>NC_141606.1:235000-582500 GCF_047967505.1 Dipteris shenzhenensis
CTCGAAATGCACATCTCAACACACACACACACACACAAAAAAAACCCGTAGCTAGAGGTGTTAACACATACACATACACACACACACATACACACACACACACAATTGATCAGATATGCATATAACTTGTAAGGATTACAAAACTATCTCTCGAAATGCACATCTCAACACACACACACAACACACACACACACATACACACGCACACAACACACACACACACACACATACACGTGCACACACACACACACAATTGATTAGATATACATATAGCTTGTAAGGATTATAATCGTTATGTTTTTACATTTGTGTGTGAATGTGAGCGCCATGCAAGATTTGTGAATGCGAGAGAGAGAGAGAGAGGGGGGGGCGAGGGGTTTATCAAATGACTAACGCCACTGCCTCTGGAAATGTGTATCTCAACACACACACACACACACAAAACCATAGCTAGAGAGAGAGAGAGAGAGAGAGAGAGAGAGAGAGAGAGAGAGAGAGAGAGAGAGAGAGAGGGGGGGAGGGGGGAGAGGAAGGGTTTATCAAATGACTAATGACACTATCTCTCCAAATGCACATCTCAACTCACACACACAAAAAAAAAACCCGTAGCTAGAGGTGTTAACACATACACACATAATCTCTCTCTATCTCTCTAAAAATGGCACGTACACTTCTATGCATGCTATAGATAGAGGCTAGAGGCACAAAAATACACATTAAAAAAACTCGTAGCTAGACGTGTTAACACATACACAGACACACACAACACACACACACACACATACACACGCACACATACACACACACACAATTGATTAGATATACATATAGCTTGTAAGGATTACAAGACTTCACATGCCACTATCTCCCAAAATGCACGTAAGATTGGCACCAGCATGTACCCTAACTTAAGGAATATGCTAAAATCAGTTAATTAGTTGAACGGAAAGGAGGGTGTAGCATATGTGTCTACATGCAAGGTTGCACGATGGCGATTGATTGACCTACCTCTTTTCCTTCAGGAAAATCTCTCCTTGCTTGCTCAACTCTACCTTCTTTCGTTCCTCCATTATCTTCATTTTCTTTCATCTCCTTTCCTTAGATATTCATGCCCTTTCATCTTCCCCTAGCATCGATCAACCCCTACACCTCTCTTTCTCTCCCTCTCTCAAAACCACATATAAAAATTCTATAAACCTTGCCCCCCCTCTCTCTCTCTCTCCCTCTCTCACAAAAACACAAAAGCACACACACACACACACACACACATACACACACACAAACACACACTCTCTCGGGGGGGGGGGGGGAGAGAGAGAGAGAGAGAAAGAGATTGCAACATGTCCACTATCTCTCGGAATGCAAAATAAACTCGCCTGGAGGTCGAGATATGGAGCTGCTGGACGTCAAGATTTGGAGCTATCAAGAACTGCTGCAGGTGGCTACTGGAGGTCGAGATATGGAGCCTGAAGGTCGAGATATGGAGCTGCTGCACATCGAGATCGGGAGCTGGTCAAGAACTCCTGGAGGTGGCGATTGCAGGTCCAGATATGGAGCTCCTGGAGGTCGAGGTCGTGATCAAAATGGAGGTGGCACAGGTCCAGATATGGAGCAGGCCGAGTTAAGTAATATAAGTTTATGTTTTATGTTTTCTCATGAATATACAGATCGAAAGGATCACGGCTCTAGCTAGTCCTGTAGCCCAAAACTGAGTATGTAGAAAGCTTAAGACTACACACTGAAGGCCTAAGAACTCATCACTGAACATCCAACATCTTCCCGCAGTCTGTGTTCATCCCGTTTTGTACATGGTCGAGGTCGAGCTGCTGGAGGTGGCAAGGTCGAGCTAGATACTATAGATAGGCTGGAGGTCGAGGTCGAGGTAGATAGGCTGGAGGTGGCGAGGTCGAGCTGCTGGACGTGGGGAGATCAAGAAGGTCGAGGTCGAGGACATAGATAGAAGCTGGGAGCCGCTGGAAGGTGGCGCAGGTCGGGTAGAAGGTCGAGCTGCTGGAGAGCTGGGAGCTGCTAGAAGGTGATGATATCGAAGGTGGTGCAGGTCGTAGAAGGTGGCGCGGGTCGTAGAAGGTCGAGGTCGAGCTCGAGGTTGAGCTGCTGGAGGTGACGATATCGAAGGAGGTCGAGGTCGAGCTACGGGACGTCGAAATGGAAGCTCGACGGCGGGAGAATGGAAGCTCGACGGTGGGAGATTGATGGCGATTCATGGCGCGACGGCTCCGGCGACGGCTCCGCTCCAAAAACCATTACGTTCGCTCCAAAAACCACGGCTCGACACATGGCTCTCTCCCAGCTCTGGACATGTGGCTCCAAGTTCGGTCTCTCCCTCCATAATAGATAGTATAGATGTGTCAAACATTTTTTACTTTTTTAATTTTTATCTAATTGATACGTCTCAAATATTTTTTTCCTTACATGTTCCCCTTTTTTTACTTTTTATTCAATTGATGGAATTGATTGTATGGCTCAATTATTGATGGGACTTTTAATCTATACACACACACACACACATAGGAATGCATGCACACACGTGCGCGCACACACACACACACTTATTTTCTTAGCTTAGCGTATGCATATGTACAATCACAAAGTAGACATATATCCTCGTGAATATGAATTAATGTTTTCCGCCAATGTGCTCTTTGTACCACCATGGTTTGGATCCACTATCCCATGAATGCACCTTCTCCTAGGAACTGACCCTTGGATTTAATGGGGTTTTTAGCCCTTTCCCTTAGTCCTTGATACAAGGTTTTGTCTTAAAATTTATGGTGTGCTAATCTTCATAGAATAATTTCCTTTCTCCACAAGCAGAATGATTATGTTAATGTGATATCCCATTGTCAAAGAAAGTAGGGTAAAGGTTAACCAAGCTTCCTCTTGGCTCATCCCACCTTGAATTTTCTATTGTCCCTCCATAGTACTACGTATGGCAACAATCTAGACATATAATGCCAAAGAAATCTGTAAATGTAAGGAGGCATGTGCTCTTTCTCCCCCTTGGATTCCCACTCCTTCTTTATTTTGAATAGCTAGCTTGGCCACCTCAAGGCATTTCCACCATAAAGTCACAGAAAGGGAACTAGGTGGTAGATGCCTAAGCGCCAAATTGATATTTATGAATAGGGCATGCCCTTGGTAGCTTGGCATATCCCATTTTAGCTATAGACCCCACGCCATGTGGACTAGGTGGTAGATGCCTAAGCGCCAAATTGATATTTATGAATAGGGCATGCCCTTGGTAGCTTGGCATATCCCATTTTCGCTATAGACCCCACGCCATGGTCCACAAACCAAATAGACATCCCCTCTTGTCTTCATTATCAACCCCCTATCTACGAGTCTCCTCTTCAACTCTTCCCCTCTGAGGCATCCCTCCATCTTCTTCCTGATCCCTTTTGTGCCACTTCCTCTTTGTTGTTACTCTCTCCTCCTTCCCCTTTGATTCTACCTTCCCTCTTGATTCAAGGTCACTTAGCTACATGGGGTGGTATTTATTAATTGCACCAATGTTTCTAGCCCTTTTTTAACATGAGTTCTCTCATTTGTACAAAAGATATTAGTTCCATTGGTCATCACTTTTCCTTATGCTTTTGGAATATCGAGAAGTTTCTCTATTACTTGGTTGTGGCATCCCTAAGTTGATAGTGTAAGGGTACATTTGCAAGCTATTTCAATGATGATATCTTGGTCTCTTGGGACCAAATATGTCGTAACAACACTTGTCCATGTTACATGCACATGGTTTCCATACTTATTACCTGAGACCCTTATTTATTCAAGTCAAATGCCTTTTCCCATAGATGGTTTATGGGCTCTATGCTATCTTTGAGGATACACAAACACTCGCTTTTAGTTTCTAGATAGGAACTATAATGTTACCTCTTTACCTTCACGAGATCAGCTTCAAACATAAGTATTTCTGCAATATGGATTATCACAGAACTGATGATCACCTATTTGGCACTTTGATGAGGAATATTATGATTTATCCTCACTGCCTAATGCATTGAATTGAGCCTTGACTAGCTTAAGGGGAACTTATGACTTTTTGAGCTCCACATTAGCTATGGTGATGTCTATTATGCATTCTGTTCATTCTCTTTGTTAAATATTGGCTTGGCTTAGTATTTTATTCTATTAATGTGAACTTTGGAGATGCTTTCTCTTATAAATCTATCTATGTAGAATAAGGTAGGAATGTGAACAGGTTGCAATTGTTAAATTTCCTTGGATGTAGCATTGGTTAATCGCACGCATTGATCCCATGGAGCTTTGTCCACTACTCTACCATGAGTCAATGCATATATGTGAAAGGAAATAGGCTTGCTACATTGGACCTTGCATTTTATGCTCTAACACCAATGACTAATTGCAAGCATTTTCCTTCGAGTGAATAGTGTAACCAGTAAATGTGTTCTATCTCATAGTTACTGTATAGTTTCTCTTTGTCATGGGCTTTTATAAGCACTCGAATAGTTAGGTTGGTTGCCTTGATCACACTTGACTTGCTTGAGGTGCATGTATCTAGTACTTTTTCTTTGAACAAGCATGTATAGTTATGTGTACTAGTAGTATAGGAGCATTCCTCAGCTTGCTATGTGCTCATTCAGACATACAAAAGTGGTCTATAGTGGGTGTCCTATGATTGCATTGTCTAAGAGTTGACTAACAAACTGATTGCGTGGGTGCATAGCTCCCTAGGCTCACAGTGCTTTGCTATATCTCCATAACAAAAGAATTGGGCTAGGGCCTTATGTATGTCACTACACATGCCTGAGAATGTTCTGTTGTCTCCTTTAATGGATGATTGAGCTTACTGGGTCCCAATATGCATTCATAAAAGGTTAGTCCTATAGGTTGCCATATAATGGTGACTTTGCACTTCCATACCTATCCCATAACTTACAATGTTATACTGCAGATGTCATGTTAGTTTTCATTTCTCGCTTGGGTATAGTACATTGGCCTTCTTGCTTTAAAAGCATACCAGAGGTGTACCAAAGGATGTAGTTTTTTTTCAAGAACTCTATCATGTTAATTCCCTAGAAGTTTTGCACATTATAGCTAATAAAATGATCATTTAAGTTTGCAAATCTCAATGGCTATAGTATAGTGGGATTCTTTATGTTCTAATTGATTCCCTAGTATGCTCAAATTTGGTTTTTTTTCAAGTCTTTTAGATTGATGTCCCTTCCTTTGTCATATAATATGTCTTTGTTGGATTGATGGAGATGGAGGATGATGGAGATAGCGAGACAGAGGAGGCTTTGAGGGTGACGTTAGATCCCTACACCCATACTCTACCTCTCCCATCAATCCATTAGACATCTCCTTTGACTTACCTCAGTGTCTATATGAGCCTGACTTCCTGTCAGAGTTCTCCCATGACATCAGTGCACGCGCTTCTCTCCAGTTACCAGACAACCTTAACATCTCCGACGACCTTTGCTTCCCTGCTCTTGTTCCCAACCCGGTTGATGAACGTGAGTTGCCACCTTTTTGCTATGGAGCTCGTCCAGTTTCCCACGGTGGAAGAGGAGGAAGAGGAGGAGCTATGCACCCCTCTTATGCACATGTAGCTCAAAAGCCATGGGGTGGCTTCTTCAGTCTCCCCCCATTATTGCGTGCTTCTTCTAGTGCTCCCAGTCCAGATGGGGCCATAGTTGCCAGAGACCTACGCAAAGCCCACCTCGCTTAGACTCTCCAACGCAGAGATGTAATCGACAACAGTGAAGGAAGAGTTGCAGGAATCCCTATTAGCCCTGCCTCCAAGTAGCCACACAATTAAAGCAGTGAAGAAGGAACCATATGAGTGGATAAAATAAGAGCCAATGGAGATAGAACAAATGCAAACGATGACGGTACTCCCTCAGCTAGTGGAGGCTCTTCTAGCGAACACCAATGAGGAGATAGGAGAGATCTTAGGCAGACTCTAAGAGAGTCGAGGCTACCCACGATCTATGAGGAAGAAGCTAAGGACCTCCCACCATCGGGCGTCACAGAGCCCCAGCATGCTGCACAATTAAATGCAAGTGGAGCACAACACTCTATTGGAGAGAATCAATCAGATGGAGAAGGTAAGACAATAAAGGCTTTTTTGGATGACAAGTTGCTTCAAGACTCTCTAGTCTGGCTAAGGACTCATGCCTTAGTAAGCTTTCTGCTTGGAGTTAGACCTCCCCTCACCTTCATTGAGTCTTGGATCAAGATGAATTGGATTAGGAAAGGGATAAATGTGTTGAATGTAAGATTCCTAAAGAAAGGCTTTTTTGTCTTTCTTTTTGAAAAACCAAAGATGGTTTCTAGAGCCATGCAGTACTGGTCTTTGGACTATTAGGAATCAGCCCTTGTACTTAGAGTGGTGGTCCAAGGATTTCTCCCCTGACGCCCCTAGGTCAACCAAGATCCCTGTTTGGGTGGAGCTCCCTAATTTACCTCTCTATCTATGCAACCAACTTCCCTTTTTATGTAGTGGTCTGGGAGAAGTACTTGGAGTAGAACAAGAAAACTTTATCAATCCTAAAGGCAATCCTCAGATTTGCATCAAGATGGACATAGCTAACGAGACGCCTAAGACTCTCACCATCCTCAATAGAAATGGTAGTGTTTTCAGAGAATAGCCCCTTAGATATAAAAATCTTCCCCTATGTGGACTGTCCACTCATGTGGTTAAAAGCTGCCCTTTAAAGAGATCCAAAGTCAAGGAACCAGAATCCTATGCTGCCAAGCAATCCTCTCCCATTGAAAAGTGGGTACCTAAAACCCAGAACCCCCCATGCTAAAACCTAGCCCACTACTCAAAATATCACTAGAATTAGTGATAGAGAGAAGGATATTAGGCAGTCAAAAACAGTCACAATAAAAACTTTTTTGATCCTCTCAAGGAACAACAAGAGAGTTTGGAGAATAGGCACAATATCAACCAAGATGACAACATGGTTATAGAGGCTGGTTGGTCCAAAGAATTTGAGGAAGATGTCAATATAGAAGATGCCATGGAAGAGGTAGTAGCTAGTGAAGAAGAGTCAGAGGATGATCAAGAGAAGGCCACTGAAATCACTATACCATCTCAGGAGGACACTAATCAAGGCAAAGCATTCATAGTAGTACAACACAAGAGAAGACAATCCAAGGCAGCCACAGTGCAAGTGAACAGCCCCAATCCCAGGGCTAAAAAGGGGCAAAAGAAGAATGTTAGGTAAAATGTTGACCTTCTTGACTCTAAATGTTAGACGGCTTATGGACCTTGGCAGAAGTGAAGAATTAGCTTTCTGGTTGAGAGCTAACTCTCTATTACCTCTCTTTTTAGCATTGCAAAAAGTCAAGGTAGGTAGGAATACTCTTGAGGATAGAGTCAAAGTGATAGATAGAAGAAGAGTTTGGTACTACACTTCCCATGAGGATGGCAAAGGAGGCACAACTTTAGGAATCTTGTCCCACTATAAGGATAGTATTACTCAAGTCACTATAGATGACCACAATAGATGGCTAATGCTATAATGTTATGTGAAGGGAATTAATCTCTCAGTTATCTCTCTTTATGCTCCTAATTCAGCTTCAGAAATGAGGGACTTATGGGAATCTCTATAGTGTGCAGATGGCAACTACATCCTAATGGGTGACTTCAACATGGTAGATAACAAAGCAGACACATGGATGGAAAAGGGCACATGCATCATAGGATCTGAACTACTTTCTTGGGAAGAGTGCAAAGAACACTGGCAACTGGCTAATGTCAGTACAAGTAGGGATTTTCTTTGGTGCAACTGTCAAGTAGGGGATAACAAAAGGGAGGCTAGATTGGACAAGTTCTATGTTTCCCAAAGCTTATTAAATCGTCATCTATCTTTAAGAGTGGTAACACACTCTTCTTTAAGCTTGTCAGATCACAAACCTATTTTATTGAGGTGTGATTTTGGCTCTGGTGAGAGAAGTCCCTCCTGGTTTAAAGCTGACCCTAAACTATTCCACTTGAAGAGTGTGCAGAATCTAATAAATAAGGCCTAGCATAGTACGGATTTCCGTACAATTTCTGACGCATGTACAGTTTTTTTTTTTGACAGGTTCAAAATTCTGTATAGATGCTGTAAATGCTCGCGTGTGGTCGGCTTTTGCTGCAGCAAGCTAAAAAATGCACCAAAAAACAGTTCCCTTCACAAGAGTTGCTCCAAAGTGCAGTCTTCTCATGGCAAAATGAGGTTTTTCATGACAGAAGTGCTTGGAAAGGTCTCAAACACCGTGGGAGTGTGAAAACCAGCAGGACCAGTAAGAAAAAAGAGCTTTAAAGGCTGCCAAACAACTTGGGAAAGCTGTCAATGGCTGAGGGAATGGATTCCCAACCTACTCTGATACCACTATTGGGTGTTGGAAACAATGGAAGCTCAAAAATGGAAGCACAATGGAGAAAAACGAGATGCTATAATAGATTGCTGCAAAACTGAAGTGTGGAGGCTCAAGGGAGAGCCAACATAACAAAACCCTAGGGCTAACTGCCCTAACTAGACTAAGTGTCCTAACTGACCTAGATGGTACATAAACTAATTGTACCAATAGTCCTAACTGACTATAACTAGGCCTACAAGGCTCATACCAAGGTAGAAGTGGCATCTGTGGATAGCCCATGAGATAGCCTACAACGGTCCAATGGGATTTCATCTCGAACACCATGCAAGCTTTGGGTTTTAGCACAAAAAGCCAAAAGTTATTTACTACTCAGTTAGTTCGCCATCTTGGTTATCCATTGGGCTAGAGGATTTCTCGTCATCAACAAACTGGCTGGGTACTTGCAAAATTGAAGAAAAAACTAGAATATTGAAAATTGGCAACTTGGCTGTTGCATGTTCGCCTAAGGATAGTCCAATCTATTTTGGTGGCATACATTCAGTTGTTTGCCAAAGGAGATCTTACATGCTTTATGTCAACCATTATGGAAACTTTTTGGCATTCTAAACATAGTTGGAAAAGTTTGAGATTGCTTTCAATGCAACATCTTTGTTTGCCAAGGTTGCATGGGGGTTTAAATGTTCCCAACATGCACGTGCATACCTTTGCTCATAAGGGAAAAATGATGCATTTATGCAAGGAGATCAACCTTGGGCTGCCATGATACGCTATTTGCTTTTGCAAATCACCACTTCTACTTTTGGTCATTGGCAGCCAACTTAGTGGGATTTTCTACTAGATTGTATTGATGGCAAGATCAAAGGCTATCCTTTGGTCTCCAAAATGTTATTTGATTAGAAGCATATCCTTTCCCACTTGGAATGGCACGGCCACCACTCTTTGCAGGGCAATTCTTTAAGGGCTGAAGGTATATATTGGTCAAAGGCCTTTGACCCTCCATTGGCTCTGTAGGAACCTCAACCTTAGACCTCCAAGATCTATGAGGGATATGAGTTCTCCAAAATGTATTCTATTTTGAACCCTAGATTCCCCTTCTAACCTTGATCCCCCTTCTAATCTTAATCCCTCTTCTGAACTTGTAACATCTTCTAAGCCTTAAAACTCCTTCTAAAACTTGATTCCCCTTCTAGCCTTATCCCTTGCTAGACTTGGTATCCCTTTTAACCTTGAACCTCATTCTAAATCTTAAAACCCCCAATGGAGGAGAAAGCCTTCATTACCCAAACCCTATTGCCGAGTGTTCCTTTCATGCAAGCATGTGCAATATTTTCTTTCCATACTTGATAATATTTTCTTCTTGAGTTGCGGAAAGTGACATAGATGTGAATAGGATATCAGAGAATTACAAAAAGATACTTGTACAATATTGGGCACTATTTGCGTTCAATGAAATCCTATAGATGAAGAAATGTATTTAGGGTGTTGGGATAAATTTTGGATGTGGAACACAAAGGATCCTCAACGATGGGAGAGTATGGATAGCATTGTATTTGCATGATGCATACAAGTGCTAAACTCCCAAAAAAATTAAAAATCCCATCAAAACATGTGGCAAAGTCCCAAGAAAATCTATGGTTGTCCTCTGGATATTCGTCGTTGTGATGTAACAAGGTTATGCAAGCCTTACAAAGGTTTTTTATAAACACCACCATATCGATTTTTTATAAAAGGCGTTTTATAAAGACCACTAATGTGAGTGTTTTCAACCCTATACTATGTGGATGCATGTTGCTAGTGTTATAAAAACTACAATCACACCATGCAAGTTCCATACTATCTCATGGCAAGTCCCATGCAGCTATAAAAACATACTATCTAGCCAGTTCCATATTAATGAAATTACCAAATTTAATGGGATTTCTCATTCAATTATTCCCTATTATGGTGTTCAAGGCAATGTGTTTCTTGCACTTGAGCTTCCACTATCTCTTTAAACTCCCCCACATCTTCAAAATGAAGTTTCTTGGATATTAACAAAAAATGGATCTTCTTGAGCCGTTGTAGTTCACTACTAAATATGTCCAAGTACCATACATTTCCAAAAGAGATTCCACCAAAAGTTGCCACCTCTGAAGCCTTTTTCTTTCCCTTGGCCATTCTTGCATATTCAATTAAAGAGAAGTATAAATAATGAATTTGATATGAATGATTCACATTGCAAAACAAGAAAAATAAAACTCACATTATTTTGGGAGAGACACATACTAGTTATTGTCTCTAAAATGTGATTTTCAAATTTCTAAGACAATAGTTTGATGTAGAGTGGCATTGGTGCCAATCTACATATGACTTACATGGATAGTGGCAGAATTGACATTCTCCACGAACTCAAATGGAGATCAACAACAATGCCATTCTCTATGTCCTTAGATGAGATTAATGCCATTCTCCTGGTGTTCAAATGAGATTGGTAATAGTGCTATTACCTCTCTAGATCCTCACAAGATAGCAATGAGAATGGCACTAGTGCCACTCTCCAAAATCTAAAATAAGAACAACATTGGTGTCATTCTCCATGTGACTAATGTGGACAATGACACAAGTGCCATTCTACACAAACCCACATGGAGATTGACACATATGCAGTATGACTACATTGCCACTCTTTAGAATCTAAATTAGATATGACCGACTTGGATGATTGCACATGTGCAACTCTCTTGAAATTCTCAATAGAGATTGGGACCAATGCCAATCTAATTTAGTGCCATTAGAGATTGTGGAGGTGGAATTGGTGGCATACTTTGCAAAATCACATGGAGATTGGCACTGGTGCCATTCTCTAGGTCCTCAAATGAGATTGGTATCATTGCAATCAAATTCAGATGGTAGAGTGTGGCATTGGTGCCATTTAGATGAGAATGGCACCAGTGCCATTCTAATCCATGTGAGTTTGCAGGGAATGGTATTAGTGCCAATCTCCATATGTCTAACATGATGAATGGCAGTAATGCCATTTTGCACCAATGCCACTCTCCATGTGATTGACATCATTAAGCTTGGTACTGGTGACATAAGTGAGCTTGGCATTAGTGTCATTACAATCCAAGTGAGTTTTTGGAGAATGGCATTGGTGCCAATCTCCACATGATTGAGCACTATTTCTTTGTTTGAGTTGGGTCAGAGTGAGCCCCTCAGATATCCAAATCTTTGTGCCCTTTAGCTTATGTGTTTGTCTCAAGATCTTAATTCTTGCTGCCCTACCTCTGGAATAGAATTGTGCTTGAGTGCCAGTTTGACAGATATTGCATATGTCATGCTCATCCCATTCCACTTGGGGTATTTCCTTCTTAACGCATATGATTAAATTGTCTATGTCTTTCTCTTCATCATCATGAAGGCATCCATCTTTTAAACCCCCAATGCATAAGATCATTCTATTATTTATTTTCACTTTGCTATTCGCATCAACAATCATCCCTTGCTTCATAGATCTCACTTAAGTGGTGACCATGTCCTGCACTTTAGATGATTGCAGTGTTGATGGAAATGCATTACATTTTTGTATTACCTTATGGATTACTTCTTACTTTCCATTACCTCATCGACTCTCTTTTCTAGAGATGTAAGCCATCTTTGTGCTAGGAGTCGGGGCAAAAGTGGCAATAGTTGAGTAAAAGATTTAGAGAGACAGATAGATAGACAGACAGAGAAGGGCGTGACGGGCATCATGACAAAAAATGAAAGCTACACAGTGCGTGCTGTATACTAGAAAAAATGACTATTATGAGCATTCAAACCATCCATTAGTAATAATTAAACCGCATGATGGATCTTAAATATTCAAATTGTATAAAGTTCTACTTGCTAAATCCTAACCAAGTGCATAAATTCACCTCTTCCTTCTCAAGCACATGTGTTGGAAATTTTCTAAACTTATACTTCTAGCTCAAGTCCTAGCTTTTGGTACCATGTTAAAATATGCAGTGGAAAATTAATCGTCCACAACACGATTGGTGGAAACCAAGGTGGTTGAAATTTCACCTCTCCTGTGTGGAATTTTGAATTTTCATTCCTTCCACTCTGGAAAATGTTGAATATAGTACATAAAACATCATGTTGCCCTACAACATACTATTGTGTAGTGTACCTCCTTCTAGTGCACATTTTTGTTTGGTTTTATCTGCCTCATTTATTTGAGTAAGTTGGACTCATCATCTTTTTCTATTCTTGCATCACAATCTAGTTGGTCCTATTTTATGTAGCATTTATCTACTCTAATAACTCCTATTTCATGGCCATCATCTACAGGGTTTGTAATGCTTATAGTTTAGTATTATTGTTGAAAAACCTGATAATTCTTAAAGAATCGATTTATAGGCTTCGCGCATTGGGAGTTATGGTACACTAACTTAAATTTAAGCTTCTGTCTTCTCAAGAATTCTTCTATTTTGTGATGGCCTCCATTAGCAAATGGCTAGCAATGCACTTGGAGGCACTGTACATGCAATACTTTAACGGTGAGGTAGACGCGGTCTTCCTCCCTAAGGCAAATCTTGTCCCCTCTATTGGAGCTGACATGGACCTTAAGGACTA
Organism: Dipteris shenzhenensis; assembly: GCF_047967505.1. Taxonomy (NCBI): domain Eukaryota; kingdom Viridiplantae; phylum Streptophyta; class Polypodiopsida; order Gleicheniales; family Dipteridaceae; genus Dipteris; species Dipteris shenzhenensis. The sequence continues at coordinate 247,964 of NC_141606.1, forward strand.
GGGCAAGACTAATTGTGAGATATTAGAGGAGCCAATTGATACTATGAAGAACATGATTAGAGATAAGGGATGCACACCAAAGGATGATTTTGGCAAATTAGGCTAGTAGGAAAAGAAATGATAATTTTATAATATGTAAAACTTGCAATAAAGATTCCTTGGAACCCTACTTTTGCTATCTAATAGAGAGAAGTATTGCCACAAGTTGTTTACTCTCTCACCATCTGATTGGAACAATGCCCATGTAACCTGGCTATTGGGATTCGATGACCTCCAACATAGAGAAGATGAATTCTGTGTCACGACCATTTGCAGATAATAGAAGACAAATTTCCATGTCATACAAAGGTTTAAGACCCCTTTTTAATAAAAGCCACCTCATCATTGCCCTTTTACCCCTCTTTATATCCTTTTCACCCCTTTCTTTCTGAAGGCTCTTCTTCTTTCCAAGGTCCCAAGGTGTCCTAAACCTTCTTAGCCTCACCAAATTCAAAGAAGAAGATCGAAGCGAGGACTTCGAGATAAAATCAAGTGGAAGAAGTGGGATCAAAAGGATCATGAGTCAAAGAAAGCAAGAAGTTGTGAATCAAAAAAATGGAGACATCGAAGACATATCCAAGACCATTGAACAAATACCAGGGAAGTGGGCATTGCATTTTTCTCTCTGTTATAAAGCTTTTTGCTTTATATCTTCTAGAAAAAATTTGCATTTGATATGGCAACTCCAGAAAGAGATGAAATGGTTAGGGAGAGCAAAGAAAGGGCTAGAAAAGGAAAAGCTATAGTGGAAGAGGAAATACATGAGGAAGTACATAACGGTACTCAGGAGGATAGCATGGAAATGGAAGACATAGACTACGGTGATTATGGAATTCCGTATACATAATTCATTAAACTTGAAACTCAAACGCAAAACATTGAAACGTAGTTAGGAACTATTAATGATACATTGAAGTCCCTAACTAAAGCCATAACCAAGTTATCTGATTCTCAATTGATAACTCCTATGGAAAAATCACTGACTCTTGCTAATCAAGTTGAGAGGGCCACCTCTCTACTTAGAGAAACCTCTAACATTCTTAAGGATTTGAAAGCACCAATTTTTAATTGGGAAGAAAAGGAACCTAACAAGGTGGAAATAAGGCCTATAAATGGTGGATGAGCCTCAGGGAAAATGATAGAATTCCTAGGTATTGGGCTGAATTTGAACAATCCTTCTTAAAGGAGTTCTTATCAAAAAATGAACTAGAAAGAGCGTGGGAGGCTTGGGACAATTGCACTATGGGTAAAAACACTCTAGTCTAGTATATAGAAAATTATAGGGAGGCAATCCTTAAGTTGAAAGGAATTGATTAATTCCAGAAGATAAGGGGTTTCGTGAGAGGTCTCAAAGACATAAGGTTGAGGTGAGAAGAAATTCTCCCAAAACATTTGAAGGAGCAATTAAGTATGCCCAAATATACAATAATATGAGACGGGAGAATCAAAGCTGGAACTTTGCACAACCTAAAAAACCTCAAACACAAAAATATCCTCTCTTGAAGAACAAGGATTATGAAAGGGCAAAGTAGGAAAACCTTTGCTCCAAATGTTTAGGCAAAGACCATGCTTCTTGGAACTGCCCTAAAATAAACAAGAGGGAGCTAAAGTTTCAAACAGACCTCCACAAAAACAAGTACATGTGATGCAGGTGTTGCTGCTTAATGGTACTAAAAAGTACACTGAGGTAGAGGTCTATCATGAGGATAGTACCTACATGTGTTGTCTATCATTGGCTTCTACATTGGAAAGAATTAATCTTGTTTTTGATAATGTTAAAAAGTATAAAACTTCTTTTAATGATTTAATGTTTGAATTTAAAGATGTTTTCGTCTAATTTGCCTTATGGTTTACCTTCTGAAAGAGAAGTAGATCATAAAATAGATTTAATTCATGGATCTACCCCTATTTGTAAAACTCCATATAGGCTTAGTCAAACGGAGTAACTTGAGGTCAAAAGAAAATTAACTAAATATCTTAGGAAGGCCAAATTCAACCTTGTAGCTCACCTTGGTCTGCACTTGTTTTACTGGTAAAGAAAAAGGATGGTACTATGCATTTATGCATGGATGACCCAGAATTAAATAAAATCACCATAAAAAATAAGTATCCTATGCCTCACATTGATGAGCTCCTTGATCAATTCCAAGGGGCAAAATATTTTACTAAAATTGATTTAAGGTCAGGATATCAACAAGTACGAATTAGAGAAGAGGATGTCCCTAAGACATCATTTCATACTAGGTATGGGCATTATCAGTTTAAAGTAATGCCATTTGGGTTAACAAATGCTCCAACAACTTTCATGATGCTTATGAATAGTGTCTTAAGGCCATATTTAGGAAAATTTGCTGTAGTATTATTAGATGATATCCTTATTTATAGTAAAACCAGAAAAAAGCATTTGGAACATTTGCAAAAAGTGTTCCAGGTGCTTAGAGATAACTCACTTTTTGCTAAAGAATCCAAATGTGAATTCTTTGCAAAAGAAGTAAAATACTTGGGACATACAATGTCCGAAGAAGGGATTCATATGGATCCTAAAAAAGTAACTGCCATATTGGAATGGCCACATCCTATAAATCTAGAAGAATTACATATATTTTTGGGTTTGTCTGGATTCTATAGGAGATTTATTCAATATTATGCTAAGATTGTTATTCCGATGATGGACCAGCTTAGGGGGAAGGGAAGCACCTTCATATGGGATGAACCTCAAAAGAGGAGTTTTGAAAAATTAAAAGTAGTTATAGCAATAGCTCTTGTCTTAAAGGTAGTGGATCTCAATGAACCATTCATGGTTGAGACAGATGCCAGTGATTTTGTTGTTGGGGTGGTACTTTTACTAAAGAATCGATCAGTGGCTTTTGAAAGCAAGAAGTTAGACTGTGCCCAATGGAATTACTCAGCATAGGAACTGTATGCTACAGTCTATACTTTGAAGAAGTGGAGGCCCTATTTGTATGGTTCCAAATTTGAGATCATCTTTGAGCATTAAGTAGATTTGCAATCAACCACAGCTTAAAGGTACAAAAGCTAGATGGGCTGAATTAATGCAATAGTTTGATATACAACTGACATATCGAAAGGGGAAGTTCAATGTGGTAGAAGACTCCCTTAGCCGTACTCAGTCCCAGAGTCCTTAGTTTGATCCTCACTTTTCTAAAATATGGAAAGCAATTGTGAAGATGGATCTAACTAATCAAGAGGCTTTTATTGAGGAGTTGCATGGAAATGGCAACACACCATAGGTTGGTAATAAAGGACTCAAGTGGAAAAATTATAATATTAAATATGGCTACCTACTCTACAAGCACAGAGTATGTGTCATGTATAATGATGACATTAGGTGCCAAATTTTTTTTCAATGTCATGATATTCTGAGTGCTGGACACTCGGGAACTCAAAAGTCATATGTGCTTTTGAAAAGGCAATTCTTTTGGCCTAGAATAGATAAGGACATCCAAGACTATGTATTGAATTGCCAAAAATTCCAGGTCAATAAGGTTGAATGCCTTAAGATAGGAGGTCTCCTAGACCCATTCGAGATTCCATCTAGCAAATGGGAAAGTATCTCCATGAATTTTATTGTGGGATTACCTAGGACACAGCGGGCACAACTCTGTGTGGGTAATTGTGGATCGGTTGACCAAGATGGCTCATTTTATTCATGTCAATAAAGAGGTTAAAACTCTAGAATTAGCTAGGCTATTTGTGAAGCGTACTTATAAATTGTATGGGCTATCAACTAGTATTGTTAGTAACCTAGATAGCAAATTTAATAGCCAATTTTGGAGGGCTGTGTTTATGAGGTTAGAAACTTCGCTGAATATGAGCACTACGGATCGTGTCCACAGAGTGATGGTCAAACTGAAAGGTTCAATCAGATCATTGAGGATATGCTTCAAGCGTATATAGTAAATGGAAAACTAATTGGGAATAGTATTTTCCCATATTAGAATTTGCATATAACAGTGCCAAACATTCAGCTATAGGTTTAAGTCCATTCATGATTATGTATGGATTTCAATTAAGAGCCCTAATGGCAATGGGACTCGACAAAGAGAAGGTTCAAGTGGCCAAAAAAATTCTTAAAGATATGAATCAAATGCTTAAATTAGCTAAAGATAGCATAAGAAGAGCTCAAAATAGAGCCTGAAGTCATGCAAACCCCCATCGTAGAAGGTTGGAGTTTCAAGTAAATGATAAATTCTACCTCAAGGTACCTGAATTTTCAGAATCCCTAAAGACAGGTTAATGTCTAAAGTTGTCCCCTAGGTATTGTGGCCCATTCACAATACTTAAAAGAATTGGAGAACTTGCTTACAAATTAGCCTTACCTGAAAGATATAGAGTACATCCAATTTTTCATGAAAGTAGGCTAAAAAGAAAGTTGGGAGATGATGATAATCTCATTGGAAATGGAGTCCTAGTTGAACTCATTGAATCTATGTCTTTACCACATGAACCAAAAAGAATTTTAGATAGACAAGAAAAAAGAACACGACATACAATATGGCAAGAATGTTTGGTAAAGTGGAAAGATAGACTTGAAAAGCATTCAACGTGGGACCTTAAGGGTAAGCAATCTCCAAAGGAGGTTTCCCGACTTTGTTTTTAGGAAGTAAACCATTCTTAAGGGGAAGGGAATATTACGTCAGACATAATTGCAGAAATCTGAGGCTTGGTTATGGGGAGGCAGGAGACCAAAAGGGCTTGATAGTGCACAGTGGACATATGAATTAATGTCTAGGATTAAATAGGCCTAGCATTACAGAGGGATGCCAAGAAGGGTCAAAAGGGTAAGGTCCTTTAAAAGGACACTTGGCATCAAAAGGAGTCCACATGGCATGCACTGGGAGGTTTCTAGAGAGAGGGCTCCACATTTAAAGTAAGAGGAGAGAAGGAATTCAACGACGATAGAGGTACACAGGGGGCTCACTAGAAATCGTGGTTGGGTGGAATTAAATCTAGAAGCCCTCCTTTGTTGTGACAAATAAAGAGACACTGATTTTATATAATGGTCTTATACAAATTGGAATAACAATTTCTTGGAACCCTGCTTCATTGTGGGTGTGTGTGCCCACCACTATAGTAAGTATAGGAAGTGAGGGCTTCTTTATGGGGGTTTGTCCACACAAGATAGTAAGTAGGTTCTTCTTGTAAATTTGGCATTAGGTAGGGTGATGCCAAGGAATTTATTCATAACAAAGTAAGCTAGTTTTATCTCATTGATTTTAGAGAGTTTTTGTTTATTGTCGGTGTTGATGCACTTGATGATCTCCTCACACAAGAATTTCTAGTCTCAAAATGATAGTGCCATATTCCTACTGTCTTCATTCACTCAATTTTTCCAAGACCCTTGCAAGAAATTATAGATCCCAGGGTAGTTTGAAGAATGCAAACTACCACTATCATCCTAATGCTATCCTAATGCTAATGGAAAGTTCCAAAGATAGCTTCGTAGAGCTTTTCTCCATTTGTTCCCATAGGTTCAAGGTAGTTTGTGTATCTCCTCCTCTAAGGTTTCCCGGCCTACCATACTTTAGTAGAGATTTTATTTCAATGATTTTTGCACTTTACATTAGGGATAATTTACTAGATTTTAATATATGCTGATTTGGTTGCTAACCTACAAAGGAGTGCTTGGGTGTACTTGCATGCTGAAGGGCCTATATGTTCTAGTTTTGTTGGTGTTCTACTCTTGTTTGCATTTTTAGGGAAGGTAGTTTAGGTATTTTAAAGCTTTTTTAACCTCAAGGTAATCCCTCCCTCCTTTAGAATGGCCAAGATGAGCGTCCTTTTGTTTGTAGGGTACTATGAATAACTTTTTTTCTTACCTTATTGGATTGTCATCTACAAATAATGCACCCTAGTCAAGAAAAGTTATTGATCCCATGTTATTAGACCTTTGATGTGAGCCCACAATTGTCCACACTCTACATTGTAATATTTGAATATCTCTTCTTCAAATACTACAAGCTCATTCTCTACCACCTATAATGCATCAATATCACCCTTTGCTAAGTATGTTGCAAGAAACTTTGTTTACATGATGCTATTTACATTCACTACAACCCTTACATGCAAACCAAGAACCCTTTCACTCTTGGATGGATGCTTTGGTGAATACATGTCCAAATAGTGAACTTCTTATAAAATTCAAAGTCAGGCTCATGACAAACATTATAGACATGGGACAACTTCGATGAGGAGTTGTCCCATGGGACAACTCCACATGACAAAATATGACATTATATACATGATATAGTCAAGCCCATGACAAAATCTAACAATATAGTAAGGGGACAACTCCATATGGAGAGGTGAAAGTGGGCATTTCACATTACAATGTCTCATTGGACAACCACTGAGCAAGTCTCAAACTTTCTTTCACAGTACTTGATGCAAAATAGAAAGGACTCCACAAATCCTCTTTCCTAAGTAGAATTCCTAAGTAGAATATAACGCTTTGATTCCTTTGCAATAAGCACATGTATACACAAATGCAATTGGCCCTCAACTAAAGTATCTTGTTGGTCATAGTCAATAGTCAACAATCAACTAGTGCACTGACTTGTAGACTACATATGCTAGAAAGCTAGCTAATCCAACAACTTACAAAAGTCCACTTTCGCTCTAACTTAGCTAGAGATATAGTCCTTGGTGCCCCATTTTGCATCCACTATTATGACTTGCAAAATCAAGCACTCCTATGTGACCTCTACTTGACCACCAAAGCACAATATCCAAATCATAAGGTGGCTAGTTCATAAGGTGACCTCTACTAGCTTGGAATCTATAAGATGAAAAGCTCAAAGCTCCAAGATAGTTTAGAAACCTTTAATAATTTCATTAAATTCTCATCATGACCATTTTAATTAGGCCTAAGCTAAGAAAATAGTTTATTCTAGTAGATGAGATCATGCCCAAAGAGTTGAGCCATTGGTTCTTGCCATAAGTTTGTTATAGTGAACATATAATTGGTAGTCAATAGAGTGTTCAATGTTCTTCCATCCTATCATAAGGATAGTCATAGTAACGATCATAGATGCTCCTTTTCATGTTTATAGAAGTATCATAAGCAAAGGGAGACTTATGGCTAACCTTCATCACATGTGCTTTGGCATCTATCTATGATCTTCAACTTTGTCACTCCAATTGATTTAAAAATATGCTAGAGGATGGCTAATGCACCATCAAAATTCAAGGACACATGATTTGTTGTTTTGGGGAAGGTTCTTGAAAGTGACATGAAATCTTTAACTGTTAGGAATCCATACAACTCTAACCAGTTGTGTAGGGCATTCTTCTACCATTCAAGTTGATTGCTAACTTTGTCCCAAGATGTGGTACAACCTTGAATAAAAAAGTGACCGATATTTGGAAAGGGGATAGCAACCACCCCCTATTACGAGTGCCTGGGTGTGTGAGTTTCTATCATTTAAAAAAATGTCAAATTTTGCAAGAATTAATTCAAAACCCACTAGCAATTGTAGCAATTTTATTTTTAAATTGTAGAGTTTGATACCTCAAATGAATGAAGAATTTGGAGATAAGATCATAACAAGGGTATAGAGGAGCACAACTAGAATAATATAGGGAGAAACAAAATCTAATTGTAATACAAATATTGAGCATGATGCCAAGGTTTCATGTTTTACTCTTATCATCGGAGATGCCATAGTGCATACACCTAATAGTTTTCATGGTGTTTTGAGTTTAGTAAGCCTCAAGAGAGACGATTGTCAAATGTGAGGTGATTTCTTTCAAATCCCTTATGTAGGTCAAATCCCTTTTGTAGGCCTTGATCGATTGGTAATAACCAAAAAAACATGGGGCCAAAGTCAACCCATATGTATTGATAATTAAAATAAAGTAGATAAATTAGTGTGAAACATAAGTATACAATCTAAAAAGATCATAGAGAAATTATTTTAGTGTAAGACCCATGACAGCAAGTCAAAGTTGGAAAAGTGGTCCAAGAGTAGTTATGAACCTTTGCTTGGTCGATTTAAAAAATACTCACATGTCATCATTGCTATCATCAGCATAATTTTAGGGCTATTAGCAATCAAGCGTATCAAAGAGGTTAATGCATGGGGAATTATATTAACGAATCAAATTGAATAACAAGATCCGGGCAGGTAGCTGTATTGAACTAGAATATATATAAATGATTTTAGTGCTTCCTAAAAATTGTTGAATAATATTTTTCATTTTGACTTAGTTTTTAAAGTTAATTTAGAACATAGATTTATGTAAACTTGCGATTTGAGAAGAATTAATTATGATATCAAGAAGAGCACTATAATAGTAGAAATATTTGAAATACACTACAATATTTTATAAGAGTAGCAATACATGAAAATTTATGTAGTATAGTTAAAAGTGGTTATTATTGGATTTGTTTTAAATGGAGTTATATATCACTAAAAACATGACGTATTTAAAAGCATTTTTTAATAACAGTTCATACATGAATTATTTTTTGTTTATTGAAAAATTTTATTAATGCTTTGAAAATGAAAAAAATTGAGTAATATATGCTATGAGTTAAGAGTCCTTCAATACTATGACTTTACTATAGTTTGAAATATGAAGTTTTCTATAGGTATTGAAAATGGGCTTCTACTTAAATATACTAGATTATGTCTCTATTTTTGAGAAAGTAAATTTTTTAGTAGATGCTGGATTTCCATTGAGGTTATTGTAGCCATATTTCAAGTCGGTTGTGTTGAGTTCTGTTATGTATTTCTCTTCGAGTGTATCCGCTTTGCTTTTAAAGTTTGTAGTGGCTAGGATTTATTTTTGAAGTTCGAGTGGAATGGTTTGTACTTGTTAACATCATGTTTCAATTTTAATGGAGGATTGGTTTGGAGCTGTGCTATCTGTTTTTCAAGATTTCTAGTTTGTCCAATATATCTTTTTTTTGTAGCAATACATATAATAGAATATATGTAATATGGGCCTTTTGTGCCTTTTTCTTTGTCTTCTTCACAGTTTTGTATTTGAAATAGCAAAATGAAGTACGATGAGTTTTTCTTGTGTGTTAGAAGATGAAGTTTGTATGTATTTTAAGATATGGAGTCAAGAATGTACCTGTAGGGGGCTGAAATAAATTGTTCTTTGGTGGAGTCTGGAAAAACTCAAAATGTTCGCCATATGCTTCTTTTGCAAAATTTAAATCAATAATGGAAGTTATACCTTTTATGGTAAATGGCAACTCTTTTGCTTTTTTTTGATCATCTGTTTGGAACATGTTGTTGAACTCCACTAGTATGACATTTCCAGTCTTACGATCTATTTCCTTTGAGCCTTTCCTTTGAGTGTGCATCCTTGTGACTTGTGTCCCGTAATTGCATATGCTAGTGTGATTGGAAAAGTTGTTTTGTGATACCATATTGAGTTTAATACCTTTCGTTTATGTTTTGATCGTCTTAGTGTGATTTTTTCATTTGTTGATAAGATCTTGGCATGAATTTTTAAAATGTTGTTTGTGTTATTATCTATTTCTAGTGATATGACACTTGCAATAGCGCCATTTGTAGCTTTGATTGTGAGATTTATATTTTTTGTGATCATCACTTTTGCTCCTATTACTATTTGTTGTATGGAGTGGAAATCTGGATCCATTATCCATTCTTTTAATTCTAAGATTTGATCTGCATTGGATGTCATAGTGACGCTTTTAATTTGATGCTCTTTGAATTTCTTATGTAGTATGAGCTCATTATAGTATCGTGTGTCTTTTTGATGGGTGCACAGTATAGTTGTGTCCTTGTCAATGAAATCGTTTGCTTCACTATCACTTATGATTAAATTACCTAGGTAATATTGAATCTCTTCTACCGTTGGTTGTCTTATTCTAATTATGTTTAAGAATTCTATGTATGTTGGATCTTCTAGGTGACGTATTGATGTGTGAAGGAATGAAAAGGTTGCAGTTGTCCAGAAACCCGAGTTTCCAATATAGCATTTTCTATAGAATTCATTTTCTTACACCTTGCATTTGCCTACTGGAGGCAACTGGGACATATCTTCGAATAAGAGCATCTTTTTATTCTCAAAAGGCTACAAGATTGTTTGCTTGCAAGTTTCACACAATTGTCTGATTACTGTGTTTAATGTTTGGCATGTCATCATTGAGATCTCATCAATTATTATGATTTTTGCATTTTGTAATTCTATGTATCGTTCGTCTGACACTGGTAAGGAGGCACAAAACATATCGTGTCTCTTTGGTAGAGCAAACTGATGATGGATAGTAGTTGCTAATTGACTTAGTTTCATTGCAGCAGCTCCTGTTGTTGCTACTAGAACAATCGATTTTCCTTGTTTTACATAATTATAAGTAATGTACTTGATCATAAATGTCTTTCCTGAACCAGGAGTACCACAAATGACATGAAGTCCTGTGGGTGATCCATTTATCTTTTCGTAAATTTCTTGTTGTTCAGAAGAAAGAGTTGCATTTTCGAAATCCTTCAACTCGTTCATCATTTGAAGTAATTTTGTGTGTGTTGTGTTATGTATATTGGTATCTTCATGAAGGTCGGTTGAAGCCATGAAGGAGTTCTACATAACACGTAATGGGCCTTTTTGGAGTATCATGTTTGTTAGTTGGTGGCGATTTTAATCTATTAGCAAGTGCACTTTGCAATATTGATCGATAAGAGATTCGATGTCTTCTTCTGTTTTTACGAGGTCTCGGATATGGCATTCTAAGGAGTAAGATTTTGTATAAAAATTTTCAGAAATGAGCTCATTCCCATTTCTAAAATTTATGTTCTTTAGTAGAAGGTTGTAAAAAAATCCTTCAAAATGATGAGCAGGGTGGTAATCTGTGAAACGTATGATCCGTGTTGATGGATACACATAATTTTCGAAAGAATCTATGATAGTTATGTTATCTTTGTTTTTTTTCTTTGACTTTTGGACATTGTATTTTTTGCAAAATTCATAGAAGGTCAAGTTCTCCATGACACTTGGACGACTACAATATGTATCTATAGGATGCATTACAGAAACACAATGTTCATGAAGGTATTTTTGACGCATAGATGGGGGAGAGGAGTCAATGAAATGCACAGATTCGCTTCTTTGAATGGTAGATATTTGTAAGCATGACAATGCTACCTCTGTTGGAGATGTTGGCTTCGAAAGAATGTATGCAGATATCATTTTTAATTTAATTGGATCTAGATTATCTAGTCCTAGAAGTTTCGCATCACCAGGATTCAAGTTCTTGGTCTTATAATTTTTGGAGAGGAAATGTGCCAACTCTCCCCCCACACGAATGTGTGGTTAAGTTTATTAATTTATGTGTTCGATAAAAAGTGCCATGTTCTAAATGCAAAAAAGTTGGTTGCTCAATGCTATGTACTAAATGAAAAATACTATGTACAAAATACAAAATCATACATGTGCAAAATGCAAAGTGCTATGTTCTTTATCCCAAACTCAAATTGCTACATACTATATGCAAAATACTATGTGCAAAATACAAAATGATATGAACCCAAGGAAGGGCACGTTCCTTGGTCTTATAATTTTTGGAGACGAAATGTGCCGACTCTCCCCCCACACGAATGTGTGGTTAAGTTTATTAATTTATGTGTTCGATAAAAAGTGTTATGTACTGAATGCAAAAATGCTAGTTGCTCAATGCTATGTACTAAATACAAAATATAAAATCATACAGTTCTAAAAACAAAGTACCATGTGCAAAATGCAAAGTGCTATGTTCTATATCCCAAACTCAAATTGCTACATACTATATGCAAAATACTATGTGCAAAATGCAAAAAAAAAAAGAACCCAAGGAAGGGGACGTTCCTTGGTCTTATAATTTTTGGAGAGGAAATGTGCTTACTCTCCCTCCACATGAATGTGTGGTTAAGTTTATTTGTTTATGTGTTGGATACAAAGTGCTATATGCTAAATGCAAAAATGCTTGTTGATCAATGCTAAGTGCTAATTATAAATGAAAAATGCTATGTATAAATGAATTTAGTGCTATTTCCTAGAAATTTTTAAATAATATTTTCCATTTTGACTTAATTTATAAAGTGAATTTATAACATAGATTTATGTAAACTTGCAATTTGAGTAGGTCAAGTTCTCCATGACGCTTGGATGACCGCAATATGTATCTATAGGATGCATTATGTAAACTTGTGATTTGAGAAGAATTAATTATGATATCAAGAAGAGCACTATAATAGTAGGAATATTTGAAATACAATACAATATTTTATAAGAGTTACAATACATGAAAATTTATGTAGTATACTTAAAAGTAATTATTATTGGATTTGTTTTAAATGGAGTTATATATCACTAAAAACATGACAAATTTAAAAGCATTTTTAAATAATAGTTCATACATGATATATTTTTTGAGTTTTGGAAAAAATTAGTAATGTTTTGAAAATGAAAAAAATTAAGTAATATATGCTATGAATTAAGAGTCCTTCAATACTATGACTTTACTATAGTTTTAAATAGGAAGTGCCATGGGTTTGGTTTTCATAGCATATTTTAGAAGGTAATATGATAGGCCTGTGTTGGTTATTTTTTAAATATTCATATGTGCTTGCCACAAGAGTAAAATTCGTGCATGGTATGGAACGACATTACAATGTTCTAGGGATGGACGGAAGTAGATCCATCTTTGTGTGAGAGGATCTAAAGTAGGTTTAGTTTCTAAATGTATAGGATATGGAAATCTGTATTTGCATTTGTGGTTTGTGCTTGAGTCAAATAGATTGCATGTTGGCCTACATGTGTGGATTTGTTTTCTCTTTACCATATAGTTATGCTTTCTTTGAATTGAATTCTTTGGCCATTTATTAAAATCATTCATGTAAGGGATATATGCATCTATCTGGTTTGATATGATCTCTATGTCTTATTCATCTACCCATAGCATTATGTGTGCATGCATAGATCCTCGATTTTGTACCTCATATCTTATGATGTGATGGTTGACTCTACCTAGTAGTCCTTTATCACACAGAATATATCTTGCTAAGAATTGTTGCAGTCTAACATGGAAGAGCACTGTGCATTCAACTGGACAATCTCTTCATGTGAAGTTCTTATTGAATTGTTTAGCTATGGTTTCTATTTGATCGATTTCACACCATCTTGTGGTTGATACCTCATCTGCAGTAAGTGTAAGGAACATATTGGGAAGGCCCCATGTGTCAACCATTGCCATTAGATCTTTTAAGTTTCTACGGTGCCATGAAGGAGATCCAAGAATAGAACTTGGTATTTGAAACTTAAGAATATGTCTAATTATCTCTTGTTTAGATATTCTTGAATCTTGTTGTCTTTGTTAGTTAATATCTCTTTGTAATACTATAGTTTGAGTAGAATTTGCCATTATAATAGATTGATGTATTTGGTACATCAATAACAAATATGGTTTGTAAAGAGTGAACACGGAGAACAATGTTGATATCCTCATTTTTAAATATACGTTGAAGAACATCTTGCCATCATGAGCACCATATCCGAAAGGATAGAGGAATGGGAATAATGCATACTGAAGTGTTAATTTGTCACATTGTGATAGACCTTCCATAGATGTTATGAGCTGACGCTCAATAATTCTTGTAGAATCACGAAGTACAATTGTCCCGACTTCATGTGATGTATTTTTTTTGAATTGATGAGTTGTAGGTAGCATGTTGATTTGTTCTAGTAATGACAAGTAGTTGTCCTCATGTGCAATTTTCATAAGATCAAATGGTGAGTCAGCAGAGTGTCTTTCAAGAATATCAGAAATAACTTCTGAAGAAAGAACACTTACTCCTAGTTTTGGATACGGTCGTTCATACATTGTCAAGTATTTTTAAATATGGGGTTTGTTCTAGAGTTAAACGCTAGAACGTGTATTATTGTTGATAGTAAGTTTGTTGAGTTACTACAGAATCTTTGTTGGCGATTCCAACATATTAATGGATTCTCCAACATCGATCTTCTTTGTAGTATACATGTTGCTAAAGATGTACCTTTAGAAACGTTTAGGGATATATCGATTATAGAAAGCATTTGCATTTAAAATGTGTCCGCACCTAATACATTCTGTAAATAGTCTGGATCATAGGGAACTGAGTACAACTTTCTGAATGGACTATCTATGCATGCTTTACAAGCCATTTTTGATCTATGTCCTAGGCCATTTTCTACATGCAAACTTATGAACGTATTGGATAAGTCATATGGTGTTATACTTGATTCTAGTAGTGATATTATTGAGTTTAACTTTGTAAAAGAACATGTGTTAAATTCTATTCTACCACAATATACACAATATTGCATCTTCAAAATATATTGAGAAGTGATTTGGTTCCATTCTTTTAGAAATTTATTGATGAATAGCCATGAGGAGAAACTCGGTTGTAATCGTCTTTTCTTGTTTTCTATGCTAATGTAGGAAGCACGTTCTCTCCTTTCAATAAGAGAACTTTTCATATTTGTAAAGTAAATTATATGTTGAAGTAGAAGCACCTACTTTATTTTCCCGTTGTGGATGAGAGCATTAAAAATGACTTAAAATTCACCAATTCGAATAATCTCCAAACAAAATATCAAGGTTGTTAACACTTTATTATTTCACTCAAAATTTATAACGTCTCTAATTTATGTTGATACCAATTTGAATATAGCATATAGGAATTTGAATGTAGAACATGGTAAATAGCTCTTTCTTTTTGCACATAGGAGTTTGTGTTTAGCATATATTTTTTTACATATATTTGTAGCTATTTGAATTTGGGATATAGCAATTTTCATTTATCACTTTGTATATATTTGGTAGCAATTTGAATTTGAGATATAGCACTCTAAATTTCGTACATATCATTTTGCATTTAGAATTAGCACTTAGCATTGATCAACTAGCATTTTTGCATTTAGCAAATAGCACTTTGTATCCAACACATAAACAAATAAACTTAACCACACATTCATGTGGGGGGAGAGTCGGCACATTTCCTCTCCAAAAATTATAAGACCAAGAACGTGCCCTTCCTTGGGTTCATATGATTTTGCATTTTGCACATAGCATTTTGCATATAGTGTGTAGCAATTTGAGTTTAGGATATAGAACATAGCACTTTGCATTTTGCACATGGTACTTTGTTTTTAGAAATGTATGATTTTGTATTTTGTACATAGTATTTTGCATTTTTAAAAATTTAATGGATCAATTTTGTAGTACAAAAAACTTTGAAGTTATTGGCAATCGCCCATGCATAGCAACTCAAATTGCAAGCATCAATAGCACGACCATCGAAGCAACAAGGATGACCTACAAGAACGTTAAGCTAATGCTAATCTATTGTGGATGTTCCTGTAGGAAAGGCCATGTCAGGTTGTGTTGTGCCGACTTCTTGCGATGTATTTTTTTTTAATTGATGAGTTGTAGGTAGCATGTTAATTTGTTCTACTAATGACAAGTAGTTGTCCTCATGTGCAATTTTCATAAGATCGAATGGTGAATCAGCAGAGTGTCTTTCAAGAATATCAAAAATAACTTCTGAAGAAAGAACAGTTACTCCTAGTTTTGGATGCGGTCGTTCATACATTGTCAAGTATTTTTTAAATATGGGATTTGTTCTAGAGTTAAATGTTAGAACGTGTTTCGTTGTTGATATAAGTTTGTTGTTTTTACCAATTTGAATATAGCATATAGGAATTTGAATGTAGCATATAGCATTTCGAATATAGAACATGGTAAATAGCTCGTGAGTGGTCCAAGATTGCAAAGAAGGTGCTTAAGTAGTTACAAACTAAAACCCTTGTCATATACATATATTGGATGGGCATCATCAGATTGGCTTTGCAAGGAATTATCATTGCTATCCTGAAAGCTTGAATGAGGAAATCCTTGTTTAGTTCTTAGAGTGAGCGTGTGCATCAGTAGCATGGATATCTGGATAACAGATTTCTGAGTAACCTTCTTGTTAAAATGTATGGAAAATGTGAAAGCTTGGAGTATGCACAAGCTGTTTTCAACAAAATACTCCTGGAGTATTATGATCGCTACGTAAGCCCAGAATGAATTTGGCAAAGAAGCTTTACAATTGTTTGAAGAAATTCAAATACAAGTCTAGAACAACAAGATAACTTTTACTTGTGTATTAGATACATGTGCTAGTGTAGCTGTTAGAAATTACCCAACAGAGGGTACACACAGCGGAAGACTGATAGTAATGCCCATGAGCTCACACAGTGTGGTGTGGGGTGTGGAATCACAAACTTCTTAACTTATGTGCATAAAATAGATGTGCAGACTCATCAATAGACAATGAACCAGCCAGATAGAGAAACCACCAAAATAATATATTTCCATCCAAAGCTATGGACACAATACAAAAGAGATAGATCCAGAGTCCCACCAATGGTGTGGTCCTCTGATCTTACCACAAGGTCCTTCTCCTATCTGCCAGTTATCTCTAGACTTGAGCCCGCGTGCTCCACCTCGAGCGTCTGTAGACTTTCCGTCCAGAACAATCCTGTCCACCTTGCTGTCTGGAAACCAGCCTAGGTGGGCTGCCACTCAAGCTCGGTCTGCAGCTCCTTCAGGGTCACCTTCACCTCTTGTGGATAGGCCCAAGACTTGCCTTCTTGCTGCTCCTGTCTGCTATCAGAGGGCTGCTCTAGAGAACATGATGATCACAACACCTTGCTGCCCTAGAAGACAGCCAAGGTCCAGCCTCTAGGGAACTCAGTCAGCAGCACACCTTCAACTCTCCTTCACCTCCAAGATGAGGCCCAAGGGAATGTCGATGAGGCCCAAGGGAATGTCTTCAGGCTGCTCCTGTCTGCTCCTCTTTCTGCTGAGCTGTTGGATAAATTATGAGGCCTAGGGCCTCTCCTTTTATAGGCCCCAAGGCCTGCTGCAAAAACCGACTGGCAGACCCCTTCCTGGCCGACTTTTGTCTGCCCTAAAAACCAACCTGGTTGGCTGCCCCTACCAGCCCAACCAGGGCCCTATATAAGGGTCTTTTCTAGGCCCTTTTTCAGCCTTTGTTCCAGGGATTCAGCCCCCTTGGCCAGCCCATCTCCAGGCCTGATTTGCTGGCTCCAACCAGACCCACCAGCCTCAACCAATGGCAAACCCAGGTGCTGCTGCTTCCTTCCATGGTTGCGCCACCTGTAGGCTTTGTCGCAGGCTGTCCATCTGCACACAGATGCCTTCCACATAGGCGACTTTGTCTGTGCAATCCTGCGCCATGTTTGCTGCTCCTGACTGACCTCCTGCCAGGTTAGATCCAAGACTTGCTGTCCCCGCCTTCTGCTCCTTCCACAGATTCCGTCTGTTGCAGCCATGCCGGTCTCTTTGATGTGAGGTGCTGCCCATGTGGCAGCCCCCTCTCTTTCTTTTCTCTTGGGCACATCCTGCCCTAGGTCTCCCTCCCGCACGCTCTCCTCATATGGGGGCTTACAGATGGGGAGGTGACCATTCCAACACCCCCTCTCACCGACACATCTAGGCTAAATGCCAACATGTCGATGAAGATGCTCCAGTAACTCCCTAGTCATAGTCCTCTGGAACTTTTCGATGTCGAAATCTTTTCCTCGCTTTTCATTTAGTGGCTCCTGCTCCACCAGGTCTGGTTCTGCTCCACCAGGTCTGGTTCTGCTTCGCACACCATCCTGGTACACAAGATCTGTGTTTGCAGTGATGCATGTGTGAAATGTGGTCTCATGAAATAGAACGGGTTCAGCAAGGAAGCCCTACAACTGTTCAGTCAAAAGCAGGCTAAAGGTGTGAAGCCATACAAGGTAACCTTTGTCTGTGTTCTCAGTGCTAGCATAGCAGCCTTACAGAAAGGGCGAGAGATCCATGCTTTTATTGTTGGCAACATATGGGAGAGTATGGGTGAGGTGTCTAACAGAGGGTCAGAATGCAATGTGGCCATGCATGGGGGAAAAACTGACAGCATTGGTAGGGATGCAACATGGGCAGCATGCTAGCTACCATGTGGGAACCAGGAACTGCACAAAAGATCACTGGCAGATAACTGCAACTTTATAAGAGTACCTTGGAGTGGTGAAAGTTATCAATGCAAAGTTGTCAGGCTCATGTCAGAGGTCTGCAAGTAGACTGCAGCACCCGAGGTATGTTGGGAGCTACAAAGGCCACAAAGTAGGGCTGTCTATTCCAGGACAGAAGGCAGCAAGCACATTCCATCCATCTTTACAAGTGCAGTTTCCAAAGCCATGTGTTGGAGACATCCATGATCTAATATAGCAGCATGATTTGCCTACACCTCTGTTAAGCAACCAAACTGGCACACGCTTCAAGAACATAGACAAAGCTTCCCTTGCTGCAAAATCTGCTCAGATCCAAGCTCCACCTTGTGTGCTTCTCCTGTTGTAATATCCTAAGTCCAAGGCACAAGATGGTAGGCCTTATGCTGCCTGCAATCTCATCTCTAGACTACTCCCTGTGGGCAGCTAACTGTAAGGCAGTGCTTGCTGTAACCTCCTGCAATCTCACCTCTAGACTGCTCCCTGTCGACAGCCAACTGTAAGGCACTGCTTTTGCTGTAACCTTGATCAACTTGCTGCCCTTTGATGGAAGCTATCCAATGCCTCGAAGCAATGCCCATTGTGGTCAAAAGCCACAATTATGGTAGTCCAGGAGACCATTGTCATAAGGGATTATGGTAAACAATCTCCTTGCTTTGCACATGCTAACACACATCACATCCATCTTGACAAGTGCAGTTTTCAAAGCCATGTGTTCTCTCCATGATCTAATATAGCAGCATGATTTGCCTACACCTCTATTAAGCAGCCAAACTGGCACATGCTTCAAGAGCATAGACAAAGGTCATTTCATTCAGCTTGAAGCCCTCAAGCTTCCTCTGATGGACTGGCACACACTTCAAGAGCATAGACAAAGGTGACTGGATGAGACAACAACATGGAGTTGCTGGACCACAGCCGGGATAGGACGTGCCTATGGTATGGATCAGCACAAATGGCTGTACGTAAACTAAAGTCTTCAACCTATTTCAGCACTGCCTGCCAGTTAACACAACACACCTTAATGTGGAATATCCTTCCTACTTGGCTAGGCCACCATCATTCAGTTTAAAGACGGCCCTTTGTTGTTGATCTCCAAGGCACCAAAGCTTATCAATAACTTAGCTTTGATACCATGTTATGGAAATGATTTGCTTGCTACAGCCAACTCCTACACAACATAATAAACGTTGCGAGATCTTACAAAGAAAATTTCAAATGCGAACTCACTCCATATGCGAGTATGTATAGAGGGCTAAGACATTTGGATGGATACTCAAGAAGATCAAGTGCAAGCTCCAGTATTCAACAGGCATATGTCACAGCATGGAGTTGAAAGACAGCTCAGTCTTTGCTATGCAAATGGATTGGTCTGAGATGCTCGAGTGGATTATTGAAGCACACCCAAGACATGGCTTGGGAAAGTGGAGTGGCCTTCCTTGGCATCATAAAGTATTTCCACACTTTCCCCTCAAGTTTTGAGGCTCGTTCATGTCAACAGTGATATTGCAAGCATGAAAGGAGCTCAGCTCCCCTTTGGACTGGACTAGCTGCACTTACGTTTGAGGTGATGCTACTTTCTTGAAAAGCATCTGGTGGTCCAGCACCCTTGACTTGGAAGGGCAGCTTCTGGCTTGTGTCAATCCAAAAGAGCAAGGAATCCTAACAGCCAAGTAGTTTAGAAAGATATTTAGAATGAGAAACAAATGTACTGGCTCACTAATGAGTAGGTCACAATTAAACTCAACTTGAAAGCCAAATACATTTATTTTACAAACCGTGATGTAGGTGATTGGCGACAACTCACTAAGTCATCTATTTGGTCTACTAACAAACATTTTGTCTATTACATGATCCCTGAGGGGCACATTCATCTCCTAATGAGGAAATCTTTTGCCTTGTGAACTATGATTTCTCCAATCAGCACAGCTACCAGGTCTCAAACTTCAAGGCATCCATACTGCATGCCAGCCTACACCTTATATGCCTGTGGGCTCTAGATTTGAAGCCTATAAACGACTCAAGACTGCCTCCACTTCTTTATTCTGTACTCCGTTAGAAGGGACTGGGTAAATGCCTGAAAAGCATGCATCAAGCATACCTGCTTCAAGAACAGATTTGTGTGTTCTTGCAGAAAAAAGAACAGATTTGTGTGTCCTATCTTCAAGCATACCTGCTTCTAGAATAGGATTTCCTACCTTCAATTTGGACGTGATGTTGTGGATGGAGTCGCTGAGGATTCTTAGCAATAATCTCCTTGAAATATTTCAAGTATATCAGTTCTATAAATCAGCAACACTCCACAGAAAGCGGAATACTCAGCCAAAATCAGTATGTCATAAAGGACTGTCACTCCATGGCAAAGAATTAGATACCTGTGCTTGCTGCCTGCTGCAATATCTGATGAACCCAACTGTTGACTAAAGGACCTTCTTGTTGTTGAGTCGATTAGATACCTTCAGGTCAAATCCAGGCTTTCGAAGATGGCTTCATTGAGCCCTTTTGCAAGCTTATCGATTGCAGCTTGGTACTGCAAGAGCTCTTCCAAATCCAGGCTCTCGAAGATGGCTTCATTGAGACGTTTTGCCAGCTTATCAATTGCAGCTTGGTACTCCAAGAGCTCTTCTTTGGAACGCAGTAGGCAAACACAAACAAGTCTGTTATAAAGGTAAGATAGCTGTTCAATTAATTTTGATTCATTTAGTACTGCAAGTTGTAAGCTGACCTTGGCTTTGATAATCGAATTCTGGCTATGATCTGAAGTAAAACCATAGAAAAAGGGAAGTTGCTGGTGCAGGGAGAAAGGGGGCCATCTTGGAATTGAACCAGAGACCTCGCCCATGAAGTAAATCATCGCACCTACACTACTACAGGCTCTTGAACGCAGAGAAGATGCCATTGCTGTGCACTAAAATTTTGAATGATGGAAGGCACGATCTATCATCCGGAACCAGCTTTGCTTCCTCTTGCTCATCTTCCAGCTCCTCTTCCTCCTCGTTGTCTTCCTCCTCCTCCTCCTCTTTCTCCTCCTCTTCCTCCTCCTTTTTCTTGCATGTTTCTTGCGCTGTTGCTATCCTCTGGAACTGGGACAATCCCCACATTTTGAGTTGCATGGGTCCAGGCAATGCACACACAAACTACTGGAAAGGGAAGGAGGAGAGTGTGGCAGGCAAGAAGGAGGTCAGCAGGGCGCCATAGCAAAGACAAATGATAGAATGGAAGTTGCGGGAAGGAATGTAGCAAAGAAAAGGTCAAGAGAGATGGTGGAAGGACACCAAAACTGATGTGTGCATGAAGCTGTATCCATAGCTAAGGAGGGAAGGTTGGCTATGGCACAAATGCATATATGTGCTATAGAAAAAGAAACGAGCTTGTTTGTTGAAGAAAATGAAGAAGATGAAGGGAAACGAGGCAACAAGGGGATGGGGGGCATTCTTCGGCGATCGAGGCAAGGGGAAGGGAAGAAGAGGGGAGCGTTTTGCGAGGGAGATGAGGCTCCAACATCAAGGCTTTGGATAGAGGCAGAGAAGAAGAAGAAGAGGACAACACCATAGCCATGAAAACTAGAACAAAAAATGAATATCGACAAGCAGAGCTTCAAGCAAATATTTCCCACTTTTATAATGGATGGAAATGATGCTCAAGTTGTTGATGCTTTTTCTTCAATTTGATTTTATTCAAGTCCTCCTACCACTTGCTACAATTAGAGACCATGGACCAATGTCATTAGCATCTAAATGGTCAATATGTAGAAATATTGATATTTGATGTGGTCTGCACTTGAAGTTTTGTTTGCCATGTTTTTGCTAAATGTTCTCCTTTTTTCTTTTGGTATAGCTCCTTGGTTTGGGTTGGTCCCTTGCTCTATCCAATTCGAGCACTTCCGTTTAATGCCCACTCTTATTCAAAGAAGTAGCAATTGAGATGAATTGTTTTTGTTCCTTCCTACCACTTGCTACAATTAGAGACCATGGACCAACGTCACTAGCCTCTAAGTGGTCAATATTTAGAAATATCCATATTTGATGTTCTTAGCACTTCGAATTTTGTTTGCCATATTTTTGCTAAAGGTTCACCTTTTTGCTCTTGGTCAGCTCCTTCGTTTGGGTTGGTTCCTTGTTCTATCAAATTTGAGCACTTGCCTTTGATGCCCAAGTGTATTTCTCATTAACTTGTCTTTTGCTTTTGGTCCGCTTAGCTCCACTAAGCATACTAACCTCTCATAAATGCACTTTTCATTGAATGTATGGCATAAGTCGTCTGGCAAGCATGGCTAGACATGGCTAGATGTAATGTTCATGAACATTCTTCTAAGATGGTCCTCTCACACCTTAGAAACCTATATAAATTCATCACAAGTGTCATATTAAACCTCATGGTCTTGCTATTTCTTAATTGCCCCACTCAAAGGGTAATTAAACATAGAAATTTGAAAGTCCGACTTTGAGAATGATCTTACAAAAACAAAAAAAGTGAAATGTCCCTTTTTTTTTTTGGTTGGAGGGGGAGGGGGGGGGGGGGGGGGGCGTGAGGAAAGTTACATGGAAGTTGAATGACAAGTATCTGATGGCTCTCACCAAATTCCACTATTAGTTTGCTTATCTACACTTCATTCTCTTATTCTAAAGGCCTTCAATTTTATCATATATTCCATTTTTTGAATGTGAAAGTCAACGAATATCTTGGATGGAATAGGTGAAGTAACCCAAATAAGATAAAGGTTTTAAACAAACCATCCATTCAAAACCTCACATTAAAAATGTAGAAGATGCTTTGAAACCATGATCTCCCTACTCACTCAAGGAGTCTTATCGATAGATAGAGTTCTTGAAAAAAAAGAGCAACAAATACTTGACCTTGTAAACGATGTGTCTTCATTAATGCCCCGTCCCCGCAAAGGAAAATAAAACAGGAAAAAAACTCACTGCTATCATTTAGGCCTCCTCTTCACCCCTCCCCTATTCTTCTCCCTCCGCTACCCTTTTCTGCCCCAGCCTTCCCCTAATTAAGACATTCTTATTTTTTAATTTGAGGTGATGAATTTGAAACCTAACAATGATCCTCTTGAGACTTGGGAAAAGGTATATAAAAACTTTTAAATGTCAATTTTAAAACAATTCTTGTAAAATTACATTCCACCTTCGTGGTACTTGCACAGTCTCTACTCTGTGAGTTTCAAGCAAAATGCTGTTTACAAACACATTCATACAAGCATATCAACACATTGACAAGCTATAGCTCCAACTATGAGCCTAGAAAAGGTGGTATCCAATACAAGAGCTCCAACCTAGCCTGATATAATAGATGAGCAGAAAGCTTGGTAGCTCATAACAAATTTGCCAGGTCCTCATCTAAAACCTCGGTGCATCCCGTGTTTCTGCCGCATTCACTCTTAGTGTCCGGCCCTCTATCTCCTGCAAAGAGACAAGTAAAATGATGGTTAAGGTGTGTGATATGCATGCATCCACAAGCACCGCAGGGAAGTAGGAATAGCAAAAAGATTGACTTACCAAGACTCAGGCATTTCTCATTTGGTAAGGTTCTAGGTAACATTCTATTTAGGTGTGCCTTTAGTAAGAGACATGAATCCAAGAACACAGAGGACAAAGTTGAAGAAACAACAAAAAGATAGATTGGAAAGATAGATTGGATTTCTCCACTTGCTAGGCCAAAATAAAATATTGATTTATGAAGAAGGGTTGGAAAGAAAACGCTGAGAGGCGGGGGAAAAGGTGATCGAGCAGACAGATTTGCCATACTGAGACAAACATTACAAGGCTATAAACCTCGAAGTAAATACAAACTACGTTAACTAGTGTGCAGAATTTAAAAAATATGAAGGTACTTCTCTGACCACTTTAAGAACGTGCAACTTTTCAGAACCCACAGAGGATAGTTTTATGTGACAAGGGAAGGTCTCTCTCTCTCCCCTTGAAAATAAACAGGAACTGCACTCACACTTCCATTCAATGCTGCTATAGCTTTCTCCATCTCAGCAGCTGTAGACATGACTACAAATCCAAAGCCACGAGATCTTCCAGTTTCGCGTTCCTTCATAATTCGAGCCTCCTCCACGATGCCATGTACACTGAACAGTCGTTCAAGGCTAGCATCATCCATTCTCCATGGTAAATTGCCTATATAGATTCTATTTGCACTTGGTGCGCTCCTCGCATGAAACCTGTTTTCAACAGTTTCATGTGGTCGTCTCTCAATAAAATCCATCCTAACGCATTTGCCTTGAAAACTCTGCAAAAATAGATACCTAAATTCAAAATAAAAAATAGAACCAGCCAACCCAAAGAACAATGATGGCATATAGTTGAATACACTCGAATCCCACAACCCGAAATAATACCCATATATTCAAATGCCACAAGTGTACTTTGAATTTGCATGAGAAACGAACTATTCATGCCTTCAAAACCACCACCAAAAGCTTCATGCAAGATGAAATCAAAATGGATTTACAAAACAATAGACAATCAGAAAAACATTATCATCAGAATCAGAATGTCAAATCCATGCCTCAACTGTCTGAGTGCAGCTTCCTGTCTGCCAGCACTGTCAGAAACATCCAGGAAACATTGAAAAGCATAGCAAACCTAAGCAGTCTCCAGTTGTGTTGTTCATCTACACTTACGAGGAAGATTAAAGCCTATGCACTCACGAATATAAAGTACTTTCCTTGTACTGCACATGTGCAGAAGGGCAAGGGAACCAAAACAGGAATCTTGTGAAAATGGGAATGCCATTATGTATACAAACATGACATCTTGATGGAAGAAAATCAACATCGTCCAGGAAGCAGCACATTAATATTAAATCATTTTCAAAAAGACATACTCATACACACTGCACTTAAGATTGTTGCCAGAGATTTGCTCAGCAACACAGGATTTTGTCCCAACTGCTTAGGAACATTGAGAAGTGTTCCCTGCCTGATGTGCCTATCTGAGCCAAAGACCATGGGGAAAAGCTCGTTTGCAGATCTGATTCTATCTCCACCATCTTGCTGTATGGCAAAACAATTCCAGATAAAACTTCTAATTCCATCTGCAATCACAGCTCAGCTGAAGAGCTTAGCAAAGGCCAAGCTCTGATCTGAAGCATAACACAATCCT
Source organism: Dipteris shenzhenensis (assembly GCF_047967505.1). Taxonomy (NCBI): domain Eukaryota; kingdom Viridiplantae; phylum Streptophyta; class Polypodiopsida; order Gleicheniales; family Dipteridaceae; genus Dipteris; species Dipteris shenzhenensis. The sequence continues at coordinate 273,181 of NC_141606.1, forward strand.
CTTCATTTTCCAAACACCAATCACAGCAGACCCATTCCATGACCACCCCTGGGATTAGTTCTGCAGCTACCCCAAGTCTGGTTGTGACCACAAGCAGAAAATTATATGGCTCAGAATGTTTCAACCTCCCTCTCTCTCTCTCTCTCTCTCTCTCTCTCTCTCTCTCTCTCTCCGTCGCCGTCGACCAACAGTCTTGTCCGTCGTCTGTCACCCCACAGGTTGTTGGTAGACCAAGTAGCCGCTGCCGTCGAGCTCAGCGCCGACCAGCAGCAGCTCGTTAGCCGTCGTCATTGAACTCGCTGTCGCCCCAGTAGGCCGCCGCCGTTCTCATCGCGCAGCAAACCCTAGCTGGCGCAGGTCGCAGCACAGACAGCAGCAAGGTTTACCCCTCTACCTAACTCCAGGGTTTGGGTAGAACCCTAACCCAACCCTGGGGGTTAATCACAGTAGAGGGGTGCCAAATTTTTAAAAAATATAAGATGGATGGGGATGCCAAGACTCCAGTGGCTTTCCCCAAGGTCAAAACTTTAACCTCAACCCCGACCAAAGCCTCATACTCCTCAGTCGCAGCCCTCCCTTCGCCCCCCCCCTTAGGTGTTTGCAAAGACGCCTTCCCCATATGCCAAGAACTATCTACAGCAGAAGAGAATGGTAAGCATGATAGACCCACAAGAACATATTTATTACCTACAGCAGGAAATCCATGAGCTCAAGCTCAGACTTGCAGCTCTAGAGAGGAAAACAAACGCATGGGAAGGACAAGGAAAACAGGAAATCATTCACAAAGTACTGCAGATACACAATACAGCAGCACCCACACCACAGATGGTGACTAAAGTCCAGGACTTGGTTACAACTAAGCTCCAATCAGTGAAACAAGAAATTACAGCAACATTGGATACTAAATTCAACACATCGGATGTATATGAAGAAGTACAAGAACAGGAAAAGAGGGTGGCTAATGCACAACTCATACGCATAGGGGGTCTACCAGAGGGCTGGTTTGAAGGGAGTCCAAAAGGAAAAGCTGGAAAATATCATGGAAAGAACCCCACAAATAGAGTGGGATGCTGAAGATGTAATAGCTGTCTTAAAGGAGGGGACACAAGCCAAAGTATGCTTCCAGAACAAGATGAAAAGAAGCAAGATTCTCAAGCAAACCAATAAGTTGAAAGGTACTAAAATATTGATAGCAGAGGAGCTCATCCCAACTCAGCTCAAACTGAAGGCTACTGAATTTATTAAAGTGAAGGATGTTCGAAAGGAAGGAAAATGGGCTGTTTAGAGAGATGGAAAAGCACTAATCAGAGAGTTCAAATCCAAACCTAAAGACTCTCAGTCTTAAACTGATGTAATGCAGGCCGATCGTCTTTTGTACTAGACCATAGTTAACCTGTAATAACTTTGTAAGTGCTATACACAATCCCACAAGACTCTCAGTCTATAACTGATGTTTGGTGTTTACCTTTTTGGTGTGCGTTTTGTCCCATAGGCCCGTGAGGTGTCCTGAAAACGTTAATATATCTTTCTTCTCTCTCTCTCTCTCTCTCTCTCTCCCTCCCCCCCCTCCTCCCCCCCCACCTTCCCCCGTTTTTCTCTCTGTATGTGAGAGAGTCAAAGAAACCAGAAAAGCCAAAAAATGGGCTTTCTACCAGAAAAGCCAAAAAATGGAAAATGCATGTCCACTATTGTGCTCTCAGAAAGAGAATGGCAATTCTCCAAAGATGATCGACAAGCTGACACACAATCAAAAGCAGGCATTGGAGCATATACCTGGGCTAGGGATTTGACAGATTTTCGTCTACATGTAGCATTTGGCCTGCCTCAACAAAAACCTGTTCAAGCGCATGAGAGGATTTCATGATGAAAATTTGCAAACAAACCTCAAGGCTATATAGAAGCATAAATTCAAACTTCAAAAATTCACACACAAACCTCAAAACTACATAAAAGCAACAATTCAAATAATATGAATATAAACAAAAAGCCTTTATACATTTGTCTACCAAATCCCCCACACAAGGGGCTCTTCAAGATAAGGCTTACAGTTCAATCTCAGATAAATTTTGCAACCATAGCAAACAAATTCTGATCAAAGAAAAAAAATTAATTTATCTTGAAAACAAAATAACCCAATTGCTAAAACAGTAATCTACAATCTTTTAAATACAATATTCAAAGTAGAAAGCAATATTCAACTAGATTACAGACATATCTCTCGTATTCAATTTGACAAGCTGTAGAATACTTACAACAGTAAGTCACTGCTCAAAGCTTTGATGCATCAAACACCCTATAGCATAAAAGTGTGCTTCACTCAGACACTATCTTTTAACGTTTGTCACAAAGGGCAAATCACAATCTAGGGGGAAGTTTCAAGAAAGAGGGAAGTCCAGTAGCAAGTCCAGGGCATGGAACATTGAGTGTCACTATTGTGGCAAGAAGAGCCACATGAAAAAGGATTGCTACAAGCTTAAAAGAGAGCAAAAGGATAAGAAAAAGAATGCAAATTGGGGTGCAAATCAGAAGGAAGAGAGTCCAAGGGAGGACAAAGGAAAAGTGAAGATCGAGGAGATCAATGCCATCACACATGATAGTGACAATGACATTCTCTTCATGTCTAGTTTATCTGCAGAGTTGCTTACCACTTCAGATGATGCATATTCCTAGGATTGGATTTTGGATTCTAGTGCTTCATTCCATGTTAGTTGCTCATTGACACACAAGTAATCGCCACAGACTCAGCGCCACTCCTCCAAGCATTTCAGCCTCCATTGGTGCACAAACAGCCACCCGTGTCTATTCACATTGGACACCCGCGCACGGACTGACCATCCAAATCAACACAAATATCAATGATCCGAATCTGTTCAGCGTTCATGCGCAACACATCACAAAAACCAGCAAGCCAGTTGTTCTCACACCGCACCTGTTAACCAGCAGATTGCAGTTCATTGATGCACCAACTACATTGTCATAGCGAGAATCTAGTACTCTGGTACCAATGTTAGAAACCCACAACCAGTATAGGCCTCAGACCACTACAAAGCGTCAGGAAGTCCCCGCCACCCAACCATGCCCAGGCCCAATGATCACTTGCTAAATGTGTGATAGTGTGCTTAGTACTTACTGCCCTAACTATCCTAACTAGGCTTTACTAGGTCTTAGGGTGGGTCACTCTTAACCCCAGTAAGTGGTGACCACTGTCTCAACTCCTAACCAATTACATCAGCAATGTTACACCACTCTAATATTGATGTAACATCTGTCAACATGTGCAGTAACAGCATCTGACTCTAAGAGGGAGCACAACAGCCTTCAAGGCCACTTACGCCCACTAAAATAGCAACCAGTGTCCTAGCCTACATTCCCTAAATTAAACAATCCTCTAAGGGCCATCTACTCGGATTGCAAAGCATCGGAACAACAAAGAGATTTAAAAATCTTCACATCATGTCAAAGATATGCTGGAGAGATCCTTTGGTCCTCCAGGATGCAGAAACCCACTCCTATGGAGGCAAAGTATACAAAGCTCAAGGGGGGATGTCCCTACTCATAGGCATGATCAAGTATCAAAGGCTAATTATGGAGGTAAATGCAAAATTGTAAAAGAGGACATGTCTTCAACCTGTAAAAAATCACTAGTTATCAAAGACTCATTTTTAGCTATCCATTTGTCACATATTTGACCCAACATTAGTTTTGAGCTGTGTTACGGATAAATCAACACCAGGCTCCTTTTCAGAATTAGTCCCATCTCCGGAACTTAATGGCAGCCACAAATGCATCTCATCCTCACCTCGCACAATCATTTGTGCGTAGCACTGAGCAGATATTGTTTTCCCCAGCAAGCAAGATTCAATCCTATAATGACTGGGTAGTCAGAATTGTTTGTTGTTTTCTATTCTAATGTGCTCAGAAATGGCGCTCGACATGACATATTCAGGCGAAGTCAATGAATGATTTGAAGGTATAAACACCATGATGCCATTTCCACTCTCTCCAAAACTCTCAAAACGGAATCCTTGGACATCCACAATGAGTTGACCTCAGATATTACAAGCACAAGTAGAGCTCAAGAATAATGAACACTGTGCATTACTGCATCTCCCACCACAACAGCATCTAAAAAAGGTTCAAGCAATGGCCAGCTTGAAGTTCTTTATGAATGGCCAGCCTGAAATAAACTAATAAAAAGTTGTACTGCAACAATAATGCTAGTTGAAAAGATGACCAACCAAGGGCTCAAATTAGCAAGAGCAAGAAGAGAATGATATCTTTGGCTATCACATAGTTGCAACAGTGGCACATCAACATTTGAAGGGCCTAGGCCATCATCCAAAGGAGTAACAGTTAAGCACCAATATGACTAAATACGAAAGATCACAGAAAGAGTTGATTCCTTGTCAATAAATTGAGGTAACGAACCACAAGCCAGGTTATTCTCCAGCAAACTTTCAATTAAATGCTTGAATCCTCTGCACTTTCTACCAATATCAACAATCAATTTCAATGGAGCCTTCGCACAGCCAAACCTCCAATGGTTGAACCGTTGAGGTGGAAGACACCTACTAGGATAGACCAGCCATTGATATGACTGACCTTTTAAAGAGCAGTTTTGAAGTTCGCAGACACCATTACTTATATTAACAAAGAAAGAACATAAGAATAACGTGCCTTGGAAGAATAAAACTTACTGCTCCATCTAATTGATCAACAGCAGTACAAGCTTGGTTAAAAGACCCAAGAACAACAACACCAGAGGCATTTCCCTCCTCCTCATTGTTTGTAATCTGCACAATCCAATAGACTAAACACTAGTCAGTGAAAAACCACATTAAAAATATACGCAGATCACATTCTCAAAAGTGGAGCTCAACTCAACAGAATATACGCCATAGCAAGTGGTGATGATAGCCTACTCACATTGAATACACCCAGCAACGTAGGATTCCCCCCCATTCCCCCAAAGAGAGTATTTACTTTACTTCTAACTCAACGTGGGCAGAAGATGGAAGCCACACTTACATGGGTGCCTCTTGCTGAAAGAGCCAGGACATTGAGTATGCCCATGCGAAGCATAGAATTGACTACCAGCTGGAACAGACTATGAGCTGTTGTCCTTCTGTTATGTGGCTATGGTAAAGCTCTTCTAGGCTGAAGGAGAAAGCCTCATTCGGCCCTGTACTGGCTGATTACTGTCTCTCTTGGTGACTGGAAAACTCTGACCAGTATTAGATTCGGAGTAGTGTGTGCGTGCATGCACGCTTTTCACAAAAAAAATGTGTGCATACGCATCATATTGAGACAATCTCTATATGATGCTTGTCAGCAGGATGATCTTGTCTTGAGGTGTTTTTCCACTGCTGCTGATTTTTCAGAATAGTTTTTTTCTGAGACTATTGTGATCATATTTTCTTAATGTAAATACAGTGGTTTCACCCCAAAAAAAAATGTGTGTGTGTGTGTGTGTGTGTGTGTGTGTGTGTGTGTGTGTGAGAGAGAGAGAGAGTTTTCACTATATAAAAAAAGTGTGTGTGTGTGTGTGTGTGAGAGAGAGAGAGAGAGCTCCCCTTTCGGGGGAAGCTACTGTGTAACATAAAGCAACAAAATCTTCACACACACAAAAAGTGTGTGTGTGCACGAGCACGTGTGCATTGCTAAAATGGCAGTAGAGCATAGGTTCTAAACGGGTCCAGCCATGACTCTCCTTCAATGACCATCACGAACTTGCTCTGACACCTCCAATGATGAAACTTCCCTCCCCGGCTCTGACCACAGCTCTTCTCCTTCTGTAGGAGCTGAAGGACGTGGAGAGTACCCTGGAGATGCTGAAGCTGAGGGATAAAAGTCTCTCCAAAGATGGAAAGCGAACTCGTGTGGAATATCGGGTTCTAGGTATCTAAGTGTCTCGTGAAACACAACCTGGACTGTGTTGAGGAAGTGATGCTTCCTATCCTTAGAATACAAATGCAGAAACCTTGGCATTTGCATGGGAAGCAACGCTCTGGCAGAGACTATCGCTCAACTATATGCTGGCAGATAATGCTTCTGAATGACGCGCAATACAGATGGCGGATTGCCTTCCCACGGACACAAAACCGACAATTGACAAACAGTTAAGAACCTCGTCACACATGGCAAAAGCAAGCGCACCTCTAGACTCTCAACGATTGCCCCACGGGTCCCTAAATGATCCATGATCGCCTGACGATCGCAGTTATAGGGCAAATTGAAGAGCTTCAATTTGTTTCCCACTGGAATACCCTCCACAGTTGGTATCTCATAGAATCCTCTGTCGAACGCCTCCAAAGCCTCTAAGTCTAATTCCAGGGATTCGACATCGACTGCGTTTCTGCAAAGCTGCTGTTTACGAGAAGGCTGTCGAGACGGGAAGGCGCATAGGCCCCGAAGGTTAGGCAACGCGAGGCTGGCCACTGATGATGATAGTGATAACGACCACGAAGAAGAAGAAACTGAAAAAGTCACGAGGCTTAAGGAGGTAATGGGTGGGCCGACGGTACACAAGCAACACGCGGTTGCCATAGCCTTCCAACTTGGTTGGCTGGGAGGGAGGTACTAGTTGGAATGTGTGGGGGGGGCGGGGGGGCAGAAGGTAGATTCCCCTCCAAGGATCTTAAGGGCGTACTGATCTGGTGAAAAAAGGATTTTCCCATTTTCCACAAAAGTACCACAATGACATAAGGCCTTCAGGGCAGGGGTGAATTTTTGTTGGCCCTCAGTTGGGAAAAGGTGTTTTCTTTTGGAAGCCTTGTTAGTTTGTTTACCCTCTTCTACAGCTTCTTTGCAGCTCTCCACGTGTAGCAACTGTTGTGTATATATATTTCTTTGTAAATGTGAAGATCATTGTCTTCTTGCAGAGGTGTTAGAGTCATGATTTTGTCTAGTGGAGGTTTAGGATAGTGGAATCTGAGATATTGCTTTTTTTTGTTATTGCATGTAGATGTATGTGTGTGTGTTTGGATGTCCTTGATATTTGGTGCTAGTAGATTCTTGTCATGCGTTAGGTACTTGTCAACGAAAGACGTGATGTTGCTAGTATCATGAATACCATACGTCGATGCATCTTCTATCCACATGATGATGCCATGTTCATGTTGGCTTCCTTTGCTTTGGAATTCTATGACGAAGAAGTAATTGAATACATTTCCAGTATTTCCTAGTAATCGAATACATTTCCTAGTATTTCTTCATCCTTCATTATCAAATTGAGGAATCGTTGGAGTTTGTGAGTGTAATATCTCGCACAAATTGTTGGATTATCTTTTATCAATTCCCTTGTTTTAGCACTCGTGCTTTCTTGTGCCATGCATTTTTTGCTGTTGGTTGAGTTTATGTTGTGCAAACATTTCGTTAAAGGTTCCCATAGTCTCTCTGCACATGATAACGTCCCGAACAGGGTTGGAGGCCCTCATTGCCTCATCATGGCAAATGCATCTTCCTTGAGTTTCTCTTTGTGGTCCGAAGAAGTGTGCAGGTTTTGGAAGTACCTGTACCCAATTCTGGACTTCAAAATGGCTTCAATGTTGGTATCATTCTTAATGCCTTTTGCATATATTATTATGTTATGTAGTGCACCTTTGTGTAACTGCACCCAATCGGATTCTGTTACTTGATTGATGAGGACCTTAATTGATTTCAAGAAAAGGTTTGGTATATTCTGCAAGAATTTGAGGGGTGCATGTCTTAATTTCCACTTTAGAATGTCTTGGTACGTGAGTCTAGGATTTTTTAAATATGTCTTTCTGAGCCAAAGAAAAGTGTAGGAAATTAAAATTCTCACTATTCTTGTCTTGAAGCAATCCCAGTGGTTTGTTGTTCTCACAAGGGGATACGTAGTTGATGTCAGTTTCACAATCTACAACTTGTTCAACTGTAATTGATAGCAGAAGTGAGAGAGGGAGAGAGAGAGGAGTACACACGATATAGCTACTTGTACACTCAATGTATTAAACATGAACATGAATATATTTATGTGAACCCCTTAGGGTTAGGGTTTGCCCCTCTGTCCTGTATAGATGGTGCAATTTACACCATCCTTAGCACCCCCTCTTAAATTCACTGGGTAAGTAGAGGGTGCATGTACAAGACTTGTTTGTGGTTTTCATTTGGTGCATATGATAGCATCCAAAACTGAAAGAAATCAGAGTAGGATGTGCGTGTGTGAGGACGTTGACTACGAAGCGAAAGCACATACAATGAGTACAACTTACGATCCTGTACATAACATGGACTTTTCTCGCTTAAGTTGTCGGTCATCCTTTGCCTTTGGGAATAAAACCCAAAAGATAGGCCAAAAGGAAGAGGAAGGAAATATGCAGAAAGTCAGGTCCACCTGGATCAAAGACTAGTCGATCAAAAGATGACTGCATCGAGAATTGTGTGTATGGCTGCGTGCTAAACATGTCACAAGTCGCTGTGGACTATGCAGCTACTCTATAGAAGAGGCATCCGGATGTGAAGCTAGTTAATGTAGCTATGAAGATGTGATACCAGTGTCATCTGTACCAGATCGTTTGTCGTTTTCTTCTTCTTCTATATTCTATTCCAAATGCTCAGTCCATTGTTGGTTGAGTTCTACATTATTGGATTTGTAAAGTGGCATTTGAATAAGTTTGTGTAGTGCTTGCATCAAAATAGTTGGACGAAATTTTTTGAGCAAGTACGTGCTCTTATATTGTAGTTTTTTAATAAATTACAAGTATTATCGATGATTCATCTCATTAATAAATTGTGGTGATATGTGTTGCACTTTACTTGTGTCAGTCATCATGTTAACAATGCCACCTTGTACCCCACTGTCCACCATGTGATAATTCTGACAACTTGGCATTCCACTGTATTTGTTGGGGGATGAAGTATTTCGGTATGTTGTTTGCTTTTATGGTTGTCTTACATTCTCTGCAAATACATTGTTTGTTTCCTTCAAAAGGAAAATTGTGCTGTCTTTTGCTCATTATCCAAGTGTGCGTACTTTCCTTACGTATGATGTTTATTTCTTAAATAGTAGATGCTCGCAAGATAAGTATTCATACATTGGAGTATCTTGAATTGTGTTGATACATTTTTCTACAAACTTTGAAGGCTCGTTCCAAACGCTGCTGTGAATATTTTTGCGATGTTATACACTCATTTGTTATGTGTGCTCAGTTTTGTTTCTATTTTAGTATTGTTACTTTTGAGATTGAGTTTTCTTCTGGTATGGCTATTATTGGCATGTTCTTGTGCTTCTACATCTGTTCACGTTGGTCAGTGTCTTGATTGCTACTGCAGTCATCTTCGTATGCTGTTGTTGTGGTTGCCTTTCTTTTTTTGATGTTCGACATTTTAAGTCTAGTAGTGTCACTGCGAACCAATGCTGCTGGGAATTTCTCGTTTAAGATATGCAATGCATCGTTTGTAGAAATGAGATTATTTTTAGTAATGATGTCTTCCAATGTAGTGACCTTCTGTCCAACGAGTATACTTTCTTCTTGTGGTCTCAATTTTATGTGAGGAAATTAACATTTTGGGGTACTTTATGACAAACCGTAGTTTTTGTGGCTTACGCGTGAGTTGTGTTGTTTAATAAGAATTATTGTTAAATTCACTTTGTGAATGACGTGTTTCAAATCTGAAGCCAAATGTTTAGAAGAAAACATGTCGTAAAAAATAAGTCTTCGACATAGTAGTAGTAGTTATTATCTAACAATGCTTCTAGGTACTAGGAAATGCTTCTAAAGTTTGGGTAAAGTTCTTGGAAGACTTTAGATTCAAAGAACTTTGACCCCATTCTGCCCGTTGAAAGTTAGATATTTGCAAAATTCTGTACACTGTAAGTGTGTTGTTTTCTTTAATGCTTCCGGTGTGATATGGAATTCCAACATATAAGACATGCGCAAGAAGATGCACCTGTTTTGTGGATACAGCTCGAGGAATTTTGGGTAGATGCCTATTTGTTCAGATGGGCATTTGCTTGCCATGTCCATGACTTCAGTTTGAACATCTGTAAAGATCTTGAAAGATTGGTGGAAGAGTACAAAAGTTAGGGCAAAAGGTGTTAAAAAAGTTGTTTTATTAGCGTATGTTATTTGTCTCTTACAATTCATAGGAATGAAGCAGTTGCAAGCATAGCATGTTCGATTGGATGTACCAAGTATTGAAGATGCTACAGTATGTAAGTAATGATAGTTGCAAAAAATGTTCAAGTTGTAGCTACCATTTAAGACTAGCAATAATAATGAAAGAATGAAGCTTCATCATTGTCTTATGAGTACGTGTAGTAGTCTCACATTAAAGTTTCAAATAAAGAGATTCATGCGATTAATAGGCTCAAAACGAATAGCAGCACATAATCAATAGTATTCGAATGATCAGAGGACATTCTGCATTATGGGTGATCACTTATAAACAAAGTAAGGAAAATTTTAATTGCTCTGTAAATGCAAGGAAGATGTGCTCATGAAGCAACAAACTTCTATTAGTATGTTTGAAGAATGAGTACTCTCAAAAAACAATGTCATTAATAGGTAATGATAGGAATATAACATGTAACAAATGAGTGTAAGTGAAGCATAAATAGCTTTATTTAAGTAAGAAGTCGTGACTGTGTATAAGGATAAATTACATCATGCATAATGGGTAGTCGCTTAAAAAGGACATAACATGTACAAGGATTTTCAATGTATAAATTTTTCTTTTTTAAAATGTAGGTAAAGCATATTTACAGAGGGGACATCAAGTGCTACATCTCCCTTACTCACTCGAAAAAACAAACTAAAACTGTGTAGCAGCAGGGTGCTATTGTGTTATAGAACAACGAAGCTGACGATCTTGCATTGTATAATGGACAAAAAGCACCAGAACTTTGAGCTTGAACTATGTAATGAAACATACTGAAACCGGATAACATCAGGCTACCACTATGCAGGAGATGAACAGAGCCGATGATCTCACTCTGTACAGTGGGGGCACAATAAGAAATCTAACGGCTTTGAACTTTGGAAAATAACAAAAGAGCGACGAACAACTACCAATTGTGTTGTAGGTTTCACATGTGCTCGATTAACTGCTCAAGCAACATTACCCCTTAAAGGAATGAAGTGACCATGCATATTATCCAGGAACCTTCCTTCGATCCTCTATTTGAACAATTCTGATTTTCAGGAACTATGTGTGTCTTCAAGCAGTTCTACAAATGGGCGAGGCAAATCTAAGACCTTGTCCACCCATGTATTCTTCAATACAACCCCTATACTTGTGCCATCTAAACTTGTAATAAGTCCCTTGACTTTAGAGTGGTGATTCAATCGCTTGTTAGACAGCGGGCTACTGTGTTTTCCTCTGAAATCTTTACCTGTTTGCAGAAAGAGCACACAGGCCCGTACAGGGTCGCTGAAATCTTCCCCTGTTTGTAAAAAGAGCACACAGGCCCATACAAGGTTGAGTTCAGCCCCGTGATAGTAAGAACACCGCTTTCTATAACCAAAATGCAGCGAGCATTAACTACCGATGAACTGAATTATGTTTGGAAATTAATTACAACATTCCATGGGAGGTGAACGTTACCTGATTTTCATACCCAATTTGTTGGATGTGTTGATGAAAGACTCGAGTAATGTTCATTAGGTCCTTGCAGTCTTATTTATACTTGGGGAGGTAGTTAGCCTACCCTTTGTTTATTAGGTCCTTGTAATCTTCCTTATACTAGATTTTGAAACAAATATCGGGTCTACTGTCAATGGTTTGCAATGTTCGACCCTAGTCAAAGGATCAAAAACTAAAGTATAATTGGACATTCCTCCATCATTTTGGGTGTTTCTGCTACAGACTGAAAAATTTGTAACCTTTATGCAGTCTCTGATATTCAATGTCTTGATGAGTTCGTATAGTACACCCCATCTATTGTGAGGGTAATACATTCGCCCCCTTCTCTGTCGATTAAATCTAGTTGTCTTTGGATACTTGACATTTTGTAAGGACCAAGTCTCATACTTTTCTCTCGAATATGCCATTCTTGACGAATAAGTCTACTTCGTGGATCAGTAAAGATCTTACACTAGGCGAGTATTCGCTCTCAACACTCAATTTAAATCCCACCTTCCCTAATAGGAACCAATTGCATGACTAGGACGAGCCAAATTTGTTTCTTTGAGCTACGTACGGGTCTTTGGTATGATGAATCTCATTTTTAAGTAAGAGAGGATGTCGGGCCTTCTAGAGATAATGTCTTTCAATCACATTGGAAGACATGGCCATGACAGTACAAACTCAAATATGCATGCAATCAAACCATAATAGTCACCAATAACCACAGGTAGCAGAACAACGACACTACAAAGACACGAAATAGTACATATACAATTGAGCAACGAACCATATATTCTCAAGCGAACCACCATATGTCAAGAAACAACCACCCAGATAGGAACTTGTGCACTCAAGAGACTCATGACAAGGAAGGTTGTAGCCTTTCCCACAACTATTCTCTCAACCGAAAAATCTAATAATCATTCAAAAAAGCACACACATTGGACATGTTACTATCAAATCCATTGCATGAGCAAGAGGGCAGTGACACAAAGTACATGTCTAATGTCACTACAATTCTTAAGCATGCTTGAATATGATTCTCCTTCACTCTTAAAAGGATGAAAAGGAACTAGGAGATTGGAGTGAAGGGGAGTAGCAAGGCACATCACTCTGCCATAGTAGTAGTAGTCCTTACTCTACATAAAGAGCACAAAAGTGAGAAGTTCACCTTAGGCAGAAGAGGTACTGAGACTGACAGATAAAATTTGGGTAGCAACTAAAGACCTCATTGAGAGGCATGCAGCAAGAGTGAGCAGCAATGGTTTGTGGCCTCAGTCCAGCACCCTGTTGTCCAAATAATGTGCTTTGTGAGTGTGCCTTTTGTAAAAAATTTGGGTCCTCTCATTGGTCTTCGTGTCTTGCTATCTATTCCAAGTCTGAGCATTGTTTACATTTCTATATGCATACACATCCTAAGGAGGATCTAGAATTTCCAAATGTGATCTCATGAACAATTTGACATGTTAAGATATTAATTTTCTCCTTCAAATGAGCATGGTTGTTGGTTCTAAAACCATGTTAGACAAGGTAATGCCAACCTCAACCTCATATGTGGCAGAATGATCTAGGAACTCTATCCAATCTCTCGAACAATGGTACACAAAGCATGAACCCACAATCTAAATGATACTGAAGAAAAAACAGCAGTAGGAAGAAGGGTAAAATATTCCTACAATTTTCTAGAAAATATAGGCAAAATAGCTTAAGAAAGAGCTTCTAACATCCACTCTATGTTGGGTAAAACTACGGGAAGTAATACTACATTGAGAACTAAAGGCAACTGTAAGCTCTATCTTGCTCCTATTCATTCTTCTCTCTTCCATGGTTTGTACACATGAATATAATAGATGTTTGGGATAACCTGTGGCATCCGCAATGTGGGGGTTAAAGGCCACTGTACCTTAACTCCGATTATGTACAATACTCAAACACATATATATATGGATGACATAGAAGATTAGGGTGTTCTACACCCACCAAAAACTTGTGTGGATCTCTCTTCTAGCTCTCCCTTTCTCTCACCCTCTTCCATTCCGCTTTCATTGTTGAGATCTCTCAACTAGTATCAAAGCGTGGGTGTTCTAGTTGAGCCCGAGTGTGAGCTTGGAACGCGAAGTCTATTGCTACAGCTCTGTGGGAAGAAGGAGAAGCTTCGTTGGGTTCTTTACCTGCATCCATATGTATAGAGACCTTATAGAAACCTTTGAAAAGTTCTCTGAGTGGTTTTTTGCAAGCCAGCAAGTGGTTTTGGAGACAAAAAGATATTCTATTTTAGACTGGAGAGTCTTGTGATGAAGATATCTTTCTCTAGAAGATGAATCTTACCTGAGATCAAAAGCAAAGTTGTAGAACACTTTGAGTACTTCATTTTTCGTTTTACATCTCTGTCATCTGAGTTTTTAGTGAAAAGTTACAGGTCCTGCAAAAAGTGACGAAATTCAATTTCTTGCGCGGATTTCGTGTGTTGGATCTCCCTATCCAGGCCACCATTTGCAGTTCAGACACTCCCATTGGATTCAGAGCAGTCCAAAACTTCTACTTGTGAAGCTGCTTGTGATTCTGTGAAGTTCTAAAGCTGTAGTGAAGCTATGTCTACTCCAATGTCTTCATTCTGTCATTTTCTATGTGAGTGGAAACTCAACATCTGGGCCTCCATTTGCAGAGCTGTCTATCCTGTTGGATCCAGGACTACTGCCTAAAACATATGTCTACAAAGCTGCTTGCCATTTCATGAAGAATTGAGGGAGTTGTGATTCTCTATGTTTTTCTGTCGTCTCTTTGAAGGAAATTTCTCAAAGTTTCCAAGACCTTCTCATTGATTGCCATGTGGCATTTTGGCTAAAGTTAAGTTTCCTAAGGTTCATTTTAGGGTTGACTGGCTCTAACTCCATCCTTGGATGAGATTTTGGAGTTGTGGTAGAAGAGAGATATTTGCAGATTGTCTTGCTGAGTTCAATTATGCAGTGACACCCATGTTTTGAGACATCATAGGTTCTATTTTCACTAGCAGTCATTGTCGTGGGGTCGTGATTTCTTAGATATACCTTATGCAAATCACTCTGGTTGCAATCTGAGCCGTGTGCGCTCATTTGTGGTTTGCATTGGGTTGCAATGGATGCTTTACAGGCCATTTGGATGCATTACGATCCTTGTTAGATGTGTTGATAGGCCCAGATTACCTTGTGGGATGCTTTATTGATGGACGTTTAGCACACAGATGCTATTTTATGCTGAGAAACAACTTTAACATATTGCAGTGGATGCACAAGTTGTGCTATGATCTCTTGGATGAGACAATATTGATGGTTATACCCGTGGATGGTGTTTATTCTATTTGGCTGTTATTGTGGCATTATATTTGCCAATGAGCTGGATGCATTAGCAAAGTCTACTATAAGACTTCATTTTGTAGAGTCAGTTTATTTCACAGTAGTAAATGAGCAGACTATGAAAGATTTGTGAAAGAAATTATGTGCCACTTATGAGAAGGAAACTGCCTCTAATAAAGTTTACCTCATGAAGAGGTTGTTTGAGCTGCAAATGAAGGAAGGAGTCTCCATTGCTTCTCACTTGAATGAATTCAATATTATTTTTAGCCAGCTTCAGGCTCAGAAGATGAATTTTGATGCGGAGACTAAGGCAATATTTCTTATGTTCATTGCCATCCTCATGGGATACCTTCCATACAACTGCTCAGTAACTCTGCACCTGGTGGAGAACTAAAGTTTGACGATGTTGTGGGTAGCTTGTTGGCGAAGTACTGAAGTTTGATGATGTTGTGGGTAGCTTGTTGGTAGAGTACTGAAGTTTGATGATGTTGTGGGTAGCTTGTTGGCAGAGGAGATAAGGCGGAAGTCTATGGATGGCAACAAGCAGGATGCAGCCTTAAATGTGCAAAGGGGCAGATCACAATTCAGGGAGAAGTCCCAAGAAAGAGGGAAGTCTCGTAGCAAATCCAGGGCACGAAACATTGAGTCTTACCACTGTGGCAAGAAGGCCCACATGAAAAAGGATTGCTACAAGCTGAAAAGAGAGCAAAAGGATAAGAAAAAGAATGCAAATTGGGGTGCAAATAAGAAGGAAGAGAGTTCAAGGGAAGACAAAGGAAAGATGAAGATCAAGGAGATTAATGCTGTCACTGATGATAGTGACAATGACATTCTCTTCATGTCTAGTCTACCTGCAAACTTGCTTACCACTTCATATGATGCATATTCCCAAGATTGGATTTTGGATTCTAGTGCTTCATTCCATGTTACTTCCCATAGGGAATAGTTCTCCACTTATGACTATGGAAAGACAGGTTGTGTGCATCTTGGAAATAACTATGCATATGTGGGAGCAAGTGACAAAGTTTTCTTTTTCAAATGGGTCTGCATTTGTTTTGAAATATGTGAGACATGTGCCTAAGCTGACCGAGAGTCTTATTTCAGCAGGTCAGCTAGATGATGATGGTTTTTAGACCACTTTTGGCTTTTAAAGTTGGAAAATTCATAAGGGCTCTATGGTTTTGGCCAGGGGTGCCAAGTGTGGGACTTTGTATCCCTTACATGTATCAGGGGTGTCTAATCATGTTGTTGCAATAATCGAGCAACCAAGTACTTCTTTGTGGCATTGCGAGTTGGGGCACATGAGCCAGAATGGAATGAAACTCTTATGCCATTTGACTTATGTAACGCATTTGAGTTTTTCTAATTTTGAATTTTTGAACATTATCTCTATGGGAAGCAAACTAAATCAGCCCATAAAAGAAGGGGAAAGAAAGAGCTTGAAACGCTTGATTTGGTGCATTCAGACGTATGTGGTTCCATGCCTACATGATCATTAGGCGGGGCTGAATACTATGTGGCATTCATTGATGATGCAACTAGGAAAGTATGGGCTTATGCTATAGCTCGGAAGAGCGATGTGTTCCAGGTATTTCAAAAATGGTTGGCTTTGGCTGAAAATCAATTAGGTAGAACGCTTAAATGCCTACGGACTAATAATGGTGGAGAGTATATCTCTCATGACTTTCAACATTTCTGTGATACACGTGGGATCAAGAGGGAGCTCACATCCCCTTGTACTCCAAAGCAAAATCCAATTGTAGAATAGATTAACCGCACCATTCAAGAAAGGTTGCAATGTATGCTTTACAATGCAAGTCTTTCTGGTGGTTTTTGGGTTGAGGCAATGAAGACTGCAGTGCATGTGATCAGTAGATCACCTAGCAAGAATTTGAATGGTGGTATTCCTGAAGAGGCATGGAGTGGCAAGAAGCCCTCTTACTCTCATTTGCATATATTTGGGTGTGAGGCATATGCACATGTGCCAAAAGAGCTTCGGAAGAAGCTAGATCCTAAGTCTAGGAAATGCATCTTTCTAGGTTATGGTGAAAGTGGAGAGATGGGATATCATCTCTGGGATCCAAAAGCAAAGAAAATCATACGAAGCCATGATGTGGTCTTCAATGAGAAGAAGATGCATAAGAAACCCATGAGGGATGTGGAAATGAGGAGAATCACTTTCCACGATGTGACTCCACCTGCATATGTTGATAGACAGCAAGCTGTCCATGCACTGACGAATGTGCAGGAAATGGTACCACCAGGTACTCCCACATATACACAATCAAGGGCAAATGATGGATCATCTATTGGTGACAATGATGAGCCAAATGTGGCTGATATGTAGGCACGACAGCAAACTGAAATGCCCTTGAGAAGAACATCTAGAGTGTCTAGACCACCTGAGAGATTTCTTGCAGGGGTAGACTATGTGATGCTTACTAATTGCAAGGAGCCTTCTTGCTACAGAGATGCTATGATGTGCAAGGATCAGCGCAAGTGGGAGTATGCTATGCAATCAAAGATGAGTTCACTCATTAAGAATAAGACTTGGGACTTGGTTTCTTTGCCACATGGAAAGAATGCATTGCCATGGAAATGGGTCTACAAGATGAAGGTCACAGGTGATGATGTGCCTAAGTACAAGGCCTGTTTGGTTGCTAAAGGGTTCAAGCAAGAGAAGGGTGTGGACTTTGATGAGATATTCTCTTCAATTGTGAAGATGACCACACTTATATGTGTACTTGGATTTATGGCAACAAAGGATATGGAGCTTATGCAAATGGATGCCAAGGCAGCTTTCTTGCATGGGGATTTGCATGAGCAAATTTACATGGTACAGCCAGAAGGCTTTCAAGAAAAGGGCAAAGAGCATTTGGTTTGCAAGCTAAAAAAGAGTCTCTATGGCCTTAAGTAAGTGCCTAGAGAATGGTATCACAAATTTGATGCTTTCATTTGGTCCCAGGGTTTCAGAAGAAGTGAGATTGATCACTGCCTCTACACTACAAGGGCTAAGGATAATAGCCTGATACTCCTGGCACTTTATATGGATGATATGTTATTGACTAGCAAGAACATTTATGAGCTTGATGCTGAAGGCCAAGTTGCATGAGGCTTTTGACACGACGGATTTGGGACCTGCAGGTCATATTCTTGGTAGGCGCATCACACATGGCCGAAGTAGGAAAATCCTTTGGCATTCACAGAAGGAGTATGTTCTAAAAGTGTTGCAGCATTTCAATATGGAGGGGGGGAAGGCAGTAAGTACTCCATTTCCTCCATGTGTGAAATTAAGTCAGGCAGATAGTCTCACATCAGACGAGGAGAGCCAAGGTTCCTTATGCATCAGCGGTTGGGAGTCTTATGTATGCTATGATAGCTACTAGACCAGACATTGCATTTGCAGTGGGAGTTGTTAGCCGGTATATGGCTAATCCAAGAAAGAGGCATTGGGAGGCAGTTAAGTGCAGCATGAGGTACATGAAGGGTACTAAGAAGGTGTGTATTTGCTTTGGTAGAGAAGAGATGCGTGTATTTGGGTACATAGATTCAGACTATGCAGGGCATGTGGATAGCAAGAGATCCACTTCTAGTAATGTGTTCACATTTGCAGGTGGTGCAGTGTCATGGATGTCTTGTGCATAGAAGTGTGTTGCTTTGTTTACCACAGAAACTGAGTATGTTGCAGCCACAGAGGGTTGCAAGGAGGCTATATGGCTTGATCGACTAGTGGGAGATTTGGGGATTCATACAGGTGTACCAACATTGCATAGTGATTCCATGAGTGCTATTCAGCTAGCACAAAATCCGGTCTTTCATGCAAAGACCAAACACATTGAGGTCAGGTACCATTTTATTAAGGAGGTACTTGAGGACAAGCGCCTATAGCTTGTCAAGGTTCATACAGATGATAACCCTGCAAATATGCTGATAAAGAGCCTACCTAGTCAGCGCTTTGAGTATTGTCATGTTTTGATGGGCATTGGATAGTATGCTCATTGGTTGTTCTCCCTTAAAGGCACATTGTCCTTTAAGTAGGAGGTTGTGGGGGTTGAAGGCCACTGTACCTTAACCCCGGTTATGTACAATACTCAAACACATATATATATGGATGACATAGAAGGGTGTTCTACACCCACCAAAAACTTGTGTGGCTCTCTCTTCTAGCTCTACGTTTCTCTCACCCTTTTCCATTCCGCTTCTGTTGTTGAGATCTCTCACGCAATGGCATGGAGAGATTGGACTCTCAGAGCATGTTGCTAGGCAAAATCAATTCTATGAATAATTCTTGTGGAAGAGTACTCCATTCTGCTACTACAATAACAATAACTACAAGTAATTGCGCATTGTTTGAGAAACACTTGGGAGGTAGACTCAATAATTTGCATGAGAACAGAGGAGTCTCAGATGAGAAAATGTCTTCGAATTGATCTATCTAACATCATATAGGGGGTTTCTGATAAGGTCAAGGGTAGGTCCATCAGAAGGAAAAACCATACATGCTCACATTGTCAGAAGTGCCTTCACAATTTAAACTATGTAGGATGAAAGAAGGAGGGATGTAAGACTCTGAAATAGAAGGGAGAACAGTGAAAGACCTTTCATTGAGCAACAAGAGATGTACAATTATTCAAGGAGGAGGGAGCGAGATAGAGAGGTGAAACAGAGGGGTGTTGAATAAAAATGTATGGGTTCCTCTTGATTCAGGGATGTTGAACCATTGAGGTCAGTTAGATGATATGTCATTTATTATAAAAAGTGGAAAAATGTAATCAGTACATCCATAGGCTAGAGATAAAGATCAATGTGTTGGGATACTAATTGGACATACCAAAACTAAAATCAAAACAGCATGTAAAACATGTCGACCCCATCGAGGGCTTTTCAAAATGATTATAGGGGATTCACATTCAGTTTCAAACCACCCATACAAACCAAAATGGACACACAGCAAGATAACAAAAAAGAAATACCTCCCATCTCCAACAACCAAGCTACAGTTAAGAGCAAAAGAACAACATGAGAAACATATTCAATTTGAATGAAAGGGCAAGGTCCGTCTACAACACTGTACACCAAACACAAGTACAACCAAAAAAAAGATTCACGTCCTACCGATTCAATGATATCTATCTCGCACAACCACTAGCCATGACTCCCAAACAACCTTCATTATAGCTACAGAGACTTCGGCCTTGCACCTACAATGTCAAAACACTACTCACAACTATATATATGATTCAACTCTGCATATTCAGGTCTTTTTATAGGCAAACAATGACAAAGAAAAACACACAAATAGTAGATTCTTTAAGCATCCACGCATATATATTATTTATTTCTTTCTTTCATGTACAAGTGATCGAAAATAGGTCATTGAATTTGGTAAATGAGCCAAATTGTTTAGGTATTTATTGGTCATGAGAGTACTTAGTTAATGATTTTTTTATAGCAATGTTGACTCGAGGATTGTCTGATTTGTTTTTCTAAGATTATCTGTTGGGAATTATTTTGTAGCACTATGATTTGTCTATGTATATGTTTAGTTGCCATTGTAAAGTGTTCATGTTTCAATTTGAAAAAGATGGGGTATGTGTTGTCTTGCATGTGTTGAAGTCGTATTTGTAGGTGTATGAGTTGTGGACTATAATTTTATTTTTATTTTTAATATCAAGTGCTCTTAAGTAGTGATGAATGATTGATGGAATGTGGGTTTTTGCTATGCATGCATATACATTATAGAATGATCTATCCAATATGTATATGCAGATCCACAGTGGTTATTTATGTTAGTTATGTTACTCCAAATATGATCTAGTTGTGTTCCGTATATAGTTGTGATGTGATGACATTGGAGCATGTAGCCGAAACTATTCGTAATCTCTTGTAATGTTCGTGACTCTTTTGTTTGTTGAAGCATGTCAATGTCGAAGTCTTCTATGAGAATGACATTTTGTTGACAATGTTTTGTGTAGTAATTGAAAGAATTTTTTTGTCTGATTGGATGGTGATCTATATATGTTTAAAATTTCATGTCATGTGTTCTGCATTGACACAAATTATTGTGATCTCAATTCCAGGTAGTGAAATTTTCTTTAATTTTTCAATGAGAATATTTTTTTGCACTAGGGTGCAATTGGAGCGATTGTTTAAACATATACTAGAAATTTGGCATGAGATATGGTTTGCAGTCTTTGGTTTTGGTCTCTTGTAAACATACAATATCGAAGCTCATAAGTGTCTTTGTGGCATGTATGTCATCTTTGTATTTCTCTAATGACCTAGTGTTCAAAGATTATATAAGTATAGTTGTGTTTTTTTTTGTTGGATTTTATTATTTAGGGTGTTCCATCTTGATTGAGTTGTCAGTCTTTCCATCTCATCATGAATGTCTCTATCTATAAGGAAATGTTGTTGTTGGAGTGGTTGAAGTAAGTAAGTTGTTCTTGGAGTGGTTGAAGTAAGTAAAGAAGTTGGAGTGGTTGAAGTAAGTAAATTTTTTCTGTGTTTTTTACGTGTGAAAGTGTCGTGTTTGTAAGACCATGTGTCCAAATTCCTGTCGGTGAGAAAGCCAATTTATCCATTGTTAGAACTTGTGCTCTATAGATCATTCAAGTAGCAGTTACATGAAATGGGAATCGTTGTTGAGTGAGGATGTTTGTTTAAGAGGGGCCAATTTGTACCCCCCTTGCAACTTGGAATATCAGTGTCCATTTGCAATTGATGGTGGTTGTGTATGCATGGAAGTTGTTTTGCTGGGTTTCATTCCCTATTCACGGGTTTTAAAATTGAATCCATACAATGTCATTATTCTGGTATGTGGACATGCCCATGAAAACACCATCTACATCGTTTACTAATCCATCTTGTTGATTAATGCTTCTTGCACATAGTTCAACCAACATTCCTCCTTTAATTCATACTATTATTCACAATTCGTCTATCACTTTAGGATTTTATAGTATTTTAGACAAGATACAACTGTCACTAGTGAACGTGTCTATTGCTTTGATATTGTATTGTTTACCTGATACTGCATGGAAAACTTTGTCGTTATGTTTGTTTGCTTCAATGTTGGTATAGTAAAGGTGGGGGAAAGTATGTCTTGGGGTGGGTCACGAAGGAAACATTGGTTGATGTATTATATTTGTTCGATGCTATGTGTACACTTTCTAATAGAGTTCAACGCTTATATGAATTGGTTGTTGCTTTGTTGCATTATTTTTTAGAGTTCATAACATCGTGGTTTTATAAGCCAATATGTGTTCGCTACTGTTTGCAAGGATTCTTTCTCTGGTTCAAATACCCAACTGTCTTTCATTGATTTGGCCTGATATAAATCTATGTAGCAGCAGATGATGTTGACATTTCCAAAGTATTCTACATGTTTTCTTTTGAAGGTTCTCATATGAAGGTTTGAGAAATGTAAAGTTCATCTTCCCATTAATGAAATCTCATCAAACACAATTAGTTGTAATTGTTCAAAAAGACGAATGAGTGTGTCAAGCTTTTCCCTTGAGAGGGAGGTTAAGTTTTTAGTTTGTAATGGCAAATGTAATGCAGATTGTATAGTAAGGCCATTTATGTTGTCAGCTACTTTTCCTATGTAAGCTAACATTAATACATGCAGTAATTCATAATCTGCACATAAAACCATAATAAACCTTGGACTATAAGCAAAAGAAGGTATGTTTTGCCTCTGCTAGCTCCACTATGAGAAATAATCATCTGGAAGTATTCATAGTTATGCATGAGGGTTTGTTTTTTTATAGGAATAATGAATTTATCATTCATTGCTAATTAATTTCACTAGGCTTTCCCCCTTCCTTGTCGACTCTCACTCCCGCATGTGATGAGCTATGAACGTTGGCTATCTCTTACATTTTGGGCCCTTTCTTTCCCCTGGTTTGTGGCTTAAATGATCTTCTGGTGCTCCACCCTCAACCAAAGCTATGAATCCTCATACATCGTTGATACTTCATCTCCAACCCCTCAAGTGAGGCTGCCTTTTGGCATCTTCCTTGTTTGGTTAGCCAGGAGGAAGGGAGAGTAGATAGGATTAGATGTCACATCAAAAAGTACATAGTAGGTGGTAGATGGAGAATTATATACATTTCCCATGTAAAGGATCTCTAATTTGGCCCCTTTTTCCCCTTCATTACATCAGCCATCTGGGCCAGACATTGTTCAGTATTTAATCTTTCCTCGGAGGATCGCTATATTCTCTCCCTTTGATTCTCACATTGTGTTTTGAGTGCATCATTCTTTTAGTCAGATAGTAGTGAGTAGGAGAGAGAGTGAGTTAGGGTATCTACTTGTGTTACATTGGTATCCAAACTTCAGATTTTATTTCTTGAGATAGGGAGGGTCGGTTAGTGGCAGCCCCACTATTTTATGCTACAGACAAGATCCGAAAAGGACACCATGAGTACAAGTGAGAAGTCCAACACGAGTGGAGATGAGGAATCCACTTCCGAAACCCTATCACCACGGAACCCTGCAAAAGCTTCGATGTCTGCCATGATGATGCAAATGCACCAACAATAGTTCAAGAGTCTCTTCAATCGCATGGTTAATCTCCAAATGCGGGACGATGGTGAGCAAGCTACTAGAGAATGCGACAGAGCAGCTCAAGAGGTGAAAGAAGAACATAATCGTGGTTCTCTAGAAGCTAAGGAACTCCGAGATCATGAGGCTTGGGAAGCCAAGTAACTCCGGGATTGCGAGGCTTAGGAGGCCAAGGAGCCGAGATAGCGTATCGCTCGAGAAGAGAATGAAGAATTTGTTAGGGGGTCAGTAGGCTCTATAAGAAAAAGATGGCAATGTCTAATTGAGCTCGTCAGGATCATGGACTTGGGTCAAACCTAGTTATTAGTAGGTCCATGGTCCATAAAAGGATTATCTTTAATCTAGAGTCAGGGTTGTTTCAATCTCTTACATAAAGATTTCAAAACATGATTCCCTTGTGAAGTTATCATTCTTTTCACCATACTGACTTATTGTATCCTAAAGAAGTCATTGACTTATGTATTTTTAAGAAGAGCCTAGGTCAACTCATGCCCAAAGTGGTTTTGTTCAAGGTTTCCAGAAACTCTGTCTGTGCGACCTACACTTCCTAGGATGCAAGAGAGAGAGGCTGAGTAGAAGAAACCTCTGTACCACCAGTGGATGCAGCCACTATGGCAGGCACTTGGTCATACCGAGCAACCTCATCACTGTCATGCAATATATCACGAGGGGCATGATCGGTGGCATGGTGTGACTGGCCCTAGAGAGAGGAGCTCGAATGTAGGCAAGGAGAAATGGATAGCAAAACCTAAGATAGTGCATGGAAACATGACATGTAGATGGAAAGGTCATCAAAGAAGCTTCGAAACGAGGCTTGAATGAGTCAAAATAGGGTTGTGGAGAGCCCCTAAAGAGGCTGGAAAATTTTGAGTTTTTGCCTCTCTTTTTTTTTTTGGGGGGGGGGTCCCTAAGTCACATAGGACACTTAGGACTCCTAACCTAAAGACTGGTAAGACAGTGAGGACATTGACTTAGCGTAACCCAACCTAACCTACTAATTGAACCTAGTTAAGTTAACCTAACTAGCCAACTAACCTAACCTAGCTAGCTAGACCTAACTGACCTAACTCCCACCCCACTAACTAAACATAACCAACCTAACTTGACCTACTGACTATCCCTAGTTCATTCTTGATGTGTGAAGCTTCTTGCTCGCAATGTTTTTGGGTTGTCTCCACCTTTTGCTAAGAAACTTGAATCCGAACTAAGGAAATGCACTCTAGTTGAGGATGTCTTTGTATGGAGTAATGGTCAATTGAATCTGCTATTGTATATAGCTTTCTTTATGTGTATATGTTAATCCAACTATGTCTAGACCATTTGTATAAATGTGTTAAGGAATTCGGATAGCTACCCTTTTGTCTAGGGTAAGGTTTTGAGCTTTTCCCTCTTGTATTATGTACTTCCAAAAGCGTTAGAATAATATAGACTCTATGATTTGGGTAGTGATTCTACATATGCATATTCCCAATGTTTGCTTTACTCCCAAAGGCAACTATCTTTGGTTTAAATTCTATGCAAATTTTTATTTCACTAATTGTCATTTATGCTAATTTCATAAGGTCTGAGCTTAAGATTAATATCATGCTCCCTTGCAAAAGTGGCATCTACAAAATATTTAGTCTCATTTTGTTTTACTTAAAGATTGACAATTTTGGTGATTTGTCATAGTATTAAGACTCCTAAGTTCTTCCTTGTAGTGCCATTGAAAGAATACTTTAGAACCTAGCAAATCCCCCACCCCCCCCCCCCAACCCAAAAAAAAGAGTGGATTGGAGTATTAAATTCGAACTTGAGGATCTAATTCAAACAATCCTTATCCATGGTAGGGTCTCATCTTATTCTCCATTTTAGTGACATTTATCTAGATTTTTACAATAGATAATTCCTTGAAATTGGTGATTGAATCACCATATGAATTTTATATCTTCCTAAGGTTTCATATCCATGAATGTTAGGCTCACATCATGGAAATAAACATTATTTCACCATAATCTATGATGTTTTCAAACCTATACGATGCTTAAAATCATGACTTCACTTGTTGCCTCTCTATAATAAATACAATGAATTCATATATACTCCTTTTTAGGAAACTATAATGGATGTTTGTTACACACAATGGAAAACTAAAGTAATATACCTATATTTTAATGCTATGTCTACCTCTCTATAAAGTTTGCAATGAATTCATGTTTGCTCTATTTTAAGGAAATTATGATGGATAGTTATCCTACAATGGCATACTAAACTAGTATACCTACCTTTTAATATGTAAAAGGTTGCTATTAGGTTTCGATCCTCACCTATTTTAGGCTCACATATTTTGATGGATTTTGTTCAAGATGGACTAGCTAATAGAAATACATCCTATTGAATATTAGGGTGTGAGTTAATGTTAAATGCAAATGTTTTTGGAGGTAAGATGGATTGTCAATGATCTTCACAAAATTTTAAAAATCTAACCTTTTTCTATAAATAAGTCAAGGCTAATGTTTTTGGACACCACCCTAGAGCAATAAGCAATGTAGGTTTTGTGGTAATCAAGCTTCATGATGGGTAGATGGCCTTAGATTTCAGCAAAGTCTCTTGATCACATAGGTGGGAGCTTGCATGATTTCTTTCCCTAAATGATTATTTTATAACAACAATTTTTGTTTTTTTAACATGCTTGTTTCTTGAACATGCGTCTATGTTTGAAAGAATTTGAATACATGAATCCTCCATAATGTTGCACATAAGTTTATTTATCATGTGAACTCTTTTTATTTATGAATGATTGATGCGTCATTCTAAAGATGCTTGTGTTTCAAAATATTCGCACAACCATGGTTTTTTTTGTCTTTAGATAACGTGTAGAAACTATGATTGTCAAAACTACAAAAGAGAATCTGTTTGTTGATAAATTTGCATTTTTTATTGAAATTTCTGCAGGGTGGTCATTCTATTAAAAACTTTATAACATGTGCTCACACACATTCAAAATACCCTTGGATTTTAAGTTATACATCTTTTTGCATAATTATTTACCCCTCTTCCATATGTACACATGGTTTAATCTTGAATTTAAAACTTCCACTCCAGACATGTGCATACAATAATTATATTAGATAAGTATTATTTTAGCCCCTTCCTATTCGTAAATGGATTTTAAGTCTACCAAGCTAAAAGATTCCCTTCCACGAATGAGCCTACTATGTTACATGTTTATAAAGTTATTGCTCTAGGGAATTTTTATTAATTTTTAGAATATTATGCATCTTTGATTAGCACACAAAAGAGGAGATTTGCAATATACTTGCACATATTTGAGGTAATCTACTATAATATTTTGTAGTTTGGAGTGTTCGTCATGGAACCACTATCTCAATCATCTCTAGCACAATATGCATGGCAAATATATGTGTCATGTTGAATCTAGAGGTATAGTCTCTGCATTAAGGTACACCTGCATAGAGTATAGGGGATCAAAACCATATGAAAACATCAAAAGGGATTGTTGTAGTGAAGGCAGAGGATTGGCATTGCAAAAAACTATGCATATATTATTGAGATTGGGGAGACATGCTCTTGGGATTTCTCTCGTTGATCCCAATGGACCATTGAATGTGCCCTTAAATTGTGACATTTGCCTCTCATAATAGGAAACAAGAAAGCTCCTGTTACACCACTTGGGAAAAATATGGTTTCAAGACGTATTTGAAGCTCTTTTGGTGTAGAACACAAGCATGTTAATTTGAACAATTTATACTCATGGCATATTGTTAAATTCATCTCATACTTAAGATTTTGATAGGTTTTCTTACTAAAGGGAGTTGGCACCCCAGGTAGCAGTTGGCCAGCACATGGACTTTTAGATGGGAAGACATCGTGAAAATGAGAGCCTACAAAGGCCATCATTCTAGAGTAGTAGTAAAGAGCTAGTCAAACTCTCAAAATTAGAGTCCAAGGGATTCCCCACACATTCTCCACTTCCATTTACAATGCAACTAGCTTTGTGGCCTCTACCCAGGGATTCCTAAAGCATTTGCAGGGCACATAGGACACGATCCCACTTAGGATCATCCCCTTATGGTCCAATTCAAGGGCAATCAGGCTTGTCTAGTAGCACTGCATACATGGATAGTTTTATGAGACCACTCCTAGACCATTTGGATGAGGCCCTCAAGCATTTTTGGGTAGAGGAGAGGCACACCATTCTATAGTAGCAACAAGACACAATCCACAAGGAGGAGAAGTGGGCTATGGTTCAAGATGGGAGGCTTCTGACATGCCATTGATGAGGATTTAGTGGTCCCCTTCGAAACGGGATCAGGATCTATAAGATTTAGAGCACCAAGACCTTGAACTGCAATGGTTGGAACTATAATGGTACCTTATGGCCAAACCCAAGGAATTCTTGCAATATTACATAGGGAAAGATACCACTTTCTATAGAGAGCATCAAAGCCCAGATGTTACAAAAACTGGCATTAACAATTCTAGAAAGTAATGAGTCACAATGAAAAAACATGATGCAAAGAACAAAGGAAAAGGAATAAGGGTGAGAGAAGAGAAACAACATTGCATGGGGTCCAATCTTCCCCCTCTAGATGATGGCT
Source organism: Dipteris shenzhenensis (assembly GCF_047967505.1). NCBI lineage: Eukaryota > Viridiplantae > Streptophyta > Polypodiopsida > Gleicheniales > Dipteridaceae > Dipteris > Dipteris shenzhenensis. Next base: position 301,271 of record NC_141606.1, read on the forward strand.
CTTGCTTCCCATCTATAATATTTATAATTGCATATTCTAAAGGCAAAGAGCCAATAATAGTACATCCAAAAGCATCTCTTTTTCCCAAAGAAAGGGATTACTTTTTGCAAATCCACTTTGGGGTTGCTTTATCCAAAAATGGTTTATGTCTTCTATACACAAATATTACCCAAGGTTTTACAATACCAATGAAATAGAAAATTGGCCCATGGCCATATGTTATGCACTGTGCAACACCTCAATCAATACCCTCTCACTGATTCCAATCCTCGCATTAGTTCCATCACCTATACTTAAGGCACCAATTACATTAGTTGCTACAGTCCATTGAATAAATCACCAAATCAATCAATCCTAATATAATTGCACTTAAAGTACAATAATCAAACATAATACTAATAACACTAGTGACATCAATATTAACATGGAATCACCCACAATACCAACCATGAAGCATGCCAAAACACAGGTTAGTTAGGTGTCCCTAACTAAACAGTGCAATTCATTCACTAGAACCCTATTGCATCCGATGTGCTCCTATGAAGTAGTTTGCCATAGTAAATACGATGAAAAAAGTTTTAAAAAAATTCATAGCAAGAAACATTGATACAAATTTGTAACATCCCTCTTGCTTGGATTGCAACTGACCTCAGTTGATTGTATGTTTGATTATAGGAACTAATGAGGTCTAGAAATGCTTAAAAGAACCACTGAGCATCATTTGTCCAATGGTTCTTAAACTTGAGCAAATATTTGACATAAACATTTCCTTTTTAGTTTGTGATCAACAATGCATTCAGGTTCATGTATCATCATTGAGATGGTCAATAAGAATATTTAAGAGATCTTAAACTCTTATTAACCAAGAGACAGTGAATTTAACCAATTCATAACTATTTAGAGGTTATTTTTATTCTTATCCTATAACAATAGAAAGTAGCTATACTACTTCCATTAACTGTTTATGCTACTTTGGTATAGGTCCAAGTATTATATTTGTCATATTCCTCAATATCTATACCATTCCATACCAATATGATATTGAGAAATAATAACAAATAGAATTTTGTAAATCTTTTTCTTATTATGTGGGTAGAAGAAGTGACATATTTTAATATGTGGCCATTAGATGAATATATGTGCATCATTGTCTAATAAGACCCTTTTGATACCCTAGCTAAAAAAGAGGTAGATGAGAAGATGCTAGAGAAGCCAAAGGAATAAATTGAAAGTCGATGGTCAAAAGAGTTTCAAGATGAAGCAAACAAGATAGTTGATAGGTTGACTGAGGATAATGAGGATGACTCAGAGGAAGAGCTACCCTTGTGTCCTCAATTAAAGAAGGATGTAGCGGTGCATAGCAAGGCCCTTGCATTTATTCACAATAAGAGGAGACTCTCTCAAGTAAAAGATGTAGCTACCCATTCAAAGTGCCCCAATCAGAGCCAGAAAAACCATGGTAAGTAAGCCTATCTCTTTCCTCACACTCAATGTGTGTGGACTTACAGACCCATCTAGAGGAGAGATTCTTGCTAGTTGGTTGAGAGAAAATTCTCTCTCAGCTACTTTTCTGGCCTATCAAGAGGTCAAGATCACACACCTCGTACTTGAGGAAAGACTCAAAGCTATTGATAACAAGATCGTGGTTCTATACCAAACAAACTAGGGAAAGAGGAGGGATTGCCCTTGGGATTTTCTCACACTATAAGCAGGGTATTATAAAGGAACTCTCAAATACTGAAAATGAATGGCTTGCATGGTAGCACCCAATCAAAGGTAGTCAGCTCACCATGGCTTTTGTGTATGCCCCAACTGGTAGTCTGGGCAGAATGGAAACTTGGTAGTCTCTAGAATTGCTAGATGGTGATGTTGTTGTGTTAAGGGACTTCAACGTTGTTGAAAGTAGAAAGGAAAGGTGGCTGGGCTAAGGTACTATTATCAAAGGATTAGAATTATAGAATTGGGAATATTTACATGGTTACAAACAAAAAAGTATGTGAGAAGGAAGGCAAGCCTACTTGTCCCATATCATACCACAAGCCTCTGATGATGGTTTGTGAGTTTAGATTGGGAAGAAAAGCCCCTTCATGGTTTAAGGATGATCCAAGTTTATTTGCTCTGAAAATAGCTGAAAAACAAATCACAGATGTTTGGAGCTACCGGTTTGCTACTAAAGAGACTCCTACAGACTTTTGGCAAAGAGTTATTAAGGATACTCAACACATCCCTAGAACTGCCAAGAAAACTAGAGCCATAATACATGCCATAAGAATGGACAAGATCACAACTATCATTGAAGACTTAGAATTGCAAGCTAGACAGGGCTATGTAAGGGCTCAAGAAGACTTGCTATTGGCCAAGTGAGAGCTCAAAAGATAAGAACAGGTTGGACTTCAAGAAGCTAAGGTCTATTTCAAAAACTAGTGGTCAGGCAAGATGGACACACCAAAAAAGGAGGTATTCAAACTATTTGGAAAAGAAAGAGGAGAATGAAGAGATCCCTCTACTTGAAGTGGGGGTCAAAATACGTGGGCCACTAATGAAGAGGAGAATCAAAATTTATTACTAAGAACTTTTGGAACCTTCTCTCCTCTACAATCCATATGAATGAGGGGGTAAGGCAAGGCAATGAATGCATGCAAGATAGTAAGGAGTAAGCCTGTCCAAAGCTTTGATGAAATTTTATCAGAAATATCTTTGACTCTTAAAGAACTTAAGGAGGTGGTTGATTTCATTAAAGAAGGAAAGACTCTAAGAGAAGATAGCCTTCCTATAGAGTTCTACAAATCCTTTTGGGAGGTTGTTTGTTCGAGGCTATTGGCTCTCTAGCAAGAAAGTTTTTAAGCTCAATAGCTTCCTACTCATATCAATGGTAGCATCATTAAGCTCATCCCCAAGAGAGTAGAAAGTACGTTTTAAAGAATTGGAGACCCCTGACTATGCTCAATTGTAGTTACAAAATATTTTTCAAGTCTCTTACTTTAATACTTTAAAGAAGGATGAATTTTTGGATCTTATAGGAGTAGAAAGAGTTCATAAAGGGAAGACATCTATTGGAAGCCATTGAGAATTTATGGGAAGTATGCAAATATGCCAGGGATACTAAGCAAGACATTTGCTTTGTCAAAGTTGACATTGACAAGGCACATGATGGATTGGAATGGGACTTTTTGATACAGGCCCTTTGCGACATGGGTTTTGGTCCTATTTTTGTCTCTTGTATCAAACTGCTACTGACTAATGCCTCCACTAAGGTCTGTGTAAATGGGGTTATGGTGGCTGACCCTTTCCTTATGAAAGATCTATAAGACCGGGCTGCCTTTTAGCTCCCCTTCTCTTTGCTATAGTAGTAGATTCTCTTGGTTGGCTTCTCCTAGACAGGGCTCAATAGTGTAGACTCCAAGGTATTGAACTGCCTTCAAGCAGACAATTAGTCATCTAGCAATTTGCTGATGATACCAACTTAACCCCACGAATAATCAGCAAGATGTCAATGAGGTTTTAAAGTGCTTAAACACTTTTGGTAGAGCCTCTAGATCACATATTAATCACTAAAAAATTGTGTATGCTATGCTCAGTGGCAAAAGTTAGGTTTTGCGAGATCAGCTTGGATGTCAAAATATTCCTCAGGGTATTGTGTTCAAACTCCTAGGTGTAACTATGGGCTTTGACATCTCCATGAAGGACAGATGGGAGTGGGTAATGGATAGATTCAGTAAAAACATTGATAGATGGAGAGGATTCGAAGAAAATTTAACAAGGTAAGAGGATGGTACTCAACCATTGCATCTATCCTATTATTATATTCTACCTATCATGTTGGCACCCCTACAAAGTAGGTTTGGACAAATTTACAGCCAAATGCAAATCTTTTCTCTAGGGAGGCAACAAGAGAATCTCTAAGAGTTTCTACACAAGACTCAAGCAAGACATGATATGCTCAATGGCAAAAGTTAGGTTTTGCGAGATCAGCTGGGATGTCAAAATATTCCTAAGGGCATTGTATTCAAACTCCTAGGTGTAACTATGGGCTTTGACATCTCCATGAAGGACAGATGGGAGTGGGTAATGGGTAGATTCAATAAAAACATTGATAGATGGAGAGGATTCGAAGCAAGTTTAACAAGGTAAGAGGATGGTACTCAACCATTGCATCCATCCTATTATTATATTCTACCTATCATGTTGGCACCCCTACAAAGTAGGTTTGGACAAATTTACAGCCAAATGCAAATCTTTTCTCTAGGGAGGCAACAAGAGAATCTCTAAGAGTTTCTACACAAGACTCAAGCAAGACAGAGGAGAAGGGGTAATACATGTGAAGTAGGCTATTACTAAGCTTGCTACTTCTTGGATCATCAAAGCTCTTCTTAACCTAGGGATTGATTCGCTCAGCTCCTTTCTAGGGACTTTCTCCAAGTCAATCCTATAAGGACTATGAAGTGAAGAGGTTACCCTATCCTATTGACCATTTTTTTTCACGAGCCTTGCTCAACTAAAGGCAACCAGTTATGGAAGTCAATCAAAGTCAACCTTTGAGACTACCAAAAGCCAACTGATTTTTTAATGTGGGTATCTTTGTTTCATAAAAAATCCCCTCTAAATGATGTAGACTTCATCACTTCTAGCATTCTCTATAAAAGGTCCTGCAGACTTTAAGACAACTCTATTAAAAGACTAGGTAAGATGGATGAATTGGCTACAAATCTAAAGGCCGTTTAGGCTCTCCAACCAAGTTGCTAATTTAATCAAAGAAAGGTTAGCACTTTGGGAAGGAAATATTCAATAGAATGGGGGGAAAACTCTAAACTATGCAATGGAGTTTAGCTGGCTGAATTCCTCTCACTTTCTTCCCGTTTTGACTCCCACTTGGTGAAATCCTTCTCAAAGGAATCCCATAACAATTGATCTCCTCCTTTTTTTTGGGAGAAAAAAAGGATTTATATTATAAAAAGTTCATATGATATACATTTATGTTCCAAATAGAAACAGCTATATCCGCAGGTTTGCACATCTTGAATCATCCAGATGATACTTCACAACTGAATCAGTCTGACTCTAAGTTAGTCTCATAATAAATGGATCCCTTGAAGTGGCATTCTTGGTTGAAGTTCTAGCGGTGCTCTAGCTTGTGGTTCTTGATCTCCGCGAAGAACTACGCAAGGTCGCTATCATATATCCGCGATGCCTGCTAACCATTCAGAAAAAATATATTATGCATTAGTATGCTTATCATTAAATTGAAATTCATTTCTAGAAATCCACACAAACCATAATGCATGTGCTTGCATGAGTGCCCATCGTGAGTGTTTGACTTTAGATGCATCCCCAAGTAGAATTGCTTTCTAATTGACTGGCACACCGAATTGTATTTGCACTTTCTTCCAGACTTTCCTAGCTGATGGGCATGCTACGAATAAGTGAAAAATGTCTTCTTGCGCTCCCTGATAGCGTCGGCATTTGCCATCCCCTTTTCCAATCATAAGGTCCCTTGCATTTGTCCATACAGCCTTCAGCATAACCAACAATAGCAAGATCGACATCTTCTCTGGAATAGCTTTGGCCCAAATATAATGAAATCTCCTCTTCTAGCAAAGCGTAGAGTCGAAGGTGTTCCACTGGGAATTCAATACAGGGATCATATCTTCAATAGAGTCATAAGGTGTAGGAACCGGAAGCAAATGAGGGGAATGTATCCAGTTAAACTCTAATGCGTAGTTAAGCATTGAGTCCCCCTTCCACTGTGTGTCGCCTTCCCAAAGAGCTAGTCTATCAGTGACAAACATAGCATCTTGATTGGTTAGTCTAAATTCTCTCAGAATCTCCAGCAAGGTCTTCCATTTGATATGATCCCTTTGCCACAACTGACCCCAAGATTGAATGCCCTTGTTGAAAAGGAAGTAGGCTCTAATAAAATCAGTATTGCTAACTAAAGCATTTTTGTGAATTACTGATGCCCAAATAGAATCCAGTCTCATAAAAAAACCTTTGCCGGAGAAGCGCAGTTGAGTTTTGATTGATTCTAGTGCTCTCCACAGGGATTTGCCAAACTCACTTCCCTTGGTTGCGAAGGGTTAAGGACAAAACACCACAGACAGAATTGGGCAATTCTTCCACCTCTTTGCCCTGACAGGCCGAATGAGCTTGAAAATTTGAGCGAGGAGTGTAGCCCAACCCAATTCCGAGTTTAGAAGAACTTTGAAGATCCATGTCGTAGACAATTTTGCTGCCGCCTGCTTTATGTCAACCACTCCCAAACATCCTTCACTCTTGGGACGAGTGCTAAAGTTCCATCTCACCTTGGCAGTTATGTTAGACCCCCCCCCCCACAAAAAGGATTTGCATTTGGCGATAAGTTTATCCAGTCCCGCTTGACTTGGATACCAACAAGACAAGTAAAAAATAGTTATGGGATACAGGCAATGATTTAGTACCATCCCTCTTCCCACCAGGTTTGATGGAAATCCTCTCCAGTTTTCCAGCTGTGTGCTGAACCTATTAAGTACCCACTCCCATCCTTCATGGACACCTCAAAGCCCATGGGTATGCCAAGCAGTCTGAACACAGTGCCTTTTTGGATCAGTTGACATCCCAGTTGATCTAGCTCAACTTGAGCTTTTCCATTGAGAGTGCAATAACCTGTTTTGTTATGATTGATGAGTGAGCCAGATGCTAGACAATAAGTTTCCATGCATTCCATAACTTCACTCACATCACGAATGGAGTTTCTAGGCATAAGGTTGGTGTCGTCCGCAAATTGTTGCATCACCATCTGCTTGCCATTAGGCAACTCAATTCCTTTGACTAAGCCCTTTTGGTTCATCCTCCTTTGGTTAATTCTATGTAAGGCTATATGGAGAAATGCCAGGGGCTACAAGATTGGCAAGGGAGATCAACAGTGTAAGCATTGCGACTCTAATTGATGATATGTTTTGTCACGAATATATTCCTATTGCACTATAGCTCACATGCCCAGTTACTAGTTATTGTGATAGATTTTGTTATTTTGATGCTTTGGTCTTGTATTTCACAATTGTATATATGTGATAATGTGCCCTCTCGCTGAGGGTGGAATGTAATGGACCAAAACTATTAATCTTTTGAATAGTAATAACATATTTTTTTTTCTCAAAAACGAAGAAGAAGAGTGGTATTTTCTTGTGTGGCTATGATACCAATGTAGAGGATAGTTCATTTAGTGTGAGTGACACCACATGTAGCTTGTTGTTTTGATAATGGTGCATCAACACACATAACTTTTATGAAACGCATGTTTATTGATTTATAGCATGCCGCTATTGGCAAAATTGTACCTACTACCATGTCCCAACAATTCTTCATATCCTATAAGGGGAGATGGGAAGGTTGTCTTGTTATGAATAGATGATATCGACTTATGTCTTCCAAATGTTCTTTGTGTTCTAGGCATAAAGAATGTCAACTTCCCACGTCCTCTTTTGGTAGAAGAGGATATACTGTCAGCTTTTAGGATGACAACTAGATTGTCAGGGATAGAGAAGATGACTACTAGTTAGTCACGAAATGCACTCTACATCATTGGGTAGATACATCTAACCATAGCAAACAAAACACTTAAGAGGTAATGACAACATCTTCAATGAAAGATGTAAAATTATGGCATGCCATGTTATGGTAATTTGCTTCTTTTATAGAAACACAATATGATTTTGAATATGCTACATTAGAGACTCCTCCAAAACATGTCTATGAAGGATGCATTTTGGGAAAGATAAATAGGAGTTGGGATGGATCCGTTCAGGTTGTAAGAATATTATAGGTTATACATATTGATGTGTGTGGTCCGATGAGGACACCATCCATGGGAAATAGCCTTATTTTGTTATTGACTTGTTGGGATTTAATTAGGACTATCCTTTGAAGGAGAACTTTGATGTATCTATGTGTTTCCAATAGTTTGTTGCCATGGCTGAAAACTAGACAAGTTGCAAGTTGTAGACACTAAGAACAAACAAAGGGGGGGGAGTACATGTCAAACACCTTTATGGCATATTTGTACAAAGAGGGTATTACCACAAATATTTAGTGCCATACACACCTCAATAAAATGGTGTTGCTGAGAGGAAGAATAGATGTGTGATAGAGATGGCTAGGTGTATGATAAAATGAAGTGCCTCATAGATTCTAGATGCTAGCCATTATGGATATTGCACATGTTTTGAACGTATGCTCAACCAAAGCCTCGAATACCATCAATGATACACTTTTCGCATAACATGAAACACAAGTTGGACTACCTTAGGGTATTTTGTTGCATGGTATATGCACATATGCCTCAACTGATGAGAGGTAAAACTAGATGACAAGACTATGAAATGCATATTTGCTGGCTACAGCATAGAAAACAAGGGATAATATCTCTACATCCTCACACTCAAAGGGTTTTTCTTAGTAGAGATGTGGTCTTTGCTACAAACTCAATTATCTTATGATGACATTTGAGACATAGTTTTCTACAAGTTTACAATAAGTGTTTGAAGACCTACAACCATTGCTAGTTCATAGCGCGCTACTCCCACTACCTATTAATAGTAATTTATAATAGCAAGCTGAAAATCAATAATTATAGCATGCACAAAAGAATTTGCATGGGTCATGTACAAACTATAACACATGAGGATGTGGTAGTGCTTAACCCCATAGAGGGACATGCTTGGGCAAAGTGAAAGACACGGTGAAACGGGAGGTAACCCCTTCATGCAAGTCAACATCATCTTTACTAAGTTGAACCTCTCATGTGCATAGAGGATGACTTAAGAGCCAATTGTAATGTCCTTTCTTCCCAAGGCCTCTTGATCCTCCGAACCCCACAAATGTCCGTAAATTGTAGGTTGAACTTAAGGATCATGTATGGATTGCAGACCAATAAATGATGTTAACCTATGCTATCTACAGTGTGCATTTCGAGCATGATGGTGATCCAGTGACTATTACCCTCACACACAAAGACAGGTGTGTGATCATGTTGAGCTGAGTGAGCAAGATCCATATGAAAGGTGTACACTCGAATGATCCAAGGCATGAACCAAGTCAAGTGTGGTAAAATGAACTTGGGTCGGAGATTACAGCATAGCGTGTGTGGCCTATCCGATCAATGCTGCTCGCTTAGCTTAGCCCCCCGGCCCCCCCCCCATCTATCTTCTTCTTCTCCCATGGCTGCCGTCCAGCACGTCGCTGCCTCAGCTGGTGCCCTCAAAGAACCTCTCGGCCTCAGCCCCAACCCCTACCTCGGTTTTAGAAGCAGTGGCCTCGCCGGAAAGCGAGTGCTTAACAATGGATGGGCTCCCAAAGACGTCAGCAGAGTGCACTGCGTCACGTCGCTCGTCAACCCAAAGAAGAAGGATAACTTGCTCGCAGAAGCTGAGCAGCGCTGGCTGAGAGCAGTGGAGAATCCACTGGAAGGATTAACGTTCACCCAGGAAGAGTTTTCGGAGGCTTTATCCAAATACGATTTCAGCTTTGAGATTGGAGATATGGTAAACCCTCATCCTATTTGGGGCGTTGGTGTAAACTGCCGCCGCGTGGTTTTGACTGCGTCAACCCCGTAGTGGCAGTCCGTCTTTTATCTAATACTGATACTCTCATAGTACAACACAAAAGAAGCTGTTCCTACAAGCAAGAGAATTACCCGTGAGTGGAACTTGTATATAGCTCTTGCAGGATGCCCGATATAGGGGCTGCTCCAAAATAGAGACACGTTAAGCAAATTGTCAAGAAATTACAAGAGAGAGGAACTCGGGCCAATAAATACGTTTGCCCCCCTGTAAAGAAATTGAAATTTGAGTCTAATCGAAACCTGGTGTTTTAGCTTGTATGTTTCCGGACAGTATTAGTGAACTGCGTGTGTAAGTGATCTCTCACTGTGAAAACCAATAACCTTTAGAGATTGGAATTAACACAAAATACGAGTTGATGCGCTTGTATTCACATAATATTGGAAGATGCTTTGTAAATGTCCTTTGAAGTTCTCATTTAAGAATCTAGCCTGATCCTTCTCCTTTAGTGCTAGCCTTCATCATGGCTGAGTCTGCCCTTCACCTCCGGAGTGCCGACAGAAACTCAGTACGAAGACTTTGTATAAATGGATGCTCAAGTATGTGTGGGTGTGTGGATTTGTATGTGTGAGAGCATATTTTTATACTATGGTCTACACCCACTGTTGGGCGCTGATGACGTCAGTGGGGATGTCATAGTAGCTAGTCCCTTGTGAGTGACTATCATGAGATTGAAACTGCACTATGTTGTGTTTTTAGAGGATGAGTTTGGGAATGTTTCTGGATTCATCTAGGTATATATTAGTTTTGTATGCCTCTTTTTGAGAACTTGTAAAAGTTCCACAACCTTCTTTTAATGTGAGATCACCCGAGAGTGCTATTGATGTTCAAAAGGAAACCCTCATGAATGACTGTGTGAGAAGCTTTTGTCTAGGTTCACCTCTCATGTCAGATGGGGATTATGTAGATTGGAGGCCTGTTTGGCTGTACGTTTGAATGCCTTTTCAAAGCTAGGTTGCCTGCAAGCTTTGTAGATTGGAGACTTGTCTGGGTGTTTGTGTTTGAATGCCTTGAGTCTCTTTTAAAGCTAGGTTGCCTGCAAAAAAACTGTTTGGATTCTGCGAGCTTGTTTGCCTGGTTAACCTCTCGTTTTAAAGGGGGGTTACGAAGATAGGGAACCTTTGTGAGTGTATATTTGAATGCCTTTCAAAAACTTAGGCTGCCTGAAGTAGTGCTCGTCAACTCACGAGAACATTTGAAGCCACTTAATTTGGTGAGTCACACAGGCTCTGGCTCTGCTCTAAAGTACGTAGGATTAGTGACTGAGTGTAGAGAATTAAAAGTGGCAGGGAAGTGAACTGAAGCTGATTGATTGATAGGGATAGCAAGCTTGAGGGAGTCTTCTTGATTTTTGTACGTATAATGAATTCCCTTATGTTAGGGTGGTTGAAGTTTTGAATACTTGAATGTGTAGTGACAGCTATGACAATTGACTTATGTCCTGCTTTCGCAGGTGAAAGGGGTTGTATTTTTAGCAGATAATAATGGAGCGCTGATTGATATTGGTGCTAAAGCACCAGCCTTTTTACCTCTAGCTGAGGCCTCCATTCTCAGGCTAAAAAGTGTTGAAGAAATAGGCCTTTATCCAGGTGTGGAAGAGGAGTTTCACATACTCAGGGATGACGATGAAAATGGGCGCATGATTCTTAGTCTTCGGAAGCTTCAATATGACTTAGCATGGGAACGCTGCAGGCAACTTCAGGCAGAAGATGCTATTGTCAAGGGCCTTGTAAGTACTGTCTTTTGCTGTGCAAGTAATTTTATAATGATCACTAATCTTTTACATTTTGCAGTACCGGAAGTAGCAAATCTGGCTTGGTTGTGTGAGTTGGCAGTTGCAGAATTGGTTCAGAGTTTTTAAAGAATGTAACTCTGTTTTAGTGGGATGTTTCCGATGACTTTCATAGCTTACATTGTATGAAAGGTCAAAACTGCAATTTGGGCTATGGTATGAATGACCAACTTTTAAAGGTTCCGCAAGAAATCAGATCTACAGGTAGAGTGACCTGCTGAAAAGCCTAGAGGGACTGCCATCTCAGATCAGACTCACTGTTTCTCAGATCAGAACCACATTTCAAGAGGAGTGAATTTGTTATGGTTATAGTCTGGATTCATTCTTATGTACAGCATTGTTGTTCTACTTTTGGGTGGATTTTCTTCCTTTATGTATGTTTTTCGTCCCCCTCATCTGGCTCAAGGACCTCAGCTCTTCCTCAAGTGCTGCTGTCAATCCATACTGATTTGAAGCTTTTGCTTGGAACTATAAAGTAGAGCAGGGATATGAGGATGTTTAAGTTTCCCAGCACCTTCACCACTTCAACATGAGCTCAAATTTGGTTGCTTTTGGGTGTATATAACCGATGACATTTGGACTGCACAACTGAAAACTGAGCACCCTTGAATCTGAAACCGTTCTAACAGGAGGAGAAGCATCAGAGTTTAGGGAGGATCACACGTTTTTGGGAAGAAGTCCAAGTGACTGAAAATATCTCATATAGCTGAGGAATTCTCCAAGACTTTATGGATTGGATCCAAAGTGTGCATTCATGGCTAGACTGTATGCAAGGCACAAGGGTCTGTAGACTAGTTAGAGGAGGACAAAACATGTATACACTTATACTTCATGACCACAGGGCTCTATGCATGGCCTTGCATGCATGCCACTTGTGCACACTGCTAGTTTTCTCGTAGAACTTGATGCGTATTTGCCACTTCGGCAGGTAGACATGCACCTATTAATCACTTGCATGTATTTGCAAGCTATGACCTTTGGGACAAACGAATAGCTCCAACAACATCCTATGTGAGATTATGAAAGCACGCTTAAGCCTCATTGATGTCACTCCTTGGTAACATCCCGAACTAGACCTCAATAAATCTACCTTATAAGCATGTTGTTAAAGCCATGTAAGGGCCTACGTATTTGATGCAACCTCTTGCTACCATGTGACCTAGTATGCTATCGTAGAACTGTTAGAGGTCATCTCCTGATGTCACCATGTAGAGAGAGAGGGCCTTGCCTATGGGTGTGCCTGCCCAGTGAGAGGCTAGCGTAGATGAGCTAGGGCCTGAGCTGTGGGTGTGCCTGCCCCCCCCCCCCCCCCCCCCGTGAGGATAGGTGTTGACCCCGTGGTGGGCCGTACTCATGCCCTAGAGGCTTGCTGTGGAGGTGCCCTTTTGTGCCAGTGGAGGTGGCCTTGTAGGCAGCTCTGTGGGCAGTTGTGTAGGGCCCAGCAGATGCTGCTCTTGTTGTGGTGGTCCAACCTGCTGGTTGGCCACTTGGCATGTGCTTAGGCAGTGGGCTTGAGCCCTATGTGTAGGAGTCTTGCTGGTGGGTCTGCCCACCTGGCCAGGTCGGCCTGTTTGCAGCAGGGTCTCAGCCCTGATATAGAGCCCTGAGGAGCCCTTTTGTAGGGCTGGAGAGTCGGCCATGTAGGCCTGTTGGGTCGGCCACTAGGCAGGCTGGTTGGCCCTGCCCTATGCCAGCCGACTAGAGGGGCTGGGGGGCTATATAGCCCCCCCCTCAGCCTTCTTTGGAGCATCCAGTGGAGCAGCACAGCCACCTCAGTGGAGCAGCTGTGCCTGCCTGTAGAGTCGTCTTAGGGCGGAAGTGTGGTACAGTTCATCCACTCTCTGTGCCTTGGTCTGTTGTGGTTGTTGAGCTGTTTGTCAGAGCTCTCGAGCAGCCTGTTGGTTCCGAGGTTTTCCCTCAGTTGTAGTGGGGTTTTCTCCAGAGATCACTTGCAGCTCTCCTGTGCCTGTCTCTCCTTTCTCTTCTTCTCAGTGTGTGTGTGTGAGGCGTGCTATCTTTCTCTCTCTCTTCCGTTCTTTTCCGCTGCACTTCTCACAAGAACCTTGCTTCAAAATAGTCTACAACTTAAGAACCGGAGAGGGTTGATGTACAAAACCTATAGCTGGATAGTGACTCTGCAACCTACCACCTTTGGAGCCTATGTTGGCATTGTTGAAATTCGTCTCACTTAAGGTCATAAAGAATCTATAAGCGTAGACAAAGTAAGTTCTAATGACATTTCGTTGCATTTGTTAGTATTATAGTCAGCCTCAGGATACTAGGGCGAATTTGTGCAAGATTTCCTTGCATTTGAGAGCATCAAATTTCACACAAGGCATCCCTAGTCTACCTCTCTTGAATCATCAAAAAATCTTGATTAGATTTTTCTCTGGTTCTAGTGCTTCCTTTGCAAGCAATTCCAATTCTAGGCTTCCTTTTGATGATTTAACAAATATTTACTGGCAATTGTGTACCGCACAACTTTATGGTTTTGTTTATGAATTGGGTTTTGTTTATACAAGGTGCTGAGAGTTTTGTTATGAATTGGGTTGGATTTCGTCCCAAATCATTGGTGGTTGAGTGTTACTCTATTGAATGCTTGCTTGAGATTACGATCTATGCATGTTTCCCCTTTTTTGAACCATTATATCAAATCCTATCCCCAAACTTGAAATCATCCTTTAAAAGGAAGCCATATTTCTATATGGAAGCATTCGTCTTGCACTGCTACTTTCGCAAGTACCTTTGAACTTGTTATGACTCTTTGGAATCAATTGCCATGGTGGGAAGGTCAGAGCATCAAATTTCACACAAGGCATCCCCAATCTACCCTTCTTGAATCATCGAAAAATCTTGATTAGAATATGCGGTTTCCTTACCTAGGGGGTTACATCGTCAAGATCCAACAGTGGGTGTAGACGATAGTGTAAACAAATGCTCTCACACATACATATCCACACGCACACATAATACACAAGCTTCGATATCTCACTTTAGGGGATGGAACATTGATGAAGCTTTGGAAGTGTGAAGCTGAGGCACAAATCTCCAGACTCATGTTGTTGCAATAACACATGATCATGCTTGCATGGGAAGGTCCTCTCCAAGGCAAGCATGGAATGCAGAAGTTATCACATAGTTAGATGTAAGGTTGTCTAAATGCATGCAGTATTGCATGTGCGCGGCCAGCAGTCTGTAGGCTGAGTGGCCCAGTCCCAGGCCACCCTATCCAGACCCAACTGACTTGGTCTGTGCCCTGGCCGATGAGCAAGTTTGGCCGATCCTGGTCAGGCCTATAAGTTGATTCCAGCCCAAAGTTAGGTCCTTTGATCCAGCTGTAGTCAGGGCCCTCCATAGCCTCTAGTTTCTGACATGCATCAGATGTGCCCTCTTCCAGGCCAGACATATCCATGCATCATCTCCTGCAGCACATATGGCAGCTGATCCAGCCAAAATGGCTTCTCATTATGCTGTTCATAGGATGGCGCCATGACCAGCACCCTCTGCCCATTTGACAGCCTCTTTATTGCTGCCCACATGGCAGCCCAAGGACCGCAGTCACGTGGCCATGTGACATCTGGTTCTTGTGCCCATTCATCCATACTTGCCTATATAGGTGAGAAGCCCTTGGGCTCTCCTCATTTTGGGCCTTATAGGTGGGCTTGTACCCCAACATCATGCTCCCTCCCTCACACGTCATTTTTAAAGTATTAATGTGTTCATAGATTCCGATTTTGACTATTTATTGTTTCTTCAAGGTGTTCTATTGCCATTTCCCCTTGTTCCTTGTAATTGGGAAGCTATTGAAGGAATTGGCATCAGATTGGATGTATGTAATAATACTTCGGTGGATTAAACAAAGCTGCCTTAGGACTTTAAGGATACCTTTGAGGTCCTTACCTGTTGAGTAGCCTCAGGTCCATGAGGCTAAGTATGCCACTTATTTTCCCCATCACTGCCTGCTCTGCCAATCAGTACAGGCTCTGCCAACATGTACGTCTGCTGTTTTGCTGATGCAAGCTGCTGTACTGGCTGATGTCAGCCCTCTGCTGGACTGCACAGGCCTGTCGTACACCTGTACCTGCTGTATATCTTGTAGACCTGTTTTCTGCTGCTGCTGTGGGCTGCAGGGTTGCCATGTAGGCAGCCCATGGAATGGGCTGCAGATGCCATGATATAGGTTATTATATTTGATGTTTTGAATTGTGAAAGTTAATGGCTTTGTATGCTTTTGTTTGATTTAAGTTGGAATTAAATTTAAGCATATATTCATAAACATGTTTAAATTTGATAATACTCTTGATATACAATATTTAGGGTATGATGTATTCATTGTAGACTAGGGCAAGCAATGGAAGCACAAGAGATGAAGCAATGAAGACAAATACGAGGTCCTAGGACAAGGTCTCCTAGTGGTACTTATCGTACTAACTAGTAGATGTGCTAACTGTACCAAGTGTCCTAATTGCTCCTAACTAGGCCTACAAGGAACATACCAAAGAATGAGTGGCACCTATGGATAGCCCATAGAATGGACTACAAACCCCCTCCTAGGACAAGGTGTCTAGTGGTACTTATTGTACTAACTCGTACATGTGCTAATTGTACCAAGTGTCCTAACCGCCCCTAACTAGGCCTACAAGGAACATACCAAAGAATGAGTGGCACCTATGGGTAGCCCATAGAATGGCCTACAAACCCCCTCCATGGTATGGGCTGAAGTATCTTGGACACGTCTCAGAATACGTAAAGGACTAATGTCATGGTTGCACATGTTCTTTGTGTAGGGATATAGTAACCTATGAATGTACAGAGTATAACAGATCAAGTCACAAAAGGTATTGAGTTTAAAGATTGTTGGAAAGCTTCAAACTCAAGGTTGCGGAGGAGCCTTCGTAAAAAGATCTGCCAACACTTGAATATGACTTGTTGATAATCTCTCTCTGACATAGTGAAGATCATGGTAGGAGTAGTCTTACATGAAGATCTGTAGGTAACTTTTGGAGCCAAACACTCTCCACTGTAGCTGTAAAAGTTGCACTTTGACTATCAGTGAAGATGACGGTAGTAGTAGTCTAGCATACATGAAGATCTGCAAGTAACTTTTGGAGCCAAACACTCTCCACTGTAGCTGTAAAAGCTGCTTTGTACTCAGCCTCACAACTAGAAGTAGCAATTGTAGTCTGCTTCTTGTTGAACCAAGAGATGCATGAAGTACCAAGCATGAAACAATTGCCACTATGTGACACAATGGTGTCGGAACAGCTAGCCCAATCACTATCAGTGAATCCATGCATGATAAGTGAAGAATTGGCCTCATAGAGAAGGCTTAAATGCTGAGCACGACCTGCCAATGGTGTTTAGAGGGGCTGTGCATGTATTTGCTCAAATTGTCAAACATCATACTGAGGATAGGGTCTAGTAAGGCATAAATAAATCAAACAACCAACTGCCTACTGATAGAGAGTGAGATCACGTGCACCACTACCATCCTTAGATGAGAAATGAAAACCAGGCTCTAATGGTGTGGATACTGGCTTGCAATCCTCAAACTGCAAACGCTGCAAAAGATGTCCAATATACTTGGATTGTGACATCAAAATACTCCCCTCACTGCTAGCAAATTGAACGCCCAGATAATAATGCAAAAGACCAAGATCAGACATAGAAAATGTCTTTTGCAAGTCAAGCTTAAAAGCTGCAATTTGCTCAACATGTTACGGATGTAAAGGATAGTCTCTGCAGGGCTGTTCTGAAAGCCAAGACTTAGCAAATGAGCATGTATCCTTGAATACCAAGGCCGGGGTGCCTGTTTCAATCCATAGATGGCTTTGTTTAACTGGCATACCTTGCTTTCAGAACGTGCAACCTCAAAGCCAGGAGGTTGGGTAACATAGACTTTCAGCTGCTCTAGTACGGGCTGGCAGAGAAGCATCTTGTTTGCTGTCGTTCAGAGTGTCAAGGAGCCAACGGGGAACCTTTTTGGGCTCCTGAATTTTCAGCTCTCTCTTGGTCAATGGCCCTATGCACAATATTGAAACCCAAACCAGATGAAATCGCCCCTTTGGGTCCTTTCTTCATCATGATATACAATTTGTTTTGGCTCGGCTTCTAAACAGTTATCCTCAACTGAAATGCTTCTTGATACAAGTGTAGAACTTGAGGATACTTTGAGAAGAATTTCTCATCTATTCTCTTGGCATCAAGTGCTGAATAATTCTTAAACTTGACAAGGTATCTACGGATAATTTGGCCTCTGGGTCCGTTCTTCATCATGATATACAATTTGTTCTGGTTGGAGGATCTCCTCCATCTCTTCCACTGCAGGTGGCTCTTCTTGAATTGGTTATGTGGGTTCTGGTCCTTGATACTTCTTTAGAGGACTCACATGAAAAACATTGTGAATCTTCCAAGTCTCGGGAAGCTCTAGTTGAAAAGCGACTTCATTTATGGACTCACTAACTATGAATGGTCCATAATACCTGGGAGACAACTTTGGGTGTACTTTCTCTTTTCCTTTCATCTTTCTGAGCCGTGCTTTGTCAAAATTTAGTAACACCTAATCTCCTTCTTGGAGATTCATCTCCCTTTGGTGCTTGTCTGCTGCCTTCTTTTGCTTTTGTTGAGATCTTTCAATTGCTGTCCAAACTTGAGAGAAAGCTGTATCTAAGTCTTGGACATACTGGTCGGCTGCAAATATCTTGTCTTTTGTTTAGAGGATAGATGGCATAATCACCTTTCCATAAATAACTTCGAATGGGGCTATGAACAGTGTTATTGTATGCAAATTCCACGAGAGGAAGATACTTTTTCCATTCAACCTTTTGCTCAGAGGCATAACACTTGAGAAGATTCAATACTGTGGAATTGTGATTCTCACCTTGTCCATCTAACTGAGGGTGAAAAGAAGATGAAAAGTCCAACTTCGTCTCCATATTATCAAATAATGCTCTCCAAAATAAAATAGTCATCCTGGGGTCTTGATTACCAACAATCGACTTAGGCATCCCATGGTGCTTGAAGATCTGGGCCAAAAATACTCTGGCCATGTGGTTTGCCTTAATAGTTTTTCTTACTGGAATGAAATGGGCTTGTTTGCTGAACCTGTCAATAATGGTTGAGATCCCATCATTCCCGTATTTGGATCTAGGAAAATCAAAGATGAAATCCATTGCAATACTTTCCCATGGTCCCTACATTATGGGCAGCGGTATGAGAAGTCTTGGGGTCTTGTGTCTATCATACTTTACCTTTTGGCACGTAAGACATTCGGTTACAAACTTGTGAATGTGTTTCTGCATCCCTGGCCAAAAGAAATATCTCTCAATGGCTTGTGTAGTAGACAAAATACCTCGATGCCCTGCATGAGGAGGAGCATGACATTCTTCCAAAACTTTGGCTCGCATGTCTTGAGTCACACAAAGATGATCATCTTTCATGAGAAATCTGTCTTTCAGTGTATACTAGCTGGATAATACTCCCTGCTGAATATTTCTCATGGTCTCTCTGAAATCTGGATCCTGTAAATAAAGCTCTTTCATGGCCTCCAAGTCCCGGTGATATGCTATGGTGACATTATTCACTTTAGGCCTTCTAGATAAAGCATTCACAACTCTGTTCCGAGCTCCTGGAGTATAGACAATATGAAAATGAAACATGGACAGAAAATTTACCCACTTCATCTGCTTTTTGGAGATCTTGGTCTGAGTCAAGAAATACTTGAGGCTCTGGTGGTCGGTCTTGACTGTAAAGTCAGCTCCAAGAAGATGATGCTTCCAAATATTTAAAGCATGAACCCAACAGAGGGTACGCACAGTGAAAGACTGATAGTAATGCCCAGGAGCTCACACAGTGTGATGTGGGGTGTGGAATCACTAACTTCTTAACTTATGTGCATAGATGTGCAAGCCAGTAAATAGAGAATGCTCAGAGACAAATATAGAAGCAACACTTTATATTTCCGTCCGTCCAGAAACTAGGACAGGATACAATACCAAAAGGTTCTTCAACTACAAGCCTGGCACTTCTAGATCTCTGAGCCTGCATGCTCCACGTCGAGCATATGTAGACTCTAGATCCCTTCCACCTTGCTGTCCGGAAGCCAGCCAAGGTGTGCAGCCACTCTAGCTCAGTCTGCAGCTTCTCCTAGGTCACCTTGTCCTCCTGAATGTAGGCCTAAGGCTCCCCCTATGTTGCTCCTGTCTGCTGTCCTGAGGGCTGCTCCAAGTGATGATGATCTCAGCAACCTTCTGCCCTAGAAGACAGTCTACGTTCAGCCTCTTTCTGGAGCTAAGTCTGCAGCAACACCTCTCTCCTTCACTTCCTGTGTAGAGGACCAAGGATGGTGGATGTGCTGCTCCTTTCTGCTCCTCCCAAAGCTGCTCTGCTGGATATGAAATGAGGCCTGAGGCCTCTCCTTTTATAGTCCCCCAAGGGGCTGTCATAAAACTGACCAGCCAGCCTCATCCTGGCCGACCAGACTGGCCAACCAGTCTACTTGCTGGCCGACCTGGTTGGCTGGTCCAACCAGCCCTATATAAGGGCTCTAGCCAAGCCCTTTTGGGCTGCTGCTAGGCTGCCCTTAGTTGCTGCTGGAGACCCTCCTGCAGGCTGTATATCTGCCCATAGACCTCCGCCATGTTGCGTCATGCTGCAGCCCTTTGCCGGTGCCATGTCCTGTGCGTACACCTTCTGTACACTGCCCTGCAGCAGCCCGTCCAGATCCGTACAGTGGCTGACATCATCGCGCCTTCGATGGAGAGGGTGTGCAGATTTGCTTTGCTCTGTCCTTGACAGTCACCTGGCCATTCTCTTCCAGATCTGCCCTCGAGGCAAGCTTTCTTCTGCCAGGTACTCTCCTTTCTTTGTGTGAGGTGCTGCCCATGTGGCAGCCCCCTCCCTCTTTCTTGTCCTAGGTTCACCCCCCCCCATGCTCTCCTCACATGGGGGCTTACAGATGGGGAGGTGACCATTCCAACAGAATAACTGCTAGCATCCCTTTCTCATACACACCGAAAAACATCTCGGCATCACGCAGCCTCCTGCTTTTATAAGCTATAACCCGACCTTCTTTATGGAGGGCACCTCCCACACACTCTCCACATGCATCGCAGTCCATATCAAACGGTTTCTGTAAATCTGGAACAATGAGAATAGGCTCGGTTGTTAGCTTTTCTTTGAGAGTATTAAAAGCTGTCCTTTGTCTTTCTCCCCACCTGAAAAGTGCATTTTTCTTGGTCAAGTCATGTAAGGGGGTTGCTGTATCAGCAAAGTGTCTGATGAAGCATCTGTAATAGGAACAAAGCCCAAGAAAGCTGCGTACTTCATGTACCGAGGTGAGCTCTATCCATTCATGTATAGCTTTAATCTTGGTTGGATCCATTTGAATCCCTTCCTTGGTTAATGTGTCTTGGGCTAATGAATCTCGTCAAGAAAGAATTCACTCTTTTTGGCATTAATAAAAAGCTTATGATTTCTAAGTTCTTGGAACACAGTAGCCAAGTGCTCTTTGTGCTCTTTTTCTGTCTTAGAAAAGACCAACGTGTAAAGTGCCTGTAAGATTTGAAAATTTTGTCCATCATACTGGTGCATTGGTAAGCCCAAAAGGCATCGCGAAAAACTCATAAAGTCCAAAAGTGGTCCGAAAAGCTGTCTTATGGACATCTTGTGGGTGGATCCTTATCTGATTAACTCAATACGGCTGAGAATCGTGGTCCTTTTCAGTCTGTCCAAATATCGTCTATGCGAGGGATTGGAAACCTGTGTTTTTGACTGTCATTTTATTAAGAGCTCTATAATCCACACATATGATAAGAGCCATCCTTCTTTTGAACTAAGCTTTGATGAACAAAAGGGTGAGGAACTGGGCCTGGTAAGTCCTTTGGAGAGCTAATCTTGTACCTGTGCCATAATTTCTTCAGTCTGGGCTGCTCTCACACGATAAGGCGTTCGATTCGGGGACTCACTTCTTGGAAGGAGCTCTATAACATGATCTTCAGGCCGTTCTAGAGGAAGCTCTCCTGGTAGAGAATCTGAAAAACAATCTTTGAAAGATTCGAGAAACTGAAAATTTTCTTTTTCTAAAGGACTTATTTCCACTTGAGGTTCACTCTCTTTTTCTTTAACAAAGACCATATACGCAGAAATTGCAGATTTTATTGATTTAGCAATGGAAATATTTGATACAGCTGGAATGGTTTCGCCTCTTTCCTTGACCAAAAATCTTGTGTTGCTTATTCCGATGCACAAAACTGAGAGTTCTTGCTTCTACCTCCTTTCTATGGAACCACGACATACCCAAAATAGCGTCATAATGCTTGAGAGGTGAAACATAAAACTCTTTGTGGTCCACATAACCCTGTACATGAATTCTGAGCTTTCCAATTAAAGGTGTCACTTTGACTGGATCCCCTTCAAAAACATGCTCTGCATCCAAAGATAATCCCAATTCTTCTCTCTTAATTCCTAGCCTCAAAGCTAGATCTTCTGAGAGTGAAATTATCAGTAGCTCCCGGATAAAAAAGAATTAAAGCATTCTGATCTCTTACTTTACCCCATGCGAGGCAAAGCTCTTGGTTTCTTGGTTTTGTTGTTCTGCTCAACATATCGGGGACTCTCCTGCCATAGGCTTCGGCGGTTCTCTTGGCGCTTTTTGCTCACTTGGACTTGCAAGCCTTTCGGGGCATTGGTCAGCCATATGCCGTTCTTTTCCACAATGGAAACACTTACCTTCCTTTCAAAAGGCTTCAATCTGTTTTGGAGTAAACTTTGACTTCCCTTTGAAAGGCTTGAATGGGCCTGAAATCTCTTTGAACCTTGGGTTGGTGCCACAACCCTCTTCCTAGTATCCACACCCTTTCCTTTTTCTGCCATAGTTTGAAGGAGGTCTTCCCTTAGCAGTTCAACCACGGAAGCTGAATGCATCAAATCTCAAAGCTTCGTCCTCTTTGGATCAATGCTTACTTGAGTTCGTATGTTGGGAAGCAATCCCACTCGATACTTCCAAAGCTTCGTCTTTTCTGAAATTTCTTCGAAGGGCATGATTTGAAGATAAGCTGTCCAAAACTTTTGATTATACGCCTCAATGGTGTCAGAGGCTGCCATGCATACACTTTCCCAGGCTGTATGAACATCATCAAAGAAATTATTGGGGAGAAACTGATTCTCAAAGTCTTTCCATGTCTTTGGAGCCTCTTCTGCAGCTCCCCACCAAGCACCGGCACTATTTGTCAAGTGAAGACTCACAATCTTTAACTTTGACTTCTTGCGATAGTGTCTTGTTTTGAAGGCTATATGTCAGGAGGGCATGAGTTTTAATGCTTGCATGTGGCCTCGACCCTGGGAATCAAGTGGGGAGGTCACGGCCTAGGGGTGTGCAAGTTTCCCCCGTAGGAAATTGTGCCTTGGGGGCAACTAAAAGGTTTAGGGCCAAGAGGGGCCCAAAAACCTTAGGCCTTTTAAGTTGGTCATCGGTGGCCTTTTTTAAAAGGCCCCAGTAGACGGGGCCTAGGAGCAAATGAGGCCCTTGGGGGCAACCCAAGGCATGGGCTGCCACGTGGCAAGCCCATGCATACCTTTTTGGAAAGGAAGGCCCTGGGCAAAGAGAGTTGACGGAAAAGAATGGCGCGGGGGCGGATTACGTAGAAGGAGTCGGCCTCATGGAGGTTGGTTTTTGCACGGAAGAGAGAGAGAGAGAGAGAGAGAGAGAGAGAGAGAGAGATGTATTAACGTCCCCGGGAGGCCTTGCGGGCCTATGGGACAAAAGTGCGGAAAAACTCATACAAGCCATAGTGGGCTGGAGCGAAGGGCTCGCTAAGGCCCTCGTTGAGTACTAGAAAACACATATGTCATAAACTGAAATACTAATGTAGAAGTAGAAGTAGAATTTATTAACGTCCACGGGGGGCAAAAATGACCCATGGAACCATCTCAATACAATGTAAAGAAAGTCTCCTAAAAAAGAGGGGTCAGGAATCTATGAGTTCCTGACGACATGTAAAAAGACGGGTGACAAAAGATCCCAACGCTACTGGAGAGGCAGTAGAGAGAATTGATGTCAACTGAGCAGAGTCCTCCAGTGTCTGTTGGTAGTCCTCCCTAATATGTGCATATCGGGGGCACTGTAAAGCTACATGTGCCTCCATCTCCACTGACTGCAAGTCGCAGAGAGTACAAACTCTCGCGTGTCTGGGCTGATGCATCCAAGCTCCCTTCTCTATAGCAAGCGTATGAGATCTGGTGCGAAACCTAGCTATATTTCTGCGATAGAGAAGGGGAATAGGTGTGCTAATGTAGGGCTGAGCAGAGGCCTCCATGGACATGTATGTAGACCAGCATGATGTTGTCTTGATAATACTCCAGTTTTGTCCTCTTTTCATTTGTCAACCAGTGGGTCTGCAAAGTGCTCAATAGGGACATTTGAAATTCTTGCATGGTGACCTTTTTCAGGGGGCATGGTCAAGTATGCATCTACTTTCCATCGGCTGAACCATTTCCTTGTGTCTGTTGCCCACCCTGTACAGATGATCTTACTTTTGTGATTCTTTTGAAGCTTTGTGCTGGCAGTCCATGCTCTATAAGGTAGTCTATCTGGTGGCATTTGCTGCATCTCTAGCAAATATTGCAAATACGGAAGGGGCTGGCTTGTACGGATCATTAATGGCCACCGGCTACGTATGGATGTGTACGGCAGTACAGACAACTGCGCAGGCTTCAAAGGCGACATTACGGAAGGGCTGCGGAAGCATTGAATGCAGCTGTACGGTTGGGCTGCACAAGTAATAATTGTTTGTACGGACAGTCATACAAAACCCTGGTACGGACAGTCATACGAGTCAATCATTTCTCGGGTGTACGGACAGTGGATGGGCTCCGTGAGGCTTTTGGCTGCGTGTGCAAGCATTTGGGATCCAAGGAGCTGGGTGTATCCCGCTACATGGCCACATGAGCAAAAAGCTAGTAGAGAGTTGTGCATTGGCTCGTGCAAGAGCTTGAGATGAACTTTGGGCTGAAAAAGGGTTCACACATGCTCTCTAGTGATTGCCCGAGAGCAATGGGCCATGTTTTTGAAGAGACTTGCTTGGCAGAGTGATCACAATGTATGCTTGCAGATATTGTTTGTGCTTTTGAGCACCGGGGGCAGCTCAGTTATGCTTTCAACTATTGTTTGGGTATCCGAGTGAATGACTGAACACTTGTGATTGATTGAGGAGCGTGTGGCCTTGTTTGGGCTGTAAATGATGGCTCCCATGTTAAATGCAGGTGTTTGCATTGAGTATGGATGCTTATGATCACATGGGTGTGATAGTAGAGCCTAGTAGGGCTAATGTGTTGTGATATGGATGCCTCTGAGTGAGGGAAGAGCATTGAATGCGTTTGGGAGTTGGTATTTACTATGTAATCTCTTTGTGGCACTATTCAATTAACAAAGAAATATCGAAAGGGGTGCCAAAGGCTTTGGGGCGAGTCTGTGTCTTTGTATTTGTGCAGGAGTGCTCTAGCTCCCCTATTTGTCTGTGGAGTGTTTGCTGAGTATTCTTTTGTGAAGGCTTTTGTTTGGTTAGTGTTTTACCACCCTCTTGCTAGCCTTGAGGCTGGTAGTAGAAGTACCTTTTGGTAAGATTAAAGGACCACGCTCTGGTGGGACTTTGGATCTATCTCTTTGGTATTGTGTTCATAAGCTTTGGATGGAAATATATTCTTTTGGTGGTTTCTATATCTGGCTGGATCATTGTCTATTTACTAATCTGCACATCTATGGATGCACATAAGTTAAGGAAGTTTGTGATTCTACTCCCACACACACACACACAGTGTGAGCTCCTGGGCTATTCTATCAATCTTCCGCTACGCGTACCCTTTGTTGGTCCATTTCTAACAAAATCATCCTTATTGCCAGCCATAGTGCAAAAATGCAAGGCAAAAGCACCAATTGGCAATGCAAACTGGTACATGTGCTAACTGTACCAACTGTCCTAACTGCTCCTAATTAGGCCTACAAGGCACATACCAAGGAATGAGTGGCACCTATGGATAGCCCATATAATGGCCTACATTCGTGTAGATCATCTCTTGCCATTTGATTTGATTGACATGACTGTGTTTTGCTTTCATGATCAAAAGTTATGGGCTTATAAAGCTAGGAGTTTTCGGCCACTCCTGAGGGAAGAATACCATGTGCTCATGCTAGATTTGCACATTTCTAGATTTTCCGTCTTGTTGGAAACATCAAGGTAGATGTCAATGTTAGGTTAGTAACAAGGCTAGGGGCACTTTTTACCTCATTGAGGTTCCCCCCTTAAACACGGTTAATGGTTGAATAAGTTGTTTGTAGGGTCTTAACCTACACCTACTTCATTTCCTTCTCATTCTCAATACAACAGTTCAGGCAGTTGTTCCCCCTTCATCTTTGTGCACCCCTCTTTCATTTCTTACAAATGTCAGGCTGCCTTTGGCTCCTCCTAGGCAAGCATCTCTGTTGTGAAAACCCTCAATTTTTTCGCGAGGAACTGTGCTGGACAACAGAATTTCAGTCAGCTGCCTTCAGTTTTGGCATTGGGAGAGAGCTGCTGGAACTGCTCTACATCAAGCCGCCCCTGTTTTTGTGAAAATTGTCTACAGATTTACTGTGTTTGAGGTGCTTTTGTTGTTTGTCTCGTTTGGGACTATTGTTTTCAGGTCCTGGAGCTGTTTTCAACGGTTGGGACTGTATGGCTGTTACGCAGCCGCCACCTGCTGCAGTCATTCCTTACTATTGTAGATCAGTTTGACACATTTCTGCAGGTCTTTTTGCTGACTTTGAGCTGCTGCAGTCGTGTCTGACCAGGGCGACATGTTCTGAGGTGTTTCTAGACCTGTTTTTAGGTTCTTGGATCTGTTCCTTCCCCATTTTTAGGGTTTTGGATATGTTTTTAAGGGTCTCAAACAGGCTGCTTCCTGTTTTGAATTCCTGTAGCAAATCTTAATCTGGAAGTTACATCAGCTGTCTAGACCTGTTCTGGAGCTGTTTTGAAGGAGGATATTGCAGTTTTTTGGATGCTTTACAGGCTGCAACTTTCCTGCTCAGTCCTCAGCTTTGCTTGCATTTCGAGTTTCTTTTTCCCTCAAGGCTTTTTGTCTCCATCGTTTGCATTTGTTGGTACTTGTGTGAGATTGTGCAGACTTTGGCCAAGCATTGGCTTGTGGAGCAATGCATACTGTTGGTGCAATTTTAATTCACAGCAAGTGAATTTTTTAGAGGCCATATATTTGTGCATTTCTTTGAGATGGTTCAAAATCCTGGTGATGTGTCTGGAATCCCCGCTCAAGAGTATACTCTTTGGAGCTTCAAAAAATCTTTTGGTTTCAAAAGGATTCTGGAATTTCGTGATAGGCGATGAAGCTCGTCTTGGAGCTATAGCGCCAGGCACTCTTCTGCAACAAGGAGCTAGTAGAGGTGCTGGCCTTGGGGGGCAGCAAGCCGGCCAGGGGCAGCAGACATTGATTAGAGAAGATGGGACGCCCAAGATGCACATGCCTTGTCTATAATTGTACTTTCAATGAAGAGGTTGTAAGACTTTGGGGCAATTTGGAAGCATTGTATCAAGCCTGCAATGAGGCAAAGGTCTCATTTCTAAAATGGGATCTTGATTCAGTAAGGATGCAATAAGGACACTCAACGTCCGGCCATGTGACTGAAATCCACGATTACAGGGAGCAACTTCTAAACATTGACGAAGTTATTTCAGATGCTCAGCTTGTCTCTCCACAACTTTGAACTCCCTGTCGGAATTGTATTTGTCTTTTCATGTCCCTCAATTTGCCCGGGTAATCCGAGCCAACTCACCTTTCAGGAGCTTGTGAGACTTCTGTTGCAGGAGCAGCAGATGCGGAAAACCATATTAGGTAATACCCGTGGTGGAGAGTAGGATTTTGTTGCTAAATACAAAGTAAAATGAAAGTTGGCTGGTTTTCAGCCAAAGCATGCTGCAGGAAAGGCATCTGGAAAGAACCAGAAGGACGCAGATAGCCCAAGAAAAAGGGCAAATGCTATCACTACAAAAAGTCAGGTCACCATATCTTTGAGTGTCCAAAGAGGATTGCAAGGGAGAAAAGAAAGAGTCTGGCATGGCAGTTGCAGATTCTTCACATTTGGATGCTAGTAAGGATGATGCACTGCCAACTTTGTAGAGCATGTTTGGGCATTCTTCACTCGCAGCTATTGGGAGTCTTACTCATCCAGTGTCAAAGAGATTACTGACACGTGGTATTTTGACAGTTGTGCAACCAGGCACATAACCTCCAGAACGGACTTGTTTTGACAAATTGTCTACTCCTGTTGTCAAGAAAGTTCCTTGCGCCAACATTTCTTCTTATCCCGTTAGAGGAATTTTAGTTTGCAATGTCGTAGCTGAGTAGGCTTATGCCCAGCCCAAGGACAATACATTGGCAAGTTATTAAGCGTGGTTTCTGCCCACATGTTCATGGGATTGATGTTTCCCAAGGGGGATGACTTGCAGTTGCATGCTTAGAACGACTCAAATTGGGCTGGTGATTATGATACTTGGCAGTCAGCCAGTGGAAACTATTTCATGCATGTCATGGTCGAGTAAGAAACAATCAACCGTTGCTACCTCCTCTTGTGAAGCTGAGTAAAGGGCAGCTTTCACAACAACAATTGAGTGTATTTGGTTGCGATGATTGCTTGTAGATAGATCTACATGCATCATTGGAGTCTCCCACTCCAATCCTCACTAACAGTTAGAGTGCTATTGCAATATCACAAAATCCTGTGTTTCATGGCTACTAACTCGAGAAAAGTTTGAAACTTTTTGGTGATTGAGATCACAACGTGTACATTAGGACATTGTTCCTACAGGGGGGTATTGCAAATCAATGTAAGGTTACTAATAAGGCTAGGGGCACTTTTTTCCTCATTGAGCTGTTTTCCCCTTAGTCACGGTTAATGGTTGAGGTAGTTGTTTTAAGGGTCTTAACCTGCACCCTAGGGTTATCCCTCGTACTTCATTTCAGCTTCTTATTCTGAATACAACAGTTTAGCAAGTTGTTTCTCCTTCGCCGTTGTGCACCCCCCTTTCATTTCTCACACGCCCCTTATTGTGTCCTTTACAAAAAGGTTCAAAATATGTTGGTATATCGCTTACTTAGTAAGGAAGATGACATATGTCCTTATGCTTGATATTGCTTTCAGGCAACTGAATCCCTTAAACCATACATTCAAAGACTCTTGGTAGGAAACATTGAGGCGAAGTTTCATCTAGAGATTACTTCATTTGACTTGTGTTTTCTAGTGTGTTGTTTCTTGTTTCTCTTTTGATATCATATGTAGGGAAATAAGGATGCTGCTTTATGCTGTTTGGGCATTTTTTTGATTTGTGTCATGGTGGTGTTGTAGCTCAAGCACAAGATGATGACATGCATATTTGATGTTAATTACACAGGCAAAGTTGCACTTTCTTTGTGTTTTGTTCTTCAGGTTGGATTTGTGAAGCGTTATAGCAGAATTTTCTGAATCCTTTCGATTGATTGATATGTTGACTATTGCATGAGCCAGCATGTATGCAACAGGACTAGCCCTATTTCTGGTTATCTGTAGCTAAACTGACCACTGACTGCACTATTCCGGGTTCCCTGACCAATCCCCAACTGGTGAACAGTAAATGACCATAGACTGAACTGGAAAATGTGCATTTAGCTAGCTGATCCAGTCTAGGATAGTATTGCAGGAAAAAACATCAGCGAGTACCTTCAAAGAGTGCAGGTCATGGGATGGACCCGACAACAGGGCTTGTGAGGGGCTGCACAAGGACAGGAAGATTGGCCTCCTTAGAATTCAGCATGAGCAAACACTCAGCTGTGAGAATCACATTAATGATGGTTGAATGATCAATGCTATGTACAAATGAAGTACAGCAGGAGCCCTATTTATAGTTCCAGGGCTGGCTGTAAGATACAAGATTGTATATGGGATAAACAACTTCTTAGAAGCTTACTAAAAATAGCAACTAACCAGCCCCTTTGTTACAATGTATGGTTGATTGGGTCTCCCTTATATCAATCATGCATATGGAGCGCTAATATGGTTGTCCTTCTTGGTATGTTTAAAGTGCGATTTTAGTATTTGTAGCTAGTTCTTCATGCTTTCAGCTTGTAAATGTAAAAGATTATTGGTCTTCCGAATCGAGTTGATGATTATGAATAAATCATGTACAATTTCTCCTTTTTTCCTCTCTTAGCTTGGGCTGGATGTTTTTCAGGTCCTTTCTGCAAACAGAGGTGGTGTTGTGGTAGCTATAGAGGGACTAAGAGGTTTTGTACCCTTCTCTCAAGTGTCGTCAGTGAGTGTTTCTAATTTCCACCTTTCCTCATCAGTTTATCCTGTTGGTTCATTAGCATATTTATTTTTCCTTAGTTAAAATTTTTTTTGCATGTGTAGAGGTCAACACCGGAAGACTTATTAGACAAAGTCATCCCTCTTAAGTTTATGGAGGTCGATGAGGAGCAGACTCGACTTGTTTTGAGCAACAAGAAGGCCTTGGTGGAAAATCAAACATCTTTAAGTGTAGGATCTGTTGTTGAAGGTATCGTTCAAAGTGTCAAGCCATATGGAGCATTTATTGACATTGGAGGTATTAGTGGCCTGTTGCACATTAGCCAAATCAGCCATGACAGAATCACAGATGTTGAGAATGTGTTGCAGCCAGGCGATAAGCTTAAGGTGAGTTGATCCAACCGAGGGCTTTAATCATTTTGACTGTCCAAAGTAGGAAAGGTTTGTAATATGAACGTATCTATTGACCATTAGTCAAGGAACACAACGACACTTTATGATGGACCTTGAGCTCGAGCTGTCTGTCTTCACTACCCCACCATGGTGAGCTGAAGTGTGCTCGGGTTTCATGACCATGGCAGAAACCATAGAGATTGATCCTTAGGTAGGAGTTCCAGGTGGGCAGCTTGGTGGACTCCTTGTGTTTTCAGAAGAAGATATTTGCAAGCGGGACCTTCTTTGGAGATGAGGTCTATAGGTATGGTCCCCAGTAGTGGAACAGATTGCGAGAGATTACATCTTGCTTGCCCGACTCTGGCACTCCACATTGTGGACCAGGAAGAGCTCACTAGAAGACATGTGGTCTGAATGTGTTTGGGAGCAAGAGATGTCAGAATAGGAACCTTGAATGTGTTATGTTCCTAATAACAGGTAGTAGAGGACCATTTCCTAAATACAGGTAGTAGAGGACCATTTTGGGGACAATGCAAAGGTCTGGGGTGACTCATGGATTGCTAGAGGAGACTTTAAAAACTTAAAGTTTACCAAGGACAAGCTAGGATGCCCCCCTCTCAAAGAAGAGCACATAGGAGCAGTTCCACCAAGAGAGTGCCGATCACAACGAGACTTAAAAGGGCCTTGAAGGGGCTGCAAACGGGGGAGCAAGACCGGCTGCCCTTGGACAGTACAGCCCAGCTCGGGGTACCCAAGATATTCCAGAAACTTTCAAAACACAGATGGCACCTTATGCTTGGCTATTGATGAGAATATAAGTGTAGCTTTGCTTACTAAAGTTCTTTCCCTTCTTTTTTATTTTTCTCATTTACTCACTTGTTTTAATAAAATTTCCTTGGTTCTTTTGCTTGTTCTATAAAAAATTTAACTTGTAAGATTGGAAATATTCTAGTTTATGAAGGTATATGCCCTTGGACAGTACAGCCCAGCTTCTGGCTGGCAGAGAAACCCGATGGGCGCTTAGAGGACTGGATGGGCTGAGAGCAGGTGCCCCAGCCCTAGTGCAGCTATGGGGCAGAGAAGGGGGGGGGGGTGCAAGCAAGACGAGCGCAAAAACTGGGCCAAGCAACCAGTGACATGCTGCAGGGCGGGCTGGGGTAGCAGGGAAGGAACAGAAGTGGGTGAAGCAGAGAGGAGCACCAGAAAGAAAGGAGGAACAGAAGTGTGGAAGGGGGGGCTAGTAGGCAAGGAAGTTTAAAAAGTCTATACCTTACAAGTCACTTTAATCACTATACACCTTGTGCACAAAACAGAGACTCAGACCTGGAAATATACAGCAGGTAGAATGCAAAGAGGACCTCTACAGAGCTTAACCAAAGATGTGGGTGAAGGTACTAAACACTGCTTACCTTCAAGCTGTCAGACATACTAGGGCTGGCTTGCTGTATCCAAACCCCCCGCAGTGGAATGATGGGTGCGCACAGATCATACTAGCCTTAGATCATGCCTAGCATGTGCACGCAAGTAAAGTGGAACACACACAATTCAGCCAGGTATTATGACCAAATATAGATAGATCAAAGTATAAAATTGTACCTCAGTGTAACCCACATCTACACTAAGGCTGCTCAGATCCAGCACCAGAATGGGTTCCCAATCTTGCTAGTACTACATATCTCCTCCGGCCATGCGAGCAGATAGTGGAAGTGGCTATTGAAGAGCTCCAAGTGATTGCTCTAAAGACCCCAAGGGATGCTATTTATAGCATAGCTACCAAGGGAATGGTCCGATATTTGAAACGTCTGGAACACCGTTTTGGACAAAGGGCTGACATGGGAACGTCTTCCCCGGATGGGAGGCGGCAAGTAACATAGTTCCTAGATCTACCATGGCAGCTCGATTCTATACCCCGCTCATACCCATCTTCTTGCCGGTGTTCTACCCCTTTATCCTTATTTGGGGGCTCCAGTGACCCTTATTTTCTTCCAACACTTTTGTTTTGTCTGTTGTTCTAGTCTTTTCCTGCATTTTAAAATACAGTACTTTTATAGTTTTGACAGTGCTGTACTGTTTTAAATTTTCAGATGAGGGCTGAGTTTGTTGCTCTGACAAAGACAAGAATCACAAAAAATTGCATTCTGCTTTCAGAGGTATTGACTAATCATGGGCATATGTTGCTTGATACAGGTTATGATTTTAAGTCAAGACCGTGAAAGAGGGAGGATCAGCTTATCTACTAAGAAATTAGAACCCACACCTGGAGATATGTTGCGTAATCCATCGCTCGTGTATGAATCGGTAAGTCCCATTAAGCTACATTGCTAGTATCAGAGTTCATGTAATGCATATTTTGTGTTTAATTGGGTGGTGCCTTTTGCAGGCAGAGGACATGGCCCAGACATTCCGGCAAAGAGTAGCTCAAGCGGAGGCTGCAGCTCGGGCTGAAGAGCTGCGTATGACTCAAGAGGTGAGTGTGATTTGGTCCTGTGGTAAAGTTGGTGTAGCTTGTCCAATGATATGGAGTTGTGTAACTTCGATCCTCGTTGAGGCGGTCGTACAATTTTGACCCTTCGTGTGGATATAAGCAGCTGATGTTAGCTTGCTATTTGTTGCAGGGTGGTGGCTTTGGTTTCAGATCAGACACAGCTTTGGGAAACCTGGGTCTTTCCCTTGATGAACTGGATCTTAGCTCAATACCGCCTGCTGTAGAGGCATAGACTATAAAAATGGTGAAAGTCTCTTTTGCTCATTGTCACAAGGCAACGGGATATATCCCACTTATTTGGGTGCAGTTTTCAACTTCTCTTCAGATGTAAATTATTTCAGATTTTTGTTTCTGCTATCAGGAAGCTGCCGGTGTCAATTTACTCGTTAGTATTGACGCTTGAATTGCAATGTATATGATATAATGAGTGCTGCTAGCTGTTATGGAAGTAGGGTATTGGGAATGGGGAGGTGAGATAACTTGAGCTTGGAAGGATGAACCCCTGCAAATGAGGTTTTCTATTGAGGTTGTGCTTGGTTATTGACTAGGTGATGGCTTATCTGTAATTGTAAGTTGGCTTAGCGTGACTAGGCGTGATTGCGCGGCCCCCTAATTGCAAAAAATTGTGTCCAAAGCCAACTCATTTGTACACACCGCTGGTTTCCAGATTCTGTATAATTTAATGACTGCCATGTGATTTATGTATATGTAGACTGAAACCCTTTTAGATCACAAAAGTATCAATGGTAGCAAAAAATTGTTGACAAGGTCTTTAATATCCAGTCAGTCAAGAGGGGAGTGAATTTACATTTCTATTATGTATGGCATATTCTTTTTGTGCACAGGAGAATGCTTGTAAATGTCACGATTTATTCTCCTTCATTATTTATCCGAAGATGGGGATACCAAAGTTATTCTTTTATGTTTAAACTTCCAATGGAAAGGCTTGCCTTGGAAGCTAAGAGAGAGAACAAAGGCCTAGAAGCTGAGAGGGAGAAGAAGAAAAAGAAGAGAGAGAGAGAGAGGACTTGGATGTGCAGCAAGGAGAAGAGACGAGAGAGAGGGGGGGAGGGGGCTTGCCTTGAAATAGAAAGAGAGAAGAGGGAATGTGGAAATTAGAGAAGGGCACAAAAAATGGATGAAATTCTTTTCGCTTTGAGAAGCTCACCCACCGTCAATAAGGCTTCCATGGCAAGCCAAAAAGCAAGTCTAGATCCTTGTTAAAACCATCAAACCAATCCCCAAGTTAAGATGTCTATATCGTTAGGCAATATATGAATGGTATTGGGACTAATAACCCCTCCTTCAAGCCTTCACTTTTAAGCAATGTGTGAGTTTCCAAACTCACAATCAGGTTATCATAATTATGAATATACAAGCAAAGCAAGAACATTGTCCATGAGTATGCTTTACCACCCTTCAGCTCCTTACGTGACACTTTTGTTTTGCTTGAAATAATTTCATCAAATCTTGGTATTTTGCAAGTGGAACTTTGGAGCAAAGATTTTAAAGCTTGTAACCCTCTTTAAAGACAACATTAAGCATTAAGAGATAATCATCGCAAGTTGAATCTTTACAATTCTCTAGAGATGTTGGAAGGGGGAAGGCTTACCTCATACTCCTAGTCACGACAGGTAATGCTACCTCTTGCTTCATTTTTACAAACTTTGTTCAATCTGAATTCGTCAAATGTCAACCTTTTTTATTGAGTATAAATGCTATTGCACAACTTCTAAGCTCCCTTAAATGTCAGCCTTTTTTACTAAGTATTAATGCTATTGCACAACTTCTAAGCTCTCTCTCTCTCTCTCTCTCTCTCTCTCCCTCCCCCACCGCCCCCCCCCCCCCCATCACTTATTGGTCATGTAAGCCCTCCCACAAGGGTATGTTGGTGAGATGACTGGGGTTGCTACAAACTAGTGACCTTTTCAATGGGCAGAGCACATTGTTGCACACCTTCCCAAGAGGATTTGTAGTTGCAAGTATTCTACATGCCTTGGTCACATGCACCAACCTTTGAATGGTCGTCGTTATTACCAATTATGAAGGGGATTATATTTGAGTGGCGATCCTTGATACTCCATAGCTTTTAGGAATTGGTATCCATAGGATGGGTTCCAAAATAGAATATCTTGAGGGTGGGAAAAAAACCCTTCTACCGACCCAATAGTCAAGAAAAGGTTAGGCAAAATGGGAGAGAGAGCTACTAAATCTTCACTCTTCTCCTTAGTTTATCAAGGGTAGGTACTTCCAAGGGGGGATTTATCTACATGCATGATAGCCCAGAGTTGCTTATAATACCATTAGTAGAGACAATACATGCCATCCATATGAATCATGGGGGAAAACTCAAGCACAAACATTTACATATTGGATGCCCTCAAAATTGATACCGAAAGTGCACATGCAAGATAAGATATAATTGGATGCAAAAAGCAAGTGCCTTAGCAATAACATAAACACTTTGAAAGATTATTTCAATGGAAATTTCTAGAATAGGATACTGAATGACAATGGGATATGTACATAAATTGATAAAAAAGAAATGAAGAGTTCAAGGTGGGGGATTGAACTGAGAAGGTTAGCTAAAGAAACCTATGACAAAGGAGGCTCCCTAGAAAACTAATGGCAAGGAGACCTCGTGGAGGTCATTATAGACAAAAGCAAGGATGCACATAGGGGATATCTTTTTAGACATTTGATAGGAAGGTAGGTAGAGACAAAAGCAATCGAAGATACTATTTTAGTCATGTTCAAAAAAAAATAGTAGATAGAATCTAAAACGAAATAACATACACTTCAAAGGTACCCCATTGTTGCCACTCCCATTGACGTATCCTCTTTTGCATGGGATTGAGACACCTAAGAGATAGCAAAGGGGCAGACGAGTAACTACAGATTTTTGTCAAGCTACATAATCTTACCATCAAGGTTGGAGGTCAGAGGAAGACATATCTCCACCGTATGATTAAAGCCCCTTCTAAATTAAATTAAGGTTCAAAAGACAATCAAAAAAGTAAAACCAAAGTAAAAAATGACACATCAACAAGGAAAACGACATCTCCCATAATTACCATTCGACAAATTGAAAATCTGATAAATGATAGATTTAGGCATGCATGCCACACTGCACATTCCGTCACACCACATCATTGACAGTACAGAATGCCATTGCTGCACCGTCACACCATGCATTGTCTATGCTTATGGTCAGACACATTAGTTGCATGTCAGCACCTTGTTTGCTTTGCACTAGTTGGCTCTCTAAGTCTTCCCACGTCTGCTTCACATCACTCTACCACATGTCACAGTATGTCACATGTTATGCTCTAGCCGAGATAGCATGACCTCGGAAAGATCGGTGGGCATTTTCTCTTAGATGACCGACTTTTGTAATATTTTATGTACGTAAATAAAATGGTCAAGGGAAGTAACTGCCAAGGTCCTAGGTGAGGGTGTATTGGCATCGACTAGGTGGTTCTGAGTGCTCAGGCCTAGGTGCACCTAAATGTGTAATAATGCCAAGGGGCAAACGTTTTAATTGTGCCCCAAGAGAGGGGTAAATGGTGTACCAAGCTAAAGGTCTAGAATGATGACATGTGGTAGAAGGAACCATCTAGGGAACTGAGGGCTTGTGGATATGCATGTGGATATGCATGAAAAGAAATTGAATTACGTATCTTTTGTACATGTGATCCATGAGATAGGCTGGGTGGGCCAACGCCTGTGATTTTGGATTAGCTAGTGAATCAACGACAAGCTGAGAGTTTAGAACGTGTTCGTAAAATTTGGTATCAAAGCTCAGGTGGACGAGGGGATTACGTATGAAGGATGCCACCTCCACACGGCCACACATCGCGCTCTAAGAGCTGTCTTCGTGAAACCGTTGGTTTACGGTTAGCTTGGAGCCAAGGAACGGTGACGCATGAGGCTGATGAGCGGCTGATTAATCCAAAACAGAGAGCAAGCTTCGACGGATGGGTGACAGACGAGATTGTCGAAGGCACGTCAGGGGGTGTTTGTGAACAAAGCAGCTCCTCAAGACAGTAAATCAGGGTAGCGCAGGTTCGCATGCGCAGGTTGCTTACGGGATTAAATTTAAAAAAGCTCCAATAGCTCAACGATGTGGGAATTTTGTCATCGAACTGGCCAAGACTAATACATCGCGCAGAGCATGCAGTTGGGAAGCGATTCAACAATTTTACTGAAGCGACAGGGCTTGGGAGAAATAGATTGACACGAACTCGAATTACGTGGAGCTTCCAGGGAGCATTATTTTTTCCTGTGATATAAATTTTAGTTTCCAGTTTGCAGTCGATTTGTTCCTGTACAGCAGAAGGAAATTCGAAGTGAAAAAATAAAAATAAAAAAAATAAACAAATCCGCCACTTGCGGGGCACTAATAGACTCTCTAGTTGGAATGAAGTGAGCCATCTTGGTAAGACGATCAACCACCACAAGGATAGAATCATATCCACCTTGTGTCGTAGGCAGCCCTACTCTAAAGTCCATGGAAATGCTCTCCCACTTACTTAGTGGTATCTCCAAGGGCTGTAAAAGTCCGGGTGGCTTCACCCGCTCGGCCTTACTTACCTGACATGATAAACACGTGTCACATATTCATGAATATGGTTTTTCATCTTTGGCCAAAAGAAATCTCGCTTCACGAGATCATATGTCTTCTCGACTCCTGGATGTTTCATCACACAACACCTACTCTGGTGGGTAGGATTTTTGTATTAGAAGATGCTTTACAACAGATCATGAACCAGTAGCTTCAAGTGAACGCTGGTCAAAATGAAATTAGAGAGATGGTACAAGCCTTATCGGCTAGACCATCTAGAAATGAAAAGGGCAAAGCTCCAGCAGAGCCAGAGCCCAGTGTACACTCATCAGAGCGTGCGAAGGTCAAGGTGCCTAATATTGCTAACTATAGACCGGAAAAGTACCCTGGTCGGATGACCGAGCACAGTTCTGATGTGATCGAGGTTTGGTTACACAAGTGGGAAGAAGCCTTCGCCATTTGTGAAATCAGATCTGATCTAAAGAAAATTTGTGAGACCACTCACCTGTTTATTGAGGCAGCGGATAGGTGGTGGATCAAACAACAGAAAGATCAAGTTGCCCCTACCACCTGGGAAGGGTTTAAGGCTGAATTTAAGAAACGCTTTCTTCCACTTGATGAAGAGTTGGATGCTTACAGAAACCTTCGTCAGAGGAATTTATCGGTGGCAGAGTACACTGACAAGTTCAAGGAATGTGTTATGAAAATAACAGACCCTCTCCCTATGTCAGTTCAGTTGAAAGACTATATTTATGGATTGAACGACAAGATTAAAATGGAAGTTTGGGCTAAATATGTGACTACATTAGATGAATCTATTGTAGTAGCCTAGGAGCTATGAGGATGCGAGAGGCAGATCTAGTGGATTTGTGCAGGCAAGGACTCAACATGAGTACCCGAGAAAAGGGGGATTTCAGAGGAAATGGACTTCAAAGACAAGTGTCTCACAGCCAAGTGGCCAATCCAAGCAGGTGAAACCGGTTGAGGGACAAGCAAAGACAAGTACCACCATTGGGGTGAAAAGGAAAGTAACTCCAATGGCAGCCCGGGCTTGGTCCAAGTCCTCGTTGACCCCTGAGCAAAAAGAAAAAGCTAGAAAAGAAGGATTGTGCTTCGGCTGCCTTCAGCAACATCAGTGGAAAGATTGTCCACTAAACAAAGACCGTCGCATGGCCAATATGATAATATCTGAATGCGACACGGAAATGCAGGAGAGTCCCAATGCAGAATATATGCAGATCCAATTGGCGGGACCTTCTTAGAGGTTAGTACCTGTGTCGTTAAGTGTGTCTGTTACTAAGTTAGTAAGTGGTGCACCTGATAACATCCTTTCAAAGCCCACAGCAACGGGGTATACGGTATTCGATGAGCCCCAGTTAATTAAAATGAAAGGGCAAGTAGCCAATCAGGATGTGATTGTGTTGTTTGACTCAGCATCAACGCACAATGTAATTAACTCGAAGCTTATTAAGAGGCTCAAGTTGAAAACTAGTCCGTCTGACTATGCTTATACGGTCAGGATGGCGGACAGAAGTTCAACTAAAGTATGGGACTAGAGGGTTACCTAGTTGGAACTTCGAATACAAGACTATGTTGAGAAGCTGGACTTTGAGTTGACCAGGCTTGCTCACGCAAATATAGCCCTAGGCATGGCTTGGCATTTTTGTAAAAATCTAGCCATTGATTGGAAAAAGCATATTTACCAGTTCAAGATGAACGGGGTAGAATATGTTTTGTGAGGTGAAAAGGATTTACCTCGAGGACCATTGATTTCAGCCATGGAAATTCGGAAGACTCCAAAAGAGTTTCTGTGTCTGTGTATAGCATCGGTAGAGTCGATGGATGATACATCGGCTAGCACTAAGGCTACCCAAGATGGGGAAATGGCCGAGTTAGCTAAAGAGATATCAGAGAAGTTCTGTGATTTTTTTAGGGATGAGTTACCTTATGGGTTAACTCCAGAGCGGAATGTTCAACATAAAATTGAGCTTATCCCGGGGGCAGAACCTATAAATAGACCTCCCTATAGATTAAGCTTTACAGAAGAAGCTAAGGTGCGAAGACAACTGGAAGAATACCGCAAGCTGGGGCAGGTTCAACCAAGTTTTTCACCTTTTGCTTTGCCAATGATATTAAAAAAGAAGAAAGATGATACTTTTCATCTCTGTATAGATTACAGAGCATTGAATAATATCATTATTAAGCACAGGTATCCGATGGCTCGGATCGATGATTTGCTAGATGCATTACATGGGGCCGTAATTTTTAGTAAGATAGATCTTAAGTGTGGCTACCATCAGATCTATATTAGAGCCGAGGATGTGCATAAAATCGCTTTTAAAAGCAGGTTTGGTCATTATGAGTTTTTGGTAATGCCCTTTGGACTTACCAATGCTCCAGCTACATTCTTAATGCTTATGAACGATTTAGTACGTCCGTATATCGAAAAGTTTATAGTACATTTTATTGACTATATTCTGGTATTCAGTAAAAGTATTACTGAGCATTACGAACACTTAAGAATAGTGTTCAGTACTTTGAGGAAAGCCAGTCTTTATGTAAATAAGAAGAAAACTATACTATGTATGGTTAGACTTGAATATTTAGGATTCATAATTACTCTAGAGGGGGTAGAAATGGATCCAAAGAAAGTGGCTACGATATTGACTTGGCCAATCCCTCAGAGTTTGACTGCTTTGCGATCATTCTTGGGATTTGTCCAATTTTATCGAAGGCATATCAAAGGATATTCCGAAATAGTATCGCCATTGACTGATCTGACCTCAGATAAAGTACCTTTTATATGCGGACAGAATCGACAGGAAAGTTTTAACACCATAAAACAAGCTATGGTCACAGGACCGATGTTAAAAATAGTTGATCCCCAGAAATCGTTGTTCCTTGAAACCGATGCAAGTGGCATTGCAGTAGGAGTAATTCTCCTCCAAGAGGGAAGGCCAGTAGCCTTTGAAAGCAAGAAGCTTTCTCCCTCTCAAAGAAATTGGCCAACTCATGAATTAGAGTTGTATGCTATTGTCCATGCTTTGAAAACATGGCGACATTATTTGTATGGATCGGAGTTTTATGTGGATGTTGATCATGATACTCTAAAACATTTTTGTAAACAACCTGACTTGAGAGGCCACCAAGCTAGGTAGGCAGAACTCATGCAGGAGTTTAATTTGACGATTCGGTACAAAAGAGGAAAAGATAATAAAGTTGATGATGCATTGTCACGCATTATGCATAACATGAGTTTCACGGTGTTAGAGAGTGCTCTAATGGCTGAGATTAGAGAAACTCAAAAGGTGGACGAGTTTGTCCAGAACCTTTGGCCTAAGGCTCATGTGTTAAAACCCAGGGAAAAGGATGACCTGGCATCCAGAAATGGCCAAACTTATGCAAGATATGCCATAAGGGATGGTATGCTGAAAAGAAATGGCAAGGTAGTAGTACTTAATCAGAATGATCTCAGGCAGAGAGTCATTCGACAGTGCCATGATAGCCCATGTGTGGGACATCCAGGAGTCGAGAAGACATATGATATCGTGAAGCGAGATTTCTTTTGGCCAAAGATGAAAAAGCATATTCATGAATATGGGACACGTTGTTTTTCATGTCGGGGGTAAGTAAGGCCGAGCGGGTGAAGCCACTCGGACTTTTATAGCCCTTGGAGATACCACTAAGGAAGTGGGAGAGCATTTCCATGGACTTTATAGTAGGGCTGCCTACGACACAAGGTGGATATGATTCTATCCTTGTGGTGGTTGATTGTCTTACCAAGATAGCTCACTTCATTCCAACTAGAGAGTCTGTTAGTGCCCCACAAGTGGCAGATTTGTTTAGACATATATTTCGTCTGCATGGATTACCCAGATCCATATTGTCAGACAGAGATGTCAAATTTACCAGTCATTTTTGGACTGTGGTATTTGAGACACTAAGGACTGAGTTGGGAATGAGTAGTGGGGATCATCTAGAAACAGATGGTCAGATAGAAAGAATCAACCAAATTTTAGAGGATATGCTTAGATCATATGTGTCATTGAGGCAACATACATGGGACAAGTGGTTGCCATTGTTGGAGTTTGCCTACAATGATAGAAAACATTCCTCTACAAGGTTCAGTCCGTTTGAACTGAACTATGGTTATAGACTAGTGAATCCAACTATAGTTGAAGTACCTCAGAAAGTGCCTACTGTCGCGAACTTTGTGGTTCAAATGCGGGAGATGCTAGCACCTGCGAGAGCTAACATTCGCCAAGCTATGGATAGAGCTAAGGCGTATGCGAATGAAAACCGATCTGCTAGAGGATTTAAGAAAGGAGAAAAAGTTTTTCTCAGAGTTCCTTCGCACTCTAAGTCTTTGACTGCAGGAGAGTGTGCTAAGTTATCACCTCGATATTTTGGGCCATGGTTAATCCTAAAAAGAATAGGCAAGGTAGCCTATAAATTAGAATTACCATCGGGATGTAAGGTGCACCCAGTGTTTCATGTTTCTTGTTTAAAGAAATTTTTGCATACAGGTGACTCACTAATCGAAGGTGTTGTTTTGTTCCAGGAGATAGAGGATAATGCAAGACACAAACCAACAAGAATCCTGGACTGAGAAACAATGCAAGTGCGCAATCGAAAGATACCCATGGTGTTGGTTGCATGGCATGGTCTACCTCTATTAGAAGCTACCTGGGAATCCATATACCAGTTACAGAGAGTATTCCCAGATTTCATCATCGAGGATGTTGATGCTGGAAGAGGGAAGGAATGTTATGCTCTAGCCGAGATAGCATGACCTCGGAAAGATCGGTGGGCATTTTCTCTTAGATGACCGACTTTTGTAATATTTTATATACATAAATAAAATGGTCAAGGGAAGTAACTGCCAAGGTCCTAGGTGAGGGTGTATTGGCATCGACTAGGTGGTTTTGAGTGCTCTGGCCTAGGTGCACCTAAATGTGTAATAATGTCAAGGGACAAATGTTTTAAGTGTGCCCCAAGAGAGGGGTAAATGGTGTACCAAGCTAAAAGTCTAGAATGATGACATGTGGCAGAAGGAACCATCTAGGGAACTAAGGGCTTATGGATATGCATGAAAATAAATTGGATTACGTATCTTTTGTACATGTGATCCATGAGATAGGCTGGGTGGTTATTCGGGATGCCAGCGCCTGTGATTTTAGATTAGCTAGTGAATCAACGACAAGCTGAGTTTAGAAAGTGTTCCTAAAATCACAGTTGTGCCCAATGTCTGTGTAGCCTAGCTGCCATATCATTATTGATCGCACCATGTCCTACCATCGCATTTGTGCTAGCGCCCCTTTAATCCACTATGTGCCACCAAAGACAGTAAATCCCCTCCCTTTGGTCGAGGAAATGTTCTGCCTCCAATTATCGTTGCCAAGATCGACACCACTCACTCGAGATGCAGCTGCAACATTTTTTTCGAACCAAGAAAGTGCATAGATACCTTTACTAAGAAAGCCATCGATCTTGTTAATCCAAGTAGAGTTCCCATACATAGAGACCATTCAGATGATGGATATGCACTAGTGCTTTAAAAAAACATTTTTAATGCCCTTAATATTAAGGGCAATCCTAAATGTCAAACAAGATTGGATTTTTAATTTTTCTAAAAATGATATAAATACAGGGATTTTCAAATAAAATTCATATATAATGTCTCTTAAAATTAAAGGCAATGTCAAATCCCAACTTGGATTTCTCAAGTTCAATTGAAAAAATACAGTACAAATTGCTTTTCGTGAGCACTGGCATCCCATACGATACCCTCAGCTCCTAAACATAATTTGGATAAGGAAATGGATTAAAGCAATGATTCAGTGCTGCCTAGGCAACTTGAGAGCTCGTCTGCTTCATGGACAACAACATGATGATTCTCTGAAATTATCCACAATTGAGTGTTGCTTAGGCAACTTGAGAGCTCGTCTGCTTCATGGACAACAACATGATGATCCTCTGAAATAATCCACAGCTCCAAGATTACATGCATGATAATGAATTCCCACAAGGTCCACGAGACCACTATAGGTGCGAGGATTCATGCTAACCTAGAGCATAATCTGGACCATAGATGCTACCATGGTAGGAGGTCCACATCATCTAGGCGCATATACAACCCACAATGAGGCCATCATCTAAGATACAAAAGGAGTTGGCATACTCACGAATCACAAGGATCCACACTTCGCATAAAGGTGTAGTTTGCATTTGAATGCAAGCTTACGTACATTATAACATCTTGATGCAATCCGCACATCTGGAATAGCACCACACTCGATGATAGTTTCGCTCCAATTTTGTCAATACCATTCTTGTATCATAACTCTCGACACAACTTAAAACAAGCGAAGAGAACGAGACAAAAACAAAAGAGTAAAAAAGTATATCTTTTCAACTAAAAAGAGTGCATCTAGCATGGTTTCATGTGGAATATAAATTCCGCCTCTACGTTCTATTTCCTAACATGATTTCATGTTTAAGAGTCCATATATTCTGCTTTGGTTTAGTGACCATCTTCACTCGTGTATTATTGGAAAGCGCAACGATATGACAACATGCTCTTCAATTTAGTCGTAGTTCCCTTCGTCCCTCACCCTATGAATGCATCAAGCGTGTGCAATTTGTTTAGTTTCCATACTTCTATCAGGAATACAAACATAATTGAAATACAAATTCCAAACTAAGCAATGGCCTACAACACCAATAGTGACTCCAGATGAGGAAAAACAATTATCTTATCGAAGGTTGATTGAGATTGGAGCTAAGGGAGATGGAGCGCATGCATCCTAGCCTAGGGTAAATTTATGCTAGCTTTGGATTCTCATGGCAGGTTGAGGACTCTTGGTCTGGAGGTGCGAATCTCGAAGGGGCTGCGAGTGGAGAGAGCGAAGGGCATGTGATCTTGAGGGGTCTGATGTGGATGGAGGTGAGGGGGTCCTTCCAACGCTGATGCGTTTTGGTGGCGGGTTCACCCCTTTACAGGATTCGGACGTTCTTCAAATGCTGCATGAAGAAATCAAGAGGTTGATGGTAAAAGCTGGCTTGACGCTAGTACGTCACATGCTGTTGAATGTGGTTTGACCTGAGTTTGAGCGTTTGGCAAGAGGTGAGGTGTATCTGTTCTTTAGAGGAATAATCCCATCCCTGGCGGAGGTGGGTGAGTTTCTATTATATGAGTGTGAGGTTCCAGCGACGGCTTATGCAGCTAAGTTTATGGGTAAGAGATTCTTTCTGCTATGGTGTGTTTCCGAGGCTATCAAGAATGAGATTGTTGGGAGGATACTGGTGTATG
The DNA here is from genome assembly GCF_047967505.1 of Dipteris shenzhenensis. NCBI lineage: Eukaryota > Viridiplantae > Streptophyta > Polypodiopsida > Gleicheniales > Dipteridaceae > Dipteris > Dipteris shenzhenensis. Next base: position 345,738 of record NC_141606.1, read on the forward strand.
CGGGTGCGGTGGCTTTGCCGATCCCTTGGAGTCCGTCTTTTAGTGTTGATGAATTCATTTTCAAGGAATGTCCAATGTCGTTCAATTTTCCTTTTTTCCCATCTTGGGGGTTGGATTGTGTGGCTACTTCGTTGGGTAGAGTGTTGCATGTCCCGTCATCGGCTCATTCTCAGCATGGGTGCAACTCTATCGATCAAGGTTCGTTTTAGGCCCTTCCTTGATTCCTACTACATTTGCAAGCAAACATCACATTTTGCAAGGAATTGCCCGTCTCATCGAGAGAATGTTTAATTGGTTCAAGAAGAGAAAGGATCGGGGGATGAGAAGATGTCTCTAGTGGTGGTGGCTAAGGAAAATGAGCCTGCATGTGACATGCAAGATGTGGATTGGTCAAATGGTGGCTCCACGAAGGATGATGATGCGACGAAGCATGATAAGATAGAAGGTTCTCAAAAGGAAAATTCATGGAAGTTGGTGGGTAAGAAAAACAGGGTATAAGAGATCTACGACGGTCTCCCGACCTCTTCACTTAGATTCGATAAAATAACTCCAATGTTGACCACGATAGTTCCTTGGCAAAAAGGGAAACTCCAGCTCATCAGGGGAGGCAAGGAAGCCTATAATATGTACTAGAGAACAGGATTGTCAATGTGCCTGCTGTAAAGCCCTCAAACACATTCCAAAACATCAAACAGTGTCTTAATTAACTTGGGAGAGACCAACACTTCTTTCTTTTGGTGCAGGCCGTACTGATGGAGGAGGGGAGTGAAGAGATAATGCTTGAAAAGTGGTTGGTTCACCTCGGGCTGAGTCTAAAGTGGTAGTCATTACTTCTAGTCGGGATGTATTAAATTACACGGCGCAGCAGAACAGAAACTGAACAAAGAATAGAGAGTACACAACAAACTGGAGATGAACAAAATTTTCCTTCAATACTAATGTAGTACAGATGATGGCTCTGTCCACCCGTGCGCTCCCACAGTGGAGCTTAGATGGGGATCTAGACAAATACTAGGTGAAGAGCTACTAGCTGGAAGATCTACGCTGGAAGATCTGATATGGTACAATGGATTGGGAGGTCGCCTCTTTATAGCTATGAGGGTGGTAGTCGGATCAACGTAGTCGATGGAACCAACTAGTCAACCTAGTCAGTGAAGCCGACCAGTCAATCTAGTCGTCCATGGAATATTCAGGAAATATTTCCTATACCATCGCCTTGGGGGCTCTCGCCCTTGAATTCCCGAATGGGGGGGCCGCTAGCCCCCCTAAGACCCCCCAGGCCCCAGCAAGAATAAGGGCCTCCCACACAATCACCTTTCTATCATCAGCGGTCTCATTGATAGACCTCATCTGACATGCAAGTCAGGATCCATCCAGTGTCCCAGGCTCACACATGGCTTCTCCTCATATGGGTGCCTTACAACTTGAGCACCTTGGACCACTGGTGGTTACCAGGAGGGTGGGACATTGAGCATATCTAACAGGATGAAGTCTTACCAGAGGCCAATCACATGAAGCAAGTTCTAGAAGAAAAGATTACGAACATCTCTCTGGTGGAAGCTATCTGTGACAAAGGTATGCTGTCTAAGAAAAAAGGTATGTTGAAAAGGATTAAAGACACTGCTCGCATCACAGGTTTGAAAAAAGTGCATATAGGGCCATCGTGCAAGACAGATGAACTGAGGTCTTTGATGGTGATGTCGTGGAACCTGAGGGGGTGGTGCAGTAAGGATAAATGCCACAAAATGATTAACTCTGAAAAATATAGTTCTGCTTCAAGAGCTCAAATGTGGGGAGTCTGATAGCTTCTAGTTCACCTATAGGCAGATTGGGTTCAGGGTTTTTGTGATTTGTCCTTGTCAAGGGAAGGGAGGGTCAGCTGCACTTATTAAGTCTGGTTCTAGGCAAAGGAGGTTTGCCAAAATAGTCAAGGTAGTTTCATAGGGGTCGAGGTCTCAGTTGAGTCTTTTGTTTTCAATGTTCTTAGTGTTTATGCTCCAAATAGTGTTGTTGAATAGAGTGAGTGTTAGAGGGAGTTAAAGGATGCTTAGTCAGGTTCCCAGTGGCTTTTGGGGGGGGGATTGGAATATGATGGAGACAAATGAGGATAGGTCGCATCATGGATGGAGTTTGGTTGGGTCTGAGAGGGATGCTCAAGAGCATCTAGTCTTGTGTTGGGGCCTTATTGTGGGTGTAGTATACATGGGCACAAAGTCAGCTGGTTTTAAGCTATGCAAGATATGAAGATGTCACATACTCGATCACTTGAGAAAACATGAAGTATGTCAATCCTAGAGCAAACGATTCGTATATGATGATCAGCGTCTTGCCATGTAATGTCAAGCCTTTTAATGTGTCCAATTATGGCATATGCAAGCATGATAGGAAATGTTGTCTTGTGGTACCACGTCTCATATAGGACCTTACATGTGTGCTTCAAGCGTTTGAGTGGGATAGGCTCGCCTGTGGAAGAGATGATGGCATGAATCTTTGTTAAAATCCCTATTGTTTTGTGTCACTCTAGGTTATACATAGTTGTTATTGCTCCGTTGGCGAATCCTTTTGTCAAATTATTATTCTTCGTTAGTATATTTCTAGCACCAAATGTCACATGCTGAACCTCATGTAAATATGACTCCATTATCCAATCTTGTAAATTTGGAATGTCATCGGCATTCGATACGACTTGGACTAGCACGATGTTAGAGCTAGGAATTTTGATCCTAGTAGATCATCGTTATATTGATGCACATCCTCCCTGTGTGCAGAGTATAGTGGTCTTTGTGTCGATGAAATTTTTTACATACTCGTCTCTAATGATCATGTTGTCAAGATATTGATGGGATGTAGTCTTTTGTTGGTGCTGTAGTGCGAATGATGTTCATGAAGCTATTGAACTCTGGATCTTCTAAGTGCCGGATTGAGGCCTGCATGAAATCTAGCCATTCTACAGAAAGGTGAGTTGTCGATGTGACATTTCTAACAATAGTCCTTTGGAGCAACTCTACATTTGCATACGAACAAGAGCTGTTGCATGTCTCAAAAAAGAATTACTTTTTTAGAGTGGAAAGGATGTAGGGTTGTAAATAGCTATTTGAACTTTAGTCAATGTCGAGTTCTCCATATCCTTAATCTCATCTAGTAGTTATAGAATTCTTATCTGGTTCATTTCAAGTGTGTCGTCACTTGCATCTTCAGAAATGATGAGAGAAGTATCATCGAGCGCTTGTAAACGACTCTTTTGCAATATAATATTAGTCAATTATTATCGTTTTTCATTTTTTTTATTTTTTAAGAGGATATGAATCTTACAGTAAAATGAGATGAGCACCTCGATGTCTTGCCTTGTTTGGACGATTTCACGGATGTGACATTCGAGAAAGTATCCAGTTTTATTTGATGGAGAGATTCGTTGAAGAAGTGAAAGGAAAGCATGAAGCTGAACACGAAATGAGAGAATGCATATAGAATGAAGAAGGGTGAGGTCCATATGTAGGCACCTCTACATGAGCCACTAAGCTCCACAATCATCTCCTCAATCAGCTCCTAGAATCTCTCAATCATCCTATGTGGCATCTACCACCACCTAACAGTGCTTATGGGCACCTAACTGTGCCTCTAGCACACACACATAGAACCCAAGGTGTGTCTCGGGCATACACCTTGAGATATTCCATCAAACCCCCCCTCAAGGGAATGCCTCAGGCTTTGTCAAGGATACATCTAGTCACATAGTGTCTCAAGCCATCTCATGGTGGTCAAGGATAAATCCATGGCTAGGATCTCATGCTAGCAAGGGTTCCCAAGGGTGTGAAGTTAAACAAAGGGATACATAAGACCCTCCAATGGTTATCTCCCCTGCATGTACATGCACACAGTGTCTGTAGGAGGTACCATGGAGCAAAACACATACACATGGCCTACATCATATGGTGACCAAAGGTGTTTACAAAGAACACAATAGTTTATTCCATTCATTTTGGAGGACTATCCAGGCAGAGTACCTTGACTCAACATAAAAGAGAGATCTGGAGCATATGTGGAGTTGGTTTAAAAAGCATAATCATCATAGGAGGCCTCATCTTATGGAGGCACATCAACCGAAAGTAAATTGGTAGTTTCTGGTTTTGTAGTTGCTTCCTTCTTGGCAACCATTATCTTGGCAATCTACAACAAGGAAGCCATGTTGGCATTCTCTTCCATTGTAGCATAACAAAACATTGCTTCATGATTTGGCTTTTCACATATTTTGCATAAGCAAGCCATGAGAGGGTCTAACCCAAGAATTGGGCAGTGTCTACTCTCTTACAAGGCTAGAAAAGGCTGAAAAGCTTCAAAGTACAAGCATTTGGTATAGCAAAGACTTGTAACCAAATTCCATAATAACAATCATAATGGAAATGATACTTCAACTTGCATGCTTCATAGAGGTGGCTAAATGAAAGTATTCCAAGCATATCCAGGTATAGCAACCTAAAAGAAAGTTGTAGCCACAATTGTCTTAATGCTATTCAATACTTTAAAGTATCAGAAATACCAAAGTAGCATCTAATGTAGCACCAAATTCACAACACTGTCAAAACTGTCCAAAATAGAGGCCTGATCTTGGAGGGCTTGTATCTCACTCTTCAAGGCAAAGAAAAGAGGGCTTTCTAGGTAGAAATAAAGTTGGTATATCAGAGAAGAGCCACTAAAGAGGAAAGGTGAAATGCCGCATCACATCGCCATAGCCAGGAGCTTGATTATCGACTAGTTTGTCATCTGTTTCCCCTCAAATGCTTAACCAAACGAGCTCAAACTTCATTAGCAGCTTGCTTGTAGTGTCGCCCAACTCGTGGTCAGAGGAATTATTGAATAGTCGAGGCATTGGGTAGAATTGAGTGAAAGTTCGCCAAGCGAAGAAGCTATCAGCACAGGCGTATGTGGGAATATCTTTCTAATTTCTTATCGCCAAGAGGTCGCCCATATTCAAGGATGCTTGGTCTGAAAGGGCTCTGGGAATGGTTGCTTATAGGTAAAGAACAAGCTCACACAAAATTTTGGAAGGAAAGAGGAAAATGGCATAAGAAGAAGAAGAAGAAGAAGAAGAAGATGATGATGACATGGCATAAATGGGCTCAAGGAGGATGATAGTGCTCTGATACCATGTTGAAGAAGTAAAAGAAAAGCATGAAGCTGAACAAGAAATGAGAGAATGCATATAGAATGAAGAGGGGTGAGGTCCATATGTAGGCACCTCTACATGAGCCACCAAGCTCCTCAATCAGCTCCTAGAATCTCTCAATCATCCTATGTGGCATCTACCACCACCTAACAGTGCTTATGGGCACCTAACTATGCCTCTAGCACACACACATAGAACCCAAGGTGTGCTTAGGGCATACACCTTGAGATATCCCATCAAGATCAATTCATGCTCATTTTTGAAAGAGATCCTCTTTAGTAGCTCATTGAAGAAGAAGCCCTCAAAGTAGTAAGCCAGATGGTAGTCAATGAAACACATGAGTTGTGTGCTTTGATATACATAGTTGTTGTCATCAAGAATATGGATCGTGCTACACCTAGTACACATTTAAAAAAGTGCATGAATCTAAGGGGCCTCAAACCACATGACAAACTCCATGAGAAAGAGAGAGATGATAGAGACACACAACTCAATCTATTCCAATATGCCAGTACACTGTTTTATAGTTATCCTCCATCCACTCCTAGGTCCACATGTCATAATATCATTGATTCAATCCATATCTACCAATCATGTATGTTCTCACCACATCTATGCACTCTTCCATCACGTTTGTGCTCTATGGTACCACATTTCTCAACACCCCCCCTAGGTGCCAACTTGGCTCCTATAAGGTAGATGATGTGAGATTAAAATCTTTATCCTCACTCTCCCTATGTGTTTAGGAAACTTTGGCCTTGTAGCTTCTATGGCTCTTCACCTTGAGTGCATCACATGGCCTCAGAGCGTGGATTACAATACCTTTTGTAGAGAAAGAGGGGTGAAACATAAATAGTATCTTCCTTCATTTTTTTTGGCTTGTAGAATATTTAGAATATGCATATGTTATGCTCAACACATAGATCTTGATTTTCAAATCATTTTTCCTTTTAGCACCACTTTAAAATTCTTTATGGATCAAAATATATGCTCATTTGAATTTTGAGAAAATTTTGTCCTAAAGATGATGTGGCAATGTGCATTCACATGCTTTGTGAAAATTGTGCTTAGCAAGGGGTTGTTATGCGATGAGTGGACTGAATGGGATTGCCACATGGTAGGTGACATGGAACTTGCTGACATGGTAGATAAGGGTGCCACACGGTAAAAACTTGACTAGACTTTGACTCAACCGTATCATCTAACCTTATCTCCACGTGCCAGCTTGCTTGTAGACTACAGTTTGTGAGGGAATATTTCAATGACTTGGAGACAGATGGCAACGACGATTCGGAGATGTCGGAGATTTGCAGCTTCATGCCCTACTCTTCACCAGTTTCATGAACAGTTCTTTGGTTTGCTTTTCTTGTAGGTGGCCATTCATCATTTTGTCTTCTTGCTGCATGCTCTACTTTTCTTTTACACATATTTTTCCACCGTTCAAGGATCGCGGCTACTTTTCTTATTTGTTTCATATCTACTTTACAAAATTTTCATCATCCTTCTATACAAATCTATTGCCTGTTGCTTCCAGGGCTCCCACTTAGGGTGTTTACACACTATAGGCGCCGAAGCTTGCCCAATGTTCATTGAATGCATCTCCACCGTGGGCGGGGGCAATGGCCGGGCAATCTTGCCTGTCCATGAACCTTGGGCATGCCCACGGTGGGCTGTGTGTAAATGCCCTTACTATCGTGGACATCTCCATTGCTTGTTGGGTGCTACCTTCTCTTTCCCTTTAAGGATGTTCTATGGCATATTGCACTTGTACTGCTTCACGATGCTCTAAGACCAAGTCGCTAGCTTCTTTGCTTACCACATCTTCTCCATGCTCATTGTACCATGAATAGATTGTTCTTTTCACTGTAGACTTGCCTTTGTTTCTTCAAATCGCTCGTAGCTTCTGTCCTTTTTCTGTTGAGATAGAGTGCTTCTAGTAACTGCTAGCTGCTGTCGATGGAGCTTTCCTTATTGGCTCTTCCTCTCTTTGAATAATATCGCTTCCTTCTTTGTCTACTTCTCTGCCTTATGCTCTTGCCTTTGTTTCTTGAAATCGCTCGTAGCTTCCGTCTTCTCTCTATGTTGAGATAGAGTGCTGCTAGCAGCAGCTGTTGTCGATGGAGCTTTCCTTATTGGCTCCTCCTCTCTTTGAATAATATCGCTTCCTTCTTTATCTACGTAAATAGAGACTTCTAGATACTCTTCTAAGAAGGCTTCTTTTGATTAGTTGATTCCTGGGTACTTTTTGATGATGCCATTGTTATTAACATAATATTCAAAGCTTGAAAATGCTTGATTGTGAATAAGCTTGCTGTATCTAGTTAAAGACTTGGGATTCCTTGCTCAATATTGAAAAATCTACTAGATGTTGATCAAGTACACACCTCAAATCAGACAAGTCTCTACGTTATTTAATTGATGAAAAAAATCATGCGAAATTCCTATGCATGAGTGCATTTAGGAGTAGTGATGTACATGACTACATACATGTCGTAGACAATCTATAAGTACTAGTACTTTTTCCTTTCCTATTTTAACACCATTACTTTTTAGACACATAACGTTAGTTAAAAAAGCACCTATAGTGTAATTTTTACGATAGGCTAGTGATTTTGTCTAGCTTTCTAGCCTCTACGAGATATCAAACGTGTGAAATCATTAGCTTCTAGCGCCAAATCAGTTTTTAACGGTAGCTATTGGAGCCTTCTTGTTCACAAGCCACCAAGCCATGTTTGTAGCATAGGCTACAATGCCTTGTGTGTTCTCGAAATGCATGTTACGTGATCTTAGGTAAGTTTCTCTCAGTGAAAACTTTATAGGATAGTAAGTCATCCTCCCTCGCATCGCTCCCATCCTCTGTTGTCTTGTTGTTCTTCCCCATCATTAATCTCTACAAGACCAAGACTTCTTTCACTTTCATACTCGTTTCGCTACCTTACGGCTTGATGGATAACTATCTGACTCGTAACATCCTGAGTAGAATATTGCTCATTCTCTATCTAAAGATCTGCCAATGAGCAATCCTAGCATTACAACCTTCTTGATCGATCCCATTACAGACATATTATAAGATGGATCAGATTGATTTTATAGATTTAGAGGCCTTCAAAAGCGCTTATGCTTTCCATCGAGACATTTTCATCACGTGGTGTTGGCCTTCATATCAAAATTAAATCGAGGGCTCACATTAGGACAAGTGGCTCAAGGGGAGGCCGAGAAATCCAAACTTTTCCCTAGGGTGCCTACCGTAAAAGAGGATGAATTACATTTAGGGGACCTCCCTTGTTGTTAATGACAGTGGAGTGGAAGCCGTCTTATCATGAGATGTTGTTGGCAGTGTCGTGTACCCTAAGGAGTGGTCGGACTAGTAAATGTAGTTTGAACAGCCCATTGTTTTGTTGTTTGTCAGTCAGTGAGTCCAAATGTGGTCAAGGGTGGACCCATGAATTGTCGTGGGCTACAAGATTAGTTGATGCGTGTAATGTGTCATCATGAATTTTGTGAGGTTGTCCATTTCGTGGTGGCTTTTCTTGTAGCAAATGTTGAAGTCGCCGACAAGGTAGACATTGTCACATTAGCTGACATGGAGCATGAGTTGCGAGAGGCCGTGCAAGAGGGAGGTGGATTTTGTTTTTGGCGATTTGTAACGTTGATGACTGTGAGGTTGTTGAATTTGGAGTCATTGAAAGTTGTCAACAAACACTCTATGCCCTGTGCGTGGTAGAATTCTTTTCTGCTAGGGCAATGATTTCCTTGTAGTATGTGGCAATACCTAGGCCCTGTGCGCCAAGTACTTGCGAGAATCCAACGATGGAAGTCCCATGTGCGCTATTAGGGTGCATCTAGCTGCAGCACGGATGCTAGAGGAAGACATAATGTCCGTTTTGGGTGCGTTGAAGGACCTTGTGTTCAATGACTATAATGAAAATGTGTTTGCATGGAGGGAGCTGAAGTCCACTTGTTAAGTGTGCCATGCATGCGTGGCTCACAAGCATTCGAGAATTTTCTTGTCAACTTTGATGTGCCCTTGTTGTTGCAAAGGTTTCAATATGTACAAGTTTGATGGATCACATACATGAGATAGGGCGGTGTATACTAGACCATGCACCCTTATTCCTAAAGGGTTAAATGCTAGCGAGTCCATCAAAAGGCCTTGAGTACGGTGTATTGTTCTTGTAACGGACTGACTGTATCGGGAATTGGTACCTGCAAACAGTGTTGAGCTGATTTTTACCAATTTGAAACTCTCGTGCAATCTATAGTATTGGAGCCCATGAGAAGGGTGTTCCTTTGCTGCATTTGTGAAGAAAAGATGAGGCACCTCTTTACTGATTAGGGCTAGACACAACACAGGCTATTAATAGTCTCTATGTTGGTCGAGGTATGCGTAGCGCACCGAAAGCGGTTCAACTACTGAAGGAACACACTATTTTGCTAACGCATTGGGGTGTCAAGCTCATAGTATTGAACGTTGTCTTTCCAGATAGAAGGCGACATTGCAAGTGTCAAGGGCTTGGTCGAGAAAATCCAGCTGTCCTTTGTGGGGCTTGCCTGGCATAAATCCCCACACAAGAGGATGTCCACACCACTGAATGGTTGCGAGTGGTTGTGCTTGATTTTTCGCATTCGCATGTCTGTGGCAATGAATGTGTTTTTTCCTACCAAAGAGATCTCGTCAAACATGATTAGTTGCACATCTATGTAGAGCTACGAGAGTAGTTGGAGTTTTTTTGCAATAACAGTTTTGTATCTGGATGTCAACAGAGGAAGATGCAAAGCTGAGTGTATTATTGTCCCACCTATGTTGTATACGGACTTGCCAGTGTAGGCTAGGAGTAGAACCTTTAGTAACTCGATGTTTGTCACTTGTTCATGTAAGTAATGTCGCAACAACACCTATACCAACATTTGAAAGAACGCGACTACTAAAACTAGAAATTACAATCCAACTATTTGGTGGAATCAATTAGCTTCACCGAATGAAAACGAAATCAGGAACAGGAACTCAATACGATAACAGAGAGATCGTTGTTTATATGATTTGCAACATCATCATTTATATCGTTCGCGTTATGCCCAAACGAAATGACAATTCAAACCAAAGACACCTCTCATATCTCTACGAACACAGCCTAATACAAAAGTAACAGTGGAGATGTCCAAAAATCCTACCGCTACTCATCTCTGCATGCAGGATAATCTTTACGAAGACAACCCCGCAGCGTCAGCCAAGGAATCAACTCATCTTAAACGTAACCACAAACTCTCTGCATGCAGGATGAGCACACGCAAGAATTGTAAGAAAGAACGGGACTATGCTACTGAGGATAATGCCTTGATCCACAGGAGAAGATCTAGAACCATGGCTTCCAATACAACCGAAGGTTTGGATCAGGTCGTCTGCATCACCAGAGCGGGAGGTTTCATAGCATCGTGGATAGTCAGCCGGCTACTTGAATTGGGGTACACAGTTCGTGGACGGTGCGCAACCCAGGCAAGATTGCGACTTATCACAAGATTGGGAAGTTGTCGCTGTAGGATATACCAATGCGTTTGTGCGATTCAATATCAAATATGCTAATTTGTCAAGGTAGACCTAGTCAATTACAGACGACAAGAAGAACAACCTCGTCTGAAAGCTGAGGACAAACTCTCTGCGAACTATATGTGCAGCAGTAACGGGAAAGCGTACTGTTGTCGTAATAAACTCTTGCAGACGCAAATTCCCATAAGAGTGGAGAACTATAACCATGACGAAAAACAGAGGTAGAGAAGGATCGATAAGAGTACCCTTTGCGTACGCCTCTCTGGCAAGTTGCTTGGAAGGTCTTTCGGAGTAAGCATTTGGGATCCTTGCTAATGGCAGGATTTTTTGGCAATTCGGATTGCTTGGGAGGTCTAGCCCCAGCGGAGAGTGAGCTGAAAACAGAAGCACATACTTTTTCTTCCACTCCCTTGCCTGCGCTTGCCTCTGCACGTGCATGCAACTTTGCAATAAGCCTCTCACGACATGCAGCAGCGACAAAAGAAACGTCAGCCAACCAAAGAAGAAGACGATGAATAAGCTCACAAAGCAGAGCGTGCCATCATCTCTACACTTCAGAATAATACAAACCTCTTACAACGGACATTGCATCGTCATTTGTCTCCAACGAGGCTTTGCTAGTTACACGCTCTCTCTTTCAGGCAAGGCACCTCTTGAAGTTGGATTATCAACGAGGCCTTGCTAGTTACACGCTCTCTCTTTCACGCAAGGCACCTCTTGAAGTTGGATTATGGTCAGCAGACTCTTCCATAACCTCGCCATACCTCTCCTTCACACACGATGAAAGAACACCGTCACAAACGCTTCTTCATGAACACTCTTCCTCAATTTAAAGGATCTTCAAACTGCCTTTTCATGGGAAGAAATTTTACTTTAGCCCTTGTCCTTTTATGTTGTAAAGCTTGGAAAAGCTTCAGAAATACTCTTCGAAGAGTTCCCTCACACTCGTTGAAAGAGATTGATAGGCAGTCTGTCATGTGGAATGATAGCATACTTGGTAAACATGGCAAACCACTTGGTCAGTCCCATTACATGCAGTGGTCCTGGGAGAGAGGCCTTGCCTTCTCTATAGGATCTTGGAAAGCTTTAAAAAAATTTCTAGAGGATTGTTAACATCAAATGGTAAGGCACCTCAGAGAAGTGTAGGGAGAATTCAGTAGATAGATGCAACTTTACCCAAGGATTGGGTAGATATACAATCAAGATCATAGTTTTGTGGAGCATGGCAAGGATTCACAATGGGACCTAGATCCGAACCTACGTCTTACTCACTTGGGTTCTTGGAGAATTTGACTATACGGAGGGATCTCCATCAAGTTCTTGCAATGGGATCCAAGAGAGAGAGAATGGATTGATGCAAGGCACCAAGAGAAGAGTCTCCCCTTTTTCGCTTGCCATGGGTAGGCCTTAGTAGAGGTTGTAGGATGAAGATGGCAAAAATATTTAGACGTATTTTAGGCATGTTATAGAGCATCTTCTCATTATAATCCATCTTATGATGTCTACCCAATCTCTACTAGAAGAAGGGGTACATGCCTATATACATCGAGTAAAGAACTTCTTTGAGACTTTAATGTGTCAAGGCTACCCCTTTGGGCATTGCACATTATTTCTATTTGTATATTGTAGAAAAATCCATGCCTACCTTGACCCCTTGCTTAATAGATCTACGTAAGAGAAAAATGTCTCTGAATACCATAGAAAGTTAAGGGGACATCACATTATACGCACACATAAACCGATGATACTATGTGTCCACTAGAGAGCACAAAAAAGTGATGGTCTCACACATGAAAAACATTAGTGATGCAACAAAACAAAATAAATCGTAAAAGATATGAACTCAATTATATGACGCTACGAGAAATGCAATAGCAACTACCAAAATTGAACAATGATTCAATGATTGAAAGTTGATTGTACCGGGATTTATTAGATTATGTGCTACCACACTAAGGCCAATTGCAAATCAAATATCCCTACTAGGCCATAAAGCTGTTCAAATGGCAAATCAATAGCAAAGGATCCGTAGTGTCCACATTATTTTAACAATACATCTCAAGTTGAGAAACATCTGCCCTTGTCCATGACTCCAAGAATATTCATGAAGTACAATAAACCCTTCATGATTATGGTCCTTGTCTTGTACAAAAATTGGCTGTCATTTCAACCTAAAAACTGCCACAAACTGCCCCATTGTGAAATAGCAAGACACTCCGTTCGATCTACCCAATCCCATGCCACCACATCCACACCAACACACTACACCCATGCACGCACAGACACATGACAGCAGCAACAAGTGTGCCAAGAACTAAGTGAAAAACTAAAGTCATTAACGCTTCAACATTAGCAATGCAAGAACAACAAAACAAACCTCCAAAAGGGATTAAATCAATCAGAAAATTTAGAAATGAAATATCAAAAGTCAAAATGGGCAATGATACTCATGAGTGTAACAAGATGTCTGAGATTGTGTGCATGGAGTTTGTAGAATACCACAATAGGACCAAATGACTAAGACCACATGCAAACAAAGAGCCCTTAAAGCTAATGATGCAGACAAAGAGCCCTCAGAGGTAATGAAACACAAATCTGATGTAGCCATTTTGCATCGATGCACTCATGCATCTGTGGTGGCTTGTAAGACACGTCATGTTCACAAGAGATCATTTGTCGTTGTCCCTGATGCAACGCTATTTTTGTGCACCCCTTCACTGGGGTAGAAAGATGCAAAACATGTCAATAAATATAAAATAATAAGATTTGCGAAGTTCTGACAGGCAGCCGGGAACATTCAGAAAATAAAAAAGTAGAAAAAAAGGAGTTTGCTTTTGCATCCACTCTTCTTTTTGGAGCAATGCTATTGCTTCACACATAAGGGCTTCAACTTTACCAACTTTTGTCACCCAAACCTTCAAGCTGGATTATTGGTGACAGCACATCATCACTTAAATTTCAATGAGAATTGCAGCTATACGAGTTGACCGTGGTTCATTTCAGATGCCAATATAAGGCAAATTTACCAATTAAAGATCTTGGCTAACCACATACAAGCTTTTGGACAGATATATCAATATTATGGCAATGCAAATCACAATGCCCCATGCCATTGATGCAAACCTAAATAGAATCAGTGCCAAAGAGAGTTTGCTAAAGTTATAAACCTTTAATTGGCTGAAAGATGTTGACAACCACTAAGTAAATGGTTGTAAACTATAACATTAGACTTCACTCTCATCCAAAATTTACGGTGATCTCTTGCTACAGCTGTATAATGGTGATCTCGGGTCTGTTAGGAACAAATTGGAGTCCGCAGAGGATTTGAGGTAGCCAAGAAACCATATCTAAGACATCTCATCAGTTGGTGGCACAAATAATCCCAAGTATGGTATTTGTCCACTGTCAAGGGACAACAGAAATGTTGTCTGGCTCTCCTCAATGATTACAAAGTGCGTTATTGTACCATCTCTCTCATAGCTAATCAAAGCATTAGAAACTTTAAAAAGCCATACATGGTTTGGCAGAATGCCTGAAGCCTGTGTATTTGAGGCTCCTAAGAAAAGGCAGCACAGATAGTTGCCCAGCATCAAAGAATTCAGCTTGCACAAAATACAGATTCTTGCATTGAGACATGTAATTCAGTCATATCAGGGTGCCATTATCCCATTGATGGTGTATGAGAGAGATTTGGCCCAATCCGCTTTAAATAGCAGCATCTGAAGAGTTTTCATGATATTGTAATCTGGATCCAGCTTACGCTGCCAACTCTGCCACATAACAAAGCAAAATATAAACAAAAAACAAGCGAATGATAGGAATTGAGAACCCGGAGTATCCGAGCTGGGAAAACCAACTGGAGCGTCATGGAATTACATACATTAACAAGTGGAATTTGAAAACACCATAAGGGTTTTTGAAAAAACAAAGCAAAAAACTTGGGACCACAAATCAACCTTATTAACGGGATACATTAATGCCACTATCATAGATTCAGTGAAAGAGCTTCAGCTTTTAATACAATAACAAGATCGCATCAGGAGTACGAAATTCTGCATTCTCAACAAAAGTCACTACACGGCACATGGTTTCTGTTACTTCTCCCACCAGCTATTGAATCGTGGCACAGACACCATCAGAGTGATATTTGCAAGAACAGGAAAAGGTTACAAAGATTTAAGAATACATGCATGCACTCCCAAAAATGCCTCCATCAGCAATCTGATAACTCCCGTCGCTAAACCACACACCGGCTCCTCGTGCGTGAAGCTTAGCTAAAAGTTCACCTCCGCGCCATGGGCGTACCAAAGATCTAGTCCCTGTGGTCCCATCCACTCGTCCATCATGAGCATAAGCTGATTACCCAAAATAGTATCAAACACCTCCGAGAACCACTTCTCCAACCCCTGTGGAGGCAAACGAAAATCTCCAAACGGGGTGTGTCTGAGATTCCACTACACTGATCAAACCCCCCTTTCGGGGCTGAAGGACCATGAGCGTGATCTTCAGTGGTAGAGGGTATGAGTCCGAAATCTCCAGATAGTTTCAGGGTCCTAAACTCTAGAAGTCCTGCCGTAAGAGACGCCCAGGCTGGAGGTTGGAAGCTGCTAGCCGAGAGGACGAGCCTCGTCCCTCAGAATCTCTCTCTGAGCGGACCTGCTGCTGCGATGAGGAAGCAGAAGGGGGTATCGTCGTTCCCTTGCCTGATGGTAGGGGTGTCGAAGCGGAAGAAGCTGCTATTGAAGCGGAGGGAGGAGCGGCGGGAGAGGGAGAGGTCGGGACACGGGGGACAGAGGGCAAGGGGCAGGTGGTGAGAGTGACCATCGGAGGGGGGCTGAGGGGGGGGAGGGGGCGAGGGAAACCCTGGAGGGGGAGGGGTAAGTGAAGAGGAGGAGGGGGAGGGGGAGGGGGGGGGGGAGGAGGGAAAAGGACGACCTCAGGCCCCCCTGCTGATCAGGCTTGCCGAGGCTTTGGATCGGATTCTCCACGGCCCTCGTCGGGCTAGCGACTGCAACTTCTGCCATCGCGCATCTAGAGCTCCTAGGGCTCTCTGCTGCTGCAAGGGTGGGTGCGGAGGCTCGAATTCTGAAGCTGGAGGATTGGCTGGATGGGAAGAGGCCCTCGTTGCTAGAAGAGGCTCCTGCTGTTCCTCTTTCGAGGCCTCTCGGTCAACCCTGTCCCTCTCCTTGCGGTTGGCCCTCTGTCTGCAGTGTTTGCGGGCCTGCTTGCTTGTTTTCTTTTTCTTTTTAACATGTGTCCAGTTCCCTTCCAAGGAAGTAACCCATGGGGTCTGAGACTTCTATTGCTCTTGCCTAAGAGGGCACTGAACTCGGGCCTACTGACTCTGCTACTCTGTGGAGGAGGGGGAGGAGGTGCACGAGGGAGGCCACAGGGGCAATATCTGGCGAGGTGACCCATCTGTCTGCATCGAAGACACTGGCTTGGTAACCCAGAGATCTCCAACCTCTGGTGAAGTGTGCCCCCTTCCAGGGTCTCGAGAAGAATCAACTCTGGGAGGGACTCTGAGCTCTCCACCACTAGTCTGATCCTGGGGACTCCATCATCTGCAAGAACGGAGGCGGTCCTCTCTGGCGGGAACTCAAGCACCGTGCCAAATGCTCGACAAATGGACGAGAGGATGGCTCGATACTCCTTGGGGAGCCCTGGGAAACGGAGTGTAGCCAGAAATCGTGGAACATGGTGTGTCGTATCCATGTCCTCCACTGTGAACCCATGATACCAAGGAAAGAGGTAGACAAGGTGCGGGCCAAGGAGTATCGGGCTCTGCTTCACAAGTGTTGAGGCAGTGTTAGGGGAGCTCAACTGGATGAGGAAAACGCCTCGTCCATAGATGGTGACCTCCTGGATGTGGTCGCTCTCTAATGTCAAGCTCGCCTGGATCCACTCTCGCACCTGTCTCCGTGTAGACGTGAGGCACATAATTCTGTCCACAAGCGCCTTGTCCTGAAGGGATTGAGCTACCTACTGTACCTGTTGCTTGTCAGCTGGGGAAAGAAGAACCTTGACAACTGTGGGAGTCGAGGGTACTGCCATAGAGCCCCTCTGGCCAAACCAAAGGTCGCCACCAAGATTTTCTTTCACCGTAATAAACACGAATGCTCCCGCTGCAAGGAGGCAAATGAAAAAGGAAAAGAAAGGACGACGAGGCGGAAAGGTGGAGGAGAGAGAAGGAGAGGGTGGCAGGGAAAGTAGAGGGGAGGAAAGGAAGGAGGGAGAGGAGGAGGAAGGAATGAAGAGGAGGAAGGAGGGCGGGAGAAGAGGAGGAGGGGGGAGGCGGAGTGGGGAGGGGGGTGCACTGGCGGGAGGGCAAAAGGGCGAGAGAATGTGCAGGGCGGCAAGGAGGGGAGTGGGAGGCGAGGAGGCGGAAGGAGGGGTGGAGCGAGGGAGAAGGCAAGGTGGGGAGCGGAGCAAGGGGAGGCGGCGCAGGGGAGAAGGTAGGATGGGGGAGAAGGCAGGGCGGGGAAGCAGCAAGGGGAGGCGGCGCAGGGCGGGAGAAGGCAAGGCGGAGGGCAGAGGTGGAGCGAGGAGGGCAGGGCAGAGCGGAGAGGGAGGAGAGGTGAGGCGGAGCGAGGGCGAGGGCGATGCAGGGAGGAGGGGGCAGCGGGCAGAGAAAACAGGAGCCACGGGCAGCCTACAGGCCGCCGCGGGCAACGGGGGGAGCTCACCGAGCAGCTCCTCCATCCCTCATCTCGGTCCATAAAGATGTGCTTTCTTCAAGAGACAAAGACCGAAAATGACTGAGTTCAGTCAAAGATTGACAGGTAGATTTTTCCCGAGCAACCATATCCCTCAATGTTTTGAGATAATTTTTGCCATAATCCCGAATAACCGATTGCATATGAGCAACAAATGCATCCTAGGCATAATCAATATCAATAAAACTCTGAGGTGAAAGAGGTTGACATGCATCATACAACATGGCCTTAAAATGATCATGATCCAAATAGCTATTGTTAATCATGAGGAGCCTTCTGTGTGGAAGCCGATCATCCGGCATGTCATGCAGAGAAATCCTCAAACATAGAGGTGCATGATCAGAATGCACAAATGCATAATCAACTGACAAGGTAGTAGTAAAAGTATCAGAGTGCTGAGGATCAACTCTGTACCACCTATCCATAGTCTAGCTTTGTATGTAGATTGAGCATTGTGCTGGAAAGTAAACCCGGGCAGCAATGGATAAGATGCTGTCCAAAGATCAGCAAAATTGAAATCAAGCAACAATTTAGACCAGCTCTGCCTCTCAGAGGCCAACATATGTGTATGACCAGATGTATTATCCCCTGGCTGAGGAGCATTGTTGAAGTCACCACAAAAAAAAGCATACTGCCTCCATGGATACCTCTGCATATCTTCCCAAATCTGTCCTCAATGACGGGAGGATTGAGGAGCATAGACAGATGCAAATTCAAAGATATCGCCCTGTACAATGCATTGCATAACCATCCATCTGCCTTGTGAATCATTGAAGGCCACAGAGGGATGAAGATCATGCTTGATCAGAAAGACCACTTCCGAAAAGGAATGCTGTCCAACATAGAAAATCTCATAACCGTGAAAATGACCATGCTGTCCAGCATACATATGCTGATTATGTTCCTACAAAGCTACCACATCTGGCTGTAAGTGATTGAGATACCCCCAGATTGTCTTCCATTTAGAAAACACACACACACACACACAGAGCTACATTCAACGAGGGGAGCCGTTTGAGATCCTACAACCATACACCTATCTAGGAGCAATCTTTGCGTGGCCAGTTTCATGATGACCCATGTAGCCAAATCTCGGCTCACACGAGGGCAAGGAGCTCTGGCTCGACTAGAGCTACAATGCTGTGAGGCACATTTCCAAGACCCCTCGACAAAGGGATGGCTACTTGACAAAGTTGTGAGGCCGACAACCATGTATGCAGTGCCCTTCTGAAGGAGCAACCTATTGGCGACTGACTAGGGTCGCCCAAAAGGATATAGATGACTATGGGGTGACGGCCTAAATTTAGGGGAGATGGGGAGACAGAGAGAGACCTTACTGCAGCAGATCAGATAGCAGGGAGGTGAAGTGGACAAATAGAGCGTAGCAACACATCACCAACTTCTATGCCTTCGAGTCATCCCCAAGACACAATGGGGCAGAGGAGGAGAAGATAGACGATATGAGGGCAGCATGGACCAACAGGAAGAGATGGCGCAGAGCCGTGGAGCCACCACGCATAATGCAGAGGCTGACTATAGCACACACGATACAAGTCCAGCCCATCACCATTCTACTCTCAGGAGTCCGTTTGAGCCAAGGTTTCACGCTTGATATGGCCCACGAGATACAAAGATCAAGGAGACCTCCCCCCAGCCAGACAAATGCAGATATGAGACATCTTTGCGTCCCATCGGAGCATATGTATTCGAAGCACTAGCTTTGCATGTCTGAGTTTTGAGAATATTAGCTTAGCTTTGCACTCAGCAAGGACCTGTACTTTGCTTCAGCCCACAGTGGCTTGTATGAGTTACATTTTGGATTGTACTTTGTCTCATAGGCCTGCGAGGCCTTCCAAAGACGTTAATACAAATTCTCTCTCTCTCTCTCTCTCTCTCTCTCTCTCTCTATCTACTTCCTCCCCCCCCAGCTTTTGAGGATATCGATCGGGCAGTTCGGCGTTCACACTGACTTCGCATCAACCCACATGTCTATGTATGTAGAATCTAGAATCTAGATTTTGACTGAAGACTAAAAGAGAAACTGCTAATGCATGAATGTGTTAATTGTCGCTCATGCTTCTGCAATAACACTCCCTCCGGTTATGTAAAACATGTAATCACAATGAAAGCTCAAGTAATCTTTTATATTACTAGGCTACATTTGTAACATATAATATTATGTCATAGTATAATGTTTAAAAATACACGTTCTTGAAGGTTTTGCCTGGAATGCACGACACGTTTCGAAAGATTTCACCTGAAATGCATTCAAGTGGATTTCCACTAATTGTTTCTGCCTCCTATTAAAACCTTCTCAAAGCCCTTGTAGATCCTTCATGTGTATACACACATGTTTCAGGAGAGTGTATGAGGGAATATGTCAAAAACCCATTATTAACAAACAAATACACACACACAAAGTTTGTTAATGTCTGCACAGTGTATACTGTCAAGTCCATCACTTGAAAATTACCTCAAGGACCATAGTGGTGACCATTACAGTACACACATCACCATCAATATTGACCCTGTGTCTTCTAACCTGCTCCAAAAGGTCTTGCATGCAGTCTGCTGGGTGTATCTCATCTCCCTCCTTTGAACCCCAGAAATTGAAGGAAGCTTCAACCTCCTGCAATAACAAGATGGATGACTCTCTCTCTCTCTCTCTCTCTCTCTCTCACACACACACACACACACACACACACACACACACAAACAAATAAACATTTCACCTAACCAATGAGTGCTATGCACCTCAATAAAGGCTGCTGGATTAGGGCAAGATTGATCTCTTGAAAATTTTAGAGTACATGCTGCAGCTGTCCGTCCATCTCTCAGGGCCAATGCCTTAAAAAACTCCAAAAGGTTGACACGGTCTTTCTTGGAAAGCTCTGCTGTCATGCCCACATCCAGATAAATAAGATGAGGCTTTGACCGGAAAATCCCTTTTCCACTAGGATTTTTCCTTTTTTTCACACGAACTAAAATATTGCCAGGGTGCATGTCTGCATGGATGAAATTATCAACCTGAATCACAATTGCACCTTCATTAGAGACGAATGTGATTTGGACTGCCTCAAATCGAGATTTCGGACATGACTCTACTTGCAAGAAACCTGTGATAAAATGAAACTTGCTTTAGAACATTGTGAAATGTTTCAGCCCAAATAAAGAAATACATGTCCTACAGTTACCAGTTCAGCATGTAGTTTTTAAAAAAGAGAGAAAATAACACTATTAATACACTCCCTAGTGACACAGACACCAAGGAAAATACAACTCCCCAATGAAGAGTACAATAGATATCCCCCTGGCTGACAACATGTTGTAATTTAGCCTATGCAGAAATAGCTAAGTAGCGTATTGGAAACAGCTGTCAATGAGTTCAAGTCTCTATATGAATCACACTGTAATTTGCGGGGCTTGTGAAAGGTCCTGGGCTATCAAACTTCCTTTAGCAAGAAGCAAAGTAATTATCTCCTTCACCCCAAGTCCTAGCATAGGGAGTGGCTCCTAGTCCATGCACTCACAAGGCAGGGGGCTAGATGGGACAACTCTTGAGGTGTTGGTGCCTAGAATCTCTCTAGAAAGAATTACTATACTTCTTGCTAAAGGAAAGATAATGGTCATGGACCTTTTGGATTGGGGATTGTTGAGTATGTAGGATTAGAAAAGAGACGTTTTGTATGATTGCATTTAATGACCTTAAAGGCCCACGGAGAAGTGCCCCCTCAGCCCCTCTCTCAGCCCCCTCCTCCCGCCTCTCTCAGCCCCTTCCTCCATCCCCTACCTTCAGCCCTCTGCCTCTCTTCTCCCCTCCTCCCTCAACCCCCCCTCTCTCTCTCCTTCACTCCCTCCCCGCTGCTCCTCCTGCTGCCTGGCTGCTCCGCACTGCCTCGCAGCTCCGCCCGCTAGCCTCCCCTCCCGCTCCACAGCCCCGTCCTGCAGCTCCGTGCTGCTAGCCCCCTGCAGCTCCCTCCGCCCTCAGCTCCCCCCTCCACGCAGCCCCCTCCACGCAGCTCCCTCCTCCGCCCTCAACCCCCCCTCTCTCTTCTCCCCTCCTCCCTCAACCCCCCCTCTCTCTCTCCTTCACTCCCTCCCCGCTGCTCCTCCTGCTGCCTGGCTGCTCCGCACTGCCTCGCAGCTCCACCGCTAGCCTCCCCTCCCGCTCCACAGCCCCGTCCTGCAGCTCCGTGCTGCTAGCCCCCTGCAGCTCCCTCCGCCCTCAGCTCCCCCCTCCACGCAGCCCCCTCCACGCAGCTCCCTCCTCCGCCCGCTGCCTCCTCCCCTCAGCTCCCTCTGCACAGCCTCCTCCTCCCCTTCTACTCCGCCTCCTCCACTCAGCCACCTGCTGCCTGCTGCTGCTCCCCCTGCCTGCTGCAGCTCCCTCTTCTGTGCCCCCTCCTCCCCTTCCACCCCGCCTCCTCTACTCCAGCCACCCGCTACCACTCAGCTCCCCGCCATCCCTCACCCCCCCCCCCGCGACCCCTCAGCTACTCCCTCTACCACTCAGCCACCCCCCCCTTCCCTACTAGCTGCCCCGCCTGCTCTCAGCCTACCTACAGCCCCCCCGCCACCCCTCAGCCTCTTTTCAGCCCCCCTGGGGGTACCTCCCATCAGGGGGAGGGAGCTCATCATGCGCCCGCTCCTGCTCCCTCTCCTGCAATAAGACCTGCACCGAACACAGATCAATCAAAATAAAATGGGAAAAGGTGGCAAGGATACAGATAAAGCTACCAAGAAAAAACAGACACAGTGGAAACTCGAAGATGTGAACACATGATACAACCGCAATGGACTTGGAGTAGAAAGCAAAGCAAAGGGGGGGCCCACTTCCGCCTCAGCCTCAGCTTCTGCTTCAGCTCCAGTCTCAGCTTCGATTTCAGCTACATCAGCTACATCCTCATACTCAGCCTCAGCGCCAACCTCAGCTTCAGCTTCATCCCTCAGCCAGCCTCATCCTCCCCTAGGATAGAGGGGTTGTCACTAACAGCATCTCTCCCTTCTTCTCCCGCTACAGTTCTCTACCCGATTATGACACCTACTTTGGAGGGGTCGTACACTGTTCCGCAATACTCAACCTTTCTCTCCCCTCTGCCTCTCAATCAGCCCTCACCCTGCTGGGATCGCCTCATCATCCCCATACCGCACCTATCTTACCTAGTCATCACCCAGCCTCCAGTCTCTTCCTCACACTTTCAGGCCACAGTCCTATCAATACCCGTTAGAGCACGGACGAGCTGACCCATCAGAGGCTTGGGAGTATTTGCTGATGGAGGTCCAGAGCATCCGAGAGCATAAGAGGGAGCTGTCATGCTTCGCACAGGAGCAGACACGCTTCACCCAGGAGCAGGCACGACTCATACAGGAGCAGTCTCAGGCTATCCGAGTCTAGGTTGATCTTATTCAGGGGCTCAGACAGGAGATCTCACAACTCCGACAGGAGGTCACTGCTGTACGTACAGTCCCAGGGAGCACCCCAGTCGTGGAGGCACGGATTGGGAGCATGCAATCTGCCATTAAGGAGACGTCCAGATGGGTCGACGTAGCCAAACAGAAACCAGCAAGGGTAACCGTTTCGGCTATCCTCTTGGAGCACCAACACAGAGCCAGCAAGGCTCTCAACATCAGAGTATGTGAGATTCCCCGCACTGAGGCTACCCCGATGGCAGATGCGCAGGTCGTCGTGACCACTACCCTAGGGGTGACTGAGCACAAGATTGAGAGAGCATGGTGGGTTGGGAGGGACTCCAACTGAGAGCAACCCCTTATCATCCGATTCCATGACGCCCAGGCATGACTTTCGGCTTTATGTCGTAGGTCAGCCTTACGAGACCAGCCAGCGATCTCCATGGACGAGGACCTCACTCCACTACAGGTTGAGGAGAGGCGTTTCCTGTTGCAGCAGCAGTATCAGGCCCGCAAAGAGGGGAAGTGGGCAGTAGTACGAGATGGACGACTCCTTACAGGCCCCCGTCGCACCCACCTCTCCTCCCACATAGGGAGGCAGGGCCTAGGAGACTCAGACATCCGAGACCCTATCCTGTACCATCTGGAACTGTAATGGTACCTTATGGTCAGAACCAAGGAACTTCTCAGAATCCTATACAGGTACACAGAGACACATCAGAGTCCAAAGCGCCCACTACCAGTAGTCAGCGGGTATACATGGGAGTCTGCCTACAGAGATGAGACGAGGGATGCAGGAGGGGTTCGAGGATCAGGAGGAGTCGCAATCCTTTACAGATTCACACTTATGGGGACCATCTCAGAGAAGCAGAGATATCCACAGTCCAGGTTTCTCTCGATTCGGATCCGACACATGGATAGCCAAGATTTGTTTATCGCAATTTGCTACTTCCCTCCTGAGACCTCCTGATTTGCCAGAGATATTCGAGGGGAGGATGAGACATCCCCATTTGCTGCTCTTTATCAGTCCATCGTAGACTTCTCTAGCCACAGGGAAGTCCTCCTAGTTGGAAACTTTAACTACTTCAGGGATGATTCCACTCTACTGCCAGACATTGACCTTGAGGAGGTAGGTATGCTACGAGTTTCGTCTGACAGACGAGGACCGCTCACATCCTATGGGCAGGCCCTATTAGACCTCGGCACGATGCATGATCTCATTACCTATAATGGTCTTGACAAATGGCCCGTATCAGGTGGCTTCACTTGCTTTCCACATGGGGGAGGCTTCAGTGTTCTGGACTGCATCATGGGATCCCCTACCTTCACATCTCGCATCACTAACTTTACCGTAGCACCTCTCCCTCCAGGGGATGACCATACCTATCTTTTCTTTAGCATTTCTACCCCTCGCCGCATAGCACTTTCTACCCCGTTGAGCTCCTACTCCACTTATCATGATATACGCTTTGATCGTGATCACTCACCTAGTTACTTTGGTCGTCTGTACGTTCTTCTCGCATACATTGACTTTATACCCTTACTAGAAGACCGTGCTGCCCTAGTCACTCGCTCACTACATGAGGCTACTCTTCACGCCTTTCCCCACACCACCTGCTCTACCCGTCCACCACCCCCTGGGACCGTACCCTATAATAGCTGGTACAATGATGAGTGTAAGGCTTTACGCCGTCAGCTTAGATTCGAAACAAAAAACAGCCTTCTGAGTGAATCAACGATGCTACGCGAGTACCGCCATCTGGTACGCAGGAAGAAACTTGACTTCGTGCGTCGGAACGACAAGGAGCTATTGAACATTCTGTTTAGTAACAACTCTAAGGACTTCTAGCGGAGATTTCTAGAGGGATGGTCCCTCCCACCACTCACTAACACTCAGGTGTGGTCTGATTATGCACGCATGCTCTATGATATCCCAAATCAGCCAACCCCTAACCTATCACATATGCGACGCCCCACATCCTGCACCCTCTTCACTAGGGGGGGGTAAAGGATGCTGTAATGAAACTTCATAATGGCCGAGCGAAGGATCATGAGAGACTATGCACTGAGTTCATTGCATATGGGATTAACGTCCTAGCCCCAATCTTAGCCAAGCTATTTAATGAAGCCGTTTGCTTGGGGTTTCCACGCACCTGGACCAACAACACTATCTCTCCCATCCACAAGGCAGGGGATCCCATGAACCCGGAGAACTACAGGACCATCATGATTGGACATGTCATGTCCAAGATTTATGCATCAGTACTTGATTCTGAGGTCAGCAAATTTGCGGAGTGTCGAGGACTTAGAGCAGTGGGACAGGCCGGTTTCAAGCGGGACCATGGGACCATGGACCACATTCTCGCGCTCAGATGTATCATTGAGGAGACGAGGACACGAAAGCAGAGGGTTTACTATTGCTTTGTGGACTTCCACAAAGCATTTGAAACCGTTCCGAGAGCCTGTCTCTTACGACGCGTACAGGATCCGGGTTACAACCAGGAGATCATTTGGGCTGTCATGGCACTTTATGAGCGAGTTTCAAGCAGAGTCCGAGCAGGATCTAGATGGGCAGACGAGATCATGAGCACTATCGAGGTCAAACAAGGGTGTCCATTATCACCTACCTTGTTTGGCCTCTACATCAACGAGCTCGAGACAGTGATGCAGGCACACGGTGGGGTAGGTTGCTCTCTCGCAGGCACGCTGATCCGGATATTACTTTATGCAGATGACGTGGCTCTCTTGTCGTCCTCAATAGGGGGGCCTCCAGAGACAGCTTGACGCACTACAGTCCTTTTGTGAGTCTCATGATTTGAAGGTCAACTTGGGTAAAACCAAGGTTATGATCTTCAATACATCCCGAGTCGTCATGCGCAATGAGTATTTCACTTTTGAGGGGTCCCTGTTGAGGTAGTTTCATCATACACTTATCTGGGAGTCGTCTTTTTCGGATCCACCTTCACCATGAGACCTGCGATGCAAGCGCGCCTAAGCAAAGGATATGCTTCATTGGCTAGACTTGAGAGACAATACTTCCGCTCTCATTTTCAGGATCCACGGACCAAAGGGTTGCTTTTTGAATCCTTGGTCCGCCCTGCAGGGATGTATGGCAGCCCATGTTGGGGGCCAAATTTGTCGGATATAGAGTGGGCCAAGGTGGAGCGGCTACAGGTTCTCATGTTATCATGGATGATCCGTGGTAAGCCATCCGTCCCTCATCAGATCATTCGGGCGGAGTTTGGGTCACCCCCATTACAGCTAGATGCTGCATTTCAGGTCATCACATATCTGTATCGAGTTAGGGAGTATGGGGATTACAAATCCAGGTGTAGCAAGATACCATGGCTAGCACTGTCCTCTTCTATGGCACTTGCAGCAAGGGGAGATAAGAGGTGTTGGTATGCATGCACAGAGAGATGGTTTGCAGAACTAGGGCTCCACATGGACAAACTACCCCCTTTCAAGTACAGCATGGATGCTCCTTTCTCTCCCTTCCTATCACACGAGGTCAACCAGGTTATCCATGAGGATCTACTACAGCTACACACATTCCGGACTTGGTTGGGCCCGAGTGATCTTCCAGTGAAGCTGGGCTTCTACAGAGATCACTTCTTACATATCACAATGAAGGGTTTCATTGATCCACCAGGATACACGCAGATTCACCTACGCCACTCACTGAGGATCTCCCTTGAGCAGTTTCGGGTCTTTTTACACAAACTTCGTATCGAGAGCGGCCGAGCAAAGCGGTTACGCAGGGAGAGGCGCATATGCACAGTGTGTGACATGCAAGAGGTTGAGACAAAGGGGCATGTCATCTTCAGGTGTCCTGTTTACTATGAGATCCGAGGGCGTTTCTACTGCCTCTTCAGAGATAGTTATGGGATGTTGGCTCGTGTCCTCTCCTACCCAGACCAACGATGTTTAGCTGGTTTCATTCATGAGATGCTCAGACACCGATATAGGATACTCCGAGCATGGAGACAAGAGCACACTTCTCCCTTGACTGATAACTCTCAGAGCTCTATCACGGAGTTCTTTCAGCCAGATCACATAGAACCCCGTGAGGCGAGACCTCGACATGACCGCGACCCGGAGCTTGTGACCCGACAGCTCAGACAGAGGGTTGACTCACAGATAACACTTGGGGACATTTCCTCCTTGTTTAGGGTCGGAGCCCGACCGACGAGGGTCACAGTGGCCTTGATTAGACGCAGAGCTACGACCAGGAGACGTACCAAGACTGCACCCTTGAGGGGGCGACGGCGTTCTATTGCTGACCTCATGCCTTATATAGTCGAGATATGACTATGTTGTAATTAGGACTTAGTACTGCCATTTTGCATTTTATTGCATTCTGTATTGGTGTCGATGCTCGTTTAGTAGCTCCACCACCACAGCTCATTGTATTCAGGTTTTTTCGCATTCTCATAGACCCAACGGTCTTCCAAAGACTTTAATAAATTTTGTTTCTTTCTTTCTTTTTCAGTTTGCTCTGAGGCGATAAGGCATGCATGTGATGTGTGACCTGCCTACTTTGACACAAAATTGACGTCATAGGAAAGTCATGACTCTAGAAGGGACTTTTTTTTTTCTTTTCCAAAGAAAGGAACCTTCTATTAATGCTTGAAAGATTTCATACAAGACAACAGCCCCGAAGGTGCTGAGTATGAAAAAACCGAAAAAGGCTGAAAGAAAAACCGGCCTGTTCCAAAGAAGCCCAGCTCACTGCCTAGGGGATCTCAGGAACTAGGGCTAACAGCCAAGTGGGGGGACTATACAGCCAGTGAAACTGGCGTGTCTCACTGCCCCTTGGCCAACCTACAAAACACGGCATGAGTGCATGTATGGACACATGCATAGTCACTTCTCACAAGGAAATGAAATACATGAACAACAGAAATAAGAATGGAGCACATGACAGACCTTTTACAGAAGCATTAAACGGAATACCAAGTGCGACCTTTACTATCATGATATTGACTAAAGACACATGATTGTAATGCAAAGCTTCTACTGCTTGTTACATTCAGAGCAGGGTTGTCTGATCCTAGAGAGCTTGTTTTCTAAATAAGATGTACAAGCTACATACCAATAGCATTTTAAGAAAACTGTGTGTGCCAATGTGTGCAAGAGCGCGATTAATTTGACTCTTCCCAGAAAGCTCAACAAAGTGTGAAACACATTCCCCTTGCTCGTATGTTTCCACCAATACTGCAGGGTGCACCAACGGATAAAGAGGCTTCGGAAAAGATACATCCTTCCATCTGCGAAAGTTATAGAGAAATCGGCTAAGATGAGCTGCTTCTCTGGCAAGATCTACTTGTGTCAACATAAAGACTGCAAACTGTTGCACGCTTTCGTCCAGCCTTAGCCACTTTAACCCTGGAGCAAAAGTGGATAATCGTGCAATCCAATTTATTATTACAAAGTCACGCCTAATCATGTCACTAACGCCAGGGTGCCTTACTTTGACTGCCACCAGCATAGGTTTTGACTTCTGACCAGGATAACCAAAGCGTAAGGTTGCTTTATGAACCTGTGCAATACTTCCTGAAGCTACTGGCTCCTCCTCAAACTCTTCAAAAAGCTCATGAAGCTTCCGTCCAAAAGCTCCCTCCACTGTACGAATTGTGTGCGCAAATTTGTGAGCTGGTGCATTTGTGTGCAGCTTTGTCAGCTCCAGGCAGAGATCCCTTGGAAATAAATCAGGCCTTGTGGCTGCCCACTGCCCCCATTTTATAAATGCTGCACCTGCAAATTCTAGAGTATGATGGAAAAGATGCAACCATGCCTGACGAAATTGCCCCCCAAATGAATCTGCAAACGGAGCAGTTAGAACTACAGGCATGAACAAGACCATCAGGTATATTGCTCTTGAGAAGGTTCCAATAAACTCCAACACAGAGAATAAAAAGGATAGAAAAGATGCAGGTGGAAGCTGTGAGGGACTATAAAGCGGAACATTGTCATAAGATTGTTCAGCCTCAGATAAGTTCTGCTTCATGCCCCCAACAATAACCGCAAGAACTCCTAAAGAAAGATGAGTCCGTGCACATGCAAGGCTGACTGCCCTAACAACCAATCCAAAGGGGGGAAGAAGAGGCCTACAAAACCTATGGCCAGCATACAGTTTTTGCCAAGCTTTCTGCCCATATATAATTTTTTTCCTTTCATAAAGCCTTTCCCGAGCTCTGTGTCCAGGTTTAGTCACATCCACTTTTAGAAAAGACATTGAGCGTCCATTTGCTTTCAAAGCCAGCCTGGATTCGTGTAAGACCTCCTGCCCAAGCCGTGTCAATACCATAAACCAAGCTTGGGAACGGCTTTTTGTACTGCTTGGAAGGAAAGCCTCCCCTCTTTTACCCCAGATAGAGCTTCCTTGTGAGTGAAACCCTCTAGAGTGTCTGCAAAGCAATGCAAATGGTCCGGTATATGTTGTACCTCCATCTCTTAAACGATTCAGACAGCCAGCTGAAGAAGCTACAGGTTGTGGGCACAACGTTTGACTCAATAAGACTCTGCAAAACAAGAACATGAACATCAGCCGCATTTATGATAAGAATATATGCTGAATGAGAAATGGCAACACACATTTGAAAGCTCTCGAAATCCAAGCATACATTTGGACAGGCACATTTAACAGATATAAGGGAGGGAAGGGCCTTGTAATTTTGAAGCGTGACAAGACTATTTGCTCTGTATTTTTTGGCCTCTCCCAGATGTTAATAAACCTTTCTTTCTTTCTTTCTTTCTTTCTATATATTCTTCAACCACAAATAGTCATAAACCTTTCTTTCTTTCTTTCTTTCTACATCTTCTTCCACCAGAGATACTGCTAAAACTATTACCGAACAGATGAAAATTCAAGAAGTGTTAATAATCACTCTCAATTGTTTCCCCGACCACAACATTTTCCCTCTCTCCTTATTCAACACATAGATCACACATAGTAGTTAGGATTTAGAGAGAAAATGCCTCGACATCTAATGGGGGTGTGAATGGGAACACCTCCCCTATGGTGTATTTCTGTGTCCTATTTTTCAGAGATACAAAGCTGTGGTTACAATAACCCAACAGATTTCAATAACCGCATCATAGATGAATATTGACAGGTAAATACAATAAGAGAACACGTAAAAGGCCTCCAAATCAATGATTTATATTTAGATGTGCCAAGTGCCTCCAAACCTTAATAGAATCTCTGAATAGAGCAAAACTCAGTAACTAAGAACACTGAAAACCGATCAGTTTCAAAACTTCTGTTTCTTCACACACTTTACAGTCACTCCATTGTAAAAATCAATGCTTCTAGAACAAATCATATCCCCATATAGACCTATCTGCCCCAGGGTAGACGGTTCTGTAGGAGAGGCCCACAAAATGTGAAAGCTTATAGTCCAACTAAGATTCAACTCTAGAAGACCACCAAAGCCTGTCTAGATGTAAAATTGCAATATTTGCCACATGCAGAAATGTTCTAAAGTAAATTACAGTTAGGAGAGCCACAGGGTGTGTCTAGAAGCAAACTGCAATAACAGGTGCAAAGTTGAAACACAATATATACCTTTGTAAGACTAGAATATATCCAATCGTACAAATTCATATTTTTGTTGTTCTAACAGGTGCAAAGTTGAAACACATAATGTCAAGTTGCAAATCGCAAATTTGCTTTCCACAGATGATATTGGAGAGCAATTTGCAATGGGGAAAACCAGTAACAAATGTCCAAAGGTAAATCGCATTATTCCAGACATATACAAAACGTCACAATCTAGCCGAGAAAATCTCTGAGATGAAATTGCACTTGAACAAGGAAGCATGTTGTTCACCCCTTAGGCCTTCCAGCAAGACGCCAAAACCATGAACCGCTTTGTTGTAGAGATGTAGAGGACTGTAGAAGAAGAATATGGTGAGAAAAAAAGGTTCCAAATGGTATAATTTCAAAATGAAAATCAGCTCAAGAAAGCTCAGGACGGCAATCAGATGATCTGTGATCATATCCTAGAGGGTGAAAACATGTGGTGAGTTAAAGAAGGCTTCAATCCTGGGCCAAAAATGGAAATTTTGTAGACTGACACAATAAACACACCAAGAAGGTGAGAGAGTGTGGTGGTGCAAAATGTTCAAGGTAGAAAAGCCAGCTTGTTTCATCCAAACTGTGCACAAGCTGAGTTGCACTATGCAAACTTACTAGGTCTGGATTAAAGAATTTACAAAAATTATCGTATGATTAAGGCAGTTAGACCTAACCATACCCCTAAAATTAGACTGACACAATAAACACACCAAGAAGGTGAGAGAGTGTGGTGGTGCAAAATGTTCAAGGTAGAAAAGCCAGCTTGTTTCATCCAAACTGTGCACAAGCTGAGTTGCACTATGCAAACTTACTAGGTCTGGATTAAAGAATTTAAAAAACTTATCGTATGATTAAGGCAGTTAGACCTAACCATATCCCTAAAATTAGACTTCTAAGGTTCATAACCATTCCTCGAAATCCTGATTGCACCCCAATCTTTGGCCAAGACCCTATCAATATTAGCAAATATGATAGGCCTTGTGAGATCCTGTTAGCTCGATACGTGACACCATCATGGATGGTGCCAAAGAGAAAAATACTTAATCATTGTAGCAAGGATTTTGCAAGGCAACTTGCATGTAATAATACCAATGGAATTGTTGAGAGCTCTCTGAGAGATGTAGCATAAAGTCTTGTCAAAAGAATTTGATAATATTTCCATGGAAGTGAACTAGTAAAAGAGTCGGTCAGCGAACCTCTTGCACACAATATAACTTTCACCAATACCACAATAATCTTGACTGTACGTCTCTTGGTGAAAGAGGCTAATATGGGAGCAACAACACTCTACAAAGGCAAAGCTTGCATTGTGTTTGTGAAAATAGTACATTAAATACTATTTGCAATTGCACTCTTGCGATCTCAAAATATTTGTAAAGGCTATCGTAAACCCCCTTGGCCAATCAAACCCTCTTAAAGTTATTCTTCCCTCCTTGGCCCCTCTCCCCTCCTTGGCCCCCCTCTCCCCATGTTTCACCCAAATAGGCATCCCTCATCCCCCTCGGCCATCAAGGATTAGTTCATCTTGTTGAAATAGTGATTCGCTTTACATAAGCAATTTCAGTGCAATCACAATTCTTCTTCTGTTCGACACAATTGGCTCACATAATGGATGATCCTCATAAAATTTGAGAAAACAAAAGCAGCTTTGCTTTCACATTTAGTGCATCATTCCAATTTAAGAAGGTGATTCCATATGACAGAAATTCGTGGGCAAAGGGCCCTTTTGACATTGCTCAAATCCTCACATGCCTGGATGTACTTCGTTTTTGGCACCTCACATAGTCAATCATTTCTGAAAGCATTAAAAATTCTACAGCACAAGATTAGGACAGATTTAGTACATAGGTGCATGTTCTCTGATACGCTCCTACGCTCCACTAACGTATAAGCTGTTCCAATATACCTTGTCTACGATCAATCACGGTGCAAACACAAAGATTAATCCTCCCAGCCAACCTTGGTGATTGCAAAACTCGGAAAAAAAAATCTTACGTGAAAGCTCCTGCTTGCAAAGTTCCACCGAGCCCCAATTCCCTAGATGGATCTAGTATGCCACATGTCTTCATTCTAGGTTACCTCCTAAATGCATCATTTACCCCTCTCTTGGGATATCATTGAAATCATTTGCCCCTTGGCACATTTAATGCATTTAGACCCCTTAGCCTTAGATCCACCTAGACTTGTGCCATGTCACCCTCACCAAGGACCTTGACCTTGATTCCTTTTTAATCATTTACGTGAAGCCCAAACAAATATAATACAAACATTGATTCTTTAAAGGAAAATGTCGACTGACCCTTCCGAGGTCATGTTACCTCAACTTGAGCGTAACATTCCTTCCCTCTTCAGGCATCAGCGTCCTCGATGATAAAGTCTGGGAACACTCTCCATAACTGGTATACGGATTCCAAGGTACCTTTTGATAGAGGTAAACCATGCCATGCAACCAACACCGTGGGTATCTTCCGATTACGTACTTGCATTGTTCCTCGGTCCAAGATTCTTGTTGGTTTGTGTCCTGCATTATCCTCTATCTCCTGAAACAAAACAACGCCCTCGATTAGTGAGTCACCTGTATGCAAAAATTCCTTTAAACAAGAAACATGAAACACTGAGTGCACCTTACAACCCTGTGGTAATTCTAATTTATAGGCCACCTTGCCTATTCTTTTTAGAATTAACCACGGCCCACAATATCAGGGTGATAACTTAGCACACTCTCCTGCAGTCAAAGACTTAGAGTGCGAAGGAACTCTGAGAAAAACTTTGTCTCCTTCCTTAAATTCTCTAATGGATCTGTTTTCATCCGCATACGGCTTAGCTCTATCCATAGCTTGGCGGATGTTAGCTCTCGCAAGTGCTAGCATCTCCCGCATCTGAACTACAAAGTTTGCGGCACTAGGCATTTTTTGAGGTACTCCAACTGTAGTTGGATTCGCTGGTCTATAACCATAGTTCAGCTCAAACGGACTGAACCCTGTAGAGAAATGTTTTCTATCATTGTAGGCAAATTCTAATAGTGGCGACCACTTGTACCATGTATGTTGCCTCAATGACACATATGCTCTAAGCATGTCCTCTAAAATTTAGTTGATTCTTTCCATCTGACCATCCGTTTCTGGATGATCCCTACTACTCATTCCCAACTCAGTCCTTAGTGCCTCAAACACCACAGTCCAAAAATGACTGGTAAATTTGACATCCCTGTCTGACACTATGGATTTGGGTAATCCAATAAACAAATCCGCCAATTGCGGGGCACTAAAAAGACTCTCTAGTTGAAATGAAGTGAGCCATCTTGGTAAGACGATCAACTACCACAAGGATAGAATCATACCTACCTTGTGTCGTAGGCAAACCTACAATAAAGTCCATGGAAATGCTCTCCCACCTACCTAGTGGTATTTCCAAAGATTGTAAAAGTTCGGGTGGCTTCACCTGCTCTGCCTTACTTACCTGACACGAAAAACAACGTGTCACATATTCATGAATATGCTTTTTCATCTTTGGCCAAAAGAAATCTCGCTTCACGAAATCATATGTCTTCTCGACTCCTAGATGTCCCGCACATGGGCTATCATGGCATTGTTGAATGACTCTCTGTCTGAGATCATTCTAATTAGGTACTACTACCTTTCCATTCCTTTTTAGCGTACCATCTCTTATGGTATATCTTGCATAAGTCTGGCCTTTTCTGGATGCCAGGTCACCCTTTTTCCCGGGTCTAAATACATGATCCTTAGGCCAAAGGCTCTGGACGAACTCGTCCATCTTTTGAGTTTCTTTAATCTCGGTCATTAGAGCACTCTCTAATACCGTGAAACTCATATTATGCATAATGCGACCTAAGGCTTACAAGGCTACAGATGTAAAGTCATCCTTTAAACCCACTCCAAAGGATGATCTGAGTGATAAAAGAAACAAGTTGGTTAAGCAGTTATCTCAAGCAATTGTTGATGACAGGAAGAAGAAGAATTTGTGCTACCTTTGTGGTGAGAAGTGGACCCCTGAACATAGGAATGTGTGCAAAGCAAAAACAGGAGCAAAGTTGAGCTTGATTCTAGAGATTGATGAGGATTTATCTCCTAATACATCTGCAGTAGAATCTGAATTTCATGAATATCAGGACTGTGCGAATGAAGGCCTTGATGATGTAAAGGATCATAGTTCCAAAAGGGGACCACCTTTCCCTTTGATCCAGGTGGGTTATCCATGTTTGACACCATGCTTATGGATGATAGTTTACCAAGGTGCTCGAATAGATCTAGACAATGGAACATTGAAGTTGTTGAAGGTTATAAGGATGAGATCCGAAATTTTGATGGAAATGATGCTGTTGATGATGATGAAGTGTATTGGGATACACAATCAGTTGTGTACAGCATATCTCCTGATGTTTTTATGGGCTACAAGGGCTCTCAAACCCTTAGGTTAAAAGGAACAATCAATAACAGACCAGCCCACATTTTGGTTGATAGTGGGAGCACTCGTAACTTCATTAATGCAAAGACACTTCAAACAGCGAGGTTATGCCCATCCACTTTGGATCATGGGATCAAAGTTGAGGTGGCTAATGGTCAGCATTCCCACAGTAAGCAATATTGTCAGGCTGCTCAAGTGCAACTTTCTCAAGACTATTTTTTTTGCGCAAAAAGTAGTGCTAGTTATATTACTTGAAAGCGAGAGTACAAGAAGGCCTAAAGGCCAGCGGGCTGTAATCACAAAATAGATTCAGCCCGAGAAGTCAAAAAGCTAAATACAAGCCTCCTAGGGCATAATCATTGGGGAGTGGACAAACAGCCACGGTGAAGGGGCGTAATGCCACTGAAGACTCTGAGTGGAGTGCTGGAAGAATAACTCCCGGTGATCCCAGTGGCGAAGGAAACGTCGTCTCTTTTCCTTCCCTGCTCGGGACTCTCCCTGTATCTGATCCCACTGACCCTTGTACGTGTGAATGATCGTGCTCCATATATCTGCTAGGGTCTGAGTAGTAGAGGTAGTCTGAGCTCCTACAGTCTGCGCGCATCTGGAAGTCCAGATATGCCAGCCTGCGATGCTCCCTATGATCTCCCAAACTGGGTGTCGAGGCAACGCTCCTGCATCTGTCTCTGTCAGATGCCAAGGGAAGCTGTCCATGTAAGCCCAAGTGGCCTGCGTGATGAAAAAGACGGGATCCTGTCTAGAGAACTCATAGGCCAAGTGATGCCCCGGCTCAGTGCTGCACCAACAAACGGCTCCCCAAGTGATCGGTCCTAGCTCGGGTGTAGTCCTAGCTAAGATCCCCATGATTCCCTTCCAAACCGTCTGCGCATGCGAACAGCTCCAAAGGCAATGCTTTAGGGTCTCCTCCTCCTGAAAGCACATCAGGCAATGCCCCTCCTGCCCCATCTGTCTCAGCCAGCTGCCAACTGGAAGCCCCTTGTGTACCACCATCCAAAGGAAGTAGGAGATCTTCCTTGGACGCCAGGTAGCCCAAAGAGTCTTCCAGAAAGTGCGAAGAAAGACCAAGGATATCCCCTGGGCATACCAGCTATGTGCCTCTGTGGGTAGCCCACACTGGAGAGCCCTAAGAGCACGCCGACCCGTGCATGCACTGTAAGAAAAGAAGGGGGTGGGCTTCTCTGAGGTCTCCGATGGTGGCCAACGCCACTCCCCTGGGTCCCACTCCACCTCTGACAAGGAGCGGCCCTCCCAAATCCAGAGTCTCCAATCCTGGTCCTGTATAATCAGGGGGTCTATACGCCATGTCTTCCCTTGCAGCCCTACAATGCGAAGGCGCTGCCAGGGAAGCTGGGGGTCGATCATGGCCTCTCTGCTCTGTAGGCGACTGCCATCAGTGATGGAGAAGAAGTGTACCGAAGAGTCCGAGAAGAGGCCTGCCACCACCAAAGGAATGCCTCATGGAGTGAACTGTCCGAGCCACCTCTCATCTCCCGGGAAGAGCTGTCTGGTGTCTACGGGAATCCTCCAACCTGCAAGGATGGCAGCATCAATCTCCGCTCGCTGAGCCTGGATCCCACGAGCCGTACCTACTGCTGCTGCCAGCTCGCTTGGACTCAGCAAACTGTAGACGTCCCTCCAAACCTGGAACGAGCGCGCGGGCCCACGCGCCCAAAGCGGCCAAGGGATATGGGATCTCTCTCCGAGCTGACGACCTGTACCATCTGTCACCTGGCCGCTCCAGATCAGGGGCTGTCTGTCTGTCTCCTCTCAGTAGCTAGGAGGGACCTGGGAGAGGCTGTGTCGCAACTTCCTCCAGACTGAAATGAGGCTACGGAGGAAGGGGGAACGGGGCTGAGTCAAAGGTGCTGAAGTGAAAATCCATCGGATAGAAGGCTGCCAAACACCCCCTAACTGGGGGATACACCCACTGAGACCATGCTGTAGCAAGAGCTTCCACGTCTGTCCTCCTGGGGTCAGGCCACGAATGACTAGCTTGCCAAGAAGTGCTTGACTCTGAAGCTCTGGATCTATGATGCCGAGGCCACCCTCTGCCTGGGGGAGAATGACCGTCTGCAAGGCGACCCTAGCTCTCGTGGTGCCGGAGCCGTCTGAACCAGACCATAGGAAGTTCCGCACCAGTCTCCTCAGCTGGGCTACACAAGACCTCGAGAAACACCAGCAAGAGGCCACATACCAAGCAGTGGCAAGAAGGACCTGGTTGACCACAAGGGCCTTGCCTGCCAAGGAAAGTCGAGCCGTGCTCTAGAAAGCAAGCTTCCGTCGTATGGAGGCTAGGACCGGCAAGAACTGCTGAGCCGGTGTGATGTCCAGGCCTACCTGGAATCCCAGGTAACGTGTCGTCTGTCCTCTACGGATCCAACGAAACCCCAGGAAAATACCCCACTGTGAGCTGGCTCCCGGATCCGTAAGAAAACCAACTGACTTATGCCAGTTGATTTTCGCTCCAGCCGCAAGGCAAAACATCTCTAGGGACAGTCTCACACGCTCCAGTGACTCGACATCATCCTGCACGTATAGGGCTGTGTCGTCTGCATACTCAGAGTCCAATAGCTCGGCATCCTCTCGAATAGGGAGACGCATCCCGCGAAGACCAGTGGTGCGAGCTCGAAGGAAGTGTGTCATGGCCTCCGCAAAAAATAGGAAGAGGTAAGGCGCTAATGGACAGCCCTGACGTACCGAGCGCTCAAGTGTGAATCTCTCCCCCATCCTGCCGCTAATGATAACCCGTCTGAAGGCCGATCTGTAAAGGCTAGCAATACCTCTAATCCACTCGTCCGGGAAACCGAACCGAGCGAGTGTACCTTCCAAGAAAGACCAGTCTACCCTGTCGTACGCCTTCTCAAAGTCGAGGAGTATGGCAAGGTGCTGTCCACTGTGCTGGGCCCATTCCGTCGCCTCTAAGAAAGTGAAGATGTTGTCCAAGATGCTGCGATCTTGGACAAAACCAGTCTGGGTGTCGTGAATCAGATCGTGTAGCAGGGGGCGGATGCGACTGCTGATCATCTTGGCGAGGATTTTGTAGGCGGTCGGGAGGAGGGTGATTGGGCGCCACTGTCTGATCTCCTGGTAGTGCCCCCCTTTGGGAATGAGGCAAATCAGGCCTGTTGCAAGGCTCTCTGACATCTGCCCGCTGGAGAAGATGTGCTGGAAGGCTGCGAGCAAGGGCCGGTGGATCTGCTCCCAAAAGGTGGTGAAGAAAGCTCTAGAGAGGCCATCCTCACCTGGGCATTTCTACCCATCAATAGCACTCACCGCATCCTGCATCTCCGCAACTGTGAAGGGTGCGAGAAGGGTATCGCTCATGCTGGGCTGCACGAGTCTCGGTGTAGATCTCCACACCTCCTCCCTGCAAATGCGACCACGAGGGTCTGGGGGCTCCTGCTGGAATAAAGATCTGTAGAAGTCTGTCACTAAGTCCCGGACCTCATCTGGATCTGTCCTGACACTACCATCCTGCGCCCTAAGAGAACGGAGCTGTTCCCCTGCTGACCTCTGTCCATGAGTCCTGAAGAACTCCCTGCACATCCTGTCGCCTTTCCTAGCCCAGAAGGACTTGGAAGCATGAAATGAAAACTCTGAGCGACGCTGGGTGATCTCCTCTAGCATGGCCCGGGCCCGAACCTCCTGCTGTCTGAGCTCCTCAGAGCCTGGAGAAGACTGCTGCATCCTCTGAATCGAGGCGAGGTGCTGTCTGAGCTCCTCAGAGCCTGGAGAAGACTGTTGCGTCCTCTGAATCGAGGCGAGGTCACGTCTGAGACCCCTCTCCCGCGCCCAACCCCGCTGTCTGACCTGAATCGCCTCCTGCTGGCAAATGCGGCTAGACTCATCAAGTGCCTGCGCTACCGGTGCTGCCATATCCCTGGTAGGGTCCCACTCCTACTCCCATAGGTCCACAATCCTGCTGTGAACCGCTGCTCTGGTGTATATGGAATCTGGGATCCGGCATGAATGTGGAGGTGAGGACTGAGAGGCCGAGTCCAGGACTAGGATGACTGGGGCATGGTCTGAAAGTGTCGTCCCTGGAACCACTCCTGACTCTCCTCCTCTGCCAAGCGCCCAATCACTGACATAGAAACGGTCCAGTCTCTCCAGGAGTCTGCCTCCCTCCCTCCTGTAACCCCAAGAGAAGTCCAGACTCCCAGGCCATCTGCGAAAGGAAGGCTCCCTCCAGCTGTCCCGGCCTCCAACTGCAAAGAGGAAGGAGTCCCAATCTGCCTACTCTACCTGAGCTATACCGAGGAACTCTAGGCCCCTTCCCTGCTGATCCTCTAAGGTCTCAAGGTTGTTGAAGTCCCCTCCTACAATCCAAGAGTCCATCTCTGGTAATAGGTCTGTCAAGGATCTCCAAAAAACGGATCTACGTCTGAGATCAGTCGGAGCGTAGATATTGAGGATGCCGATGCGGGATCCCTCAATATGCAAGCCCACCCAAAGCGCACGTCCTGGGATCAAAGTGCAAGAACCAAACACATGCTGAACTAGAGAAGCGTCGATGGAGGTACAGACACCTCCGCTTCTCCCCTGCTCGCCAATCGAAGGTTCCCAATAGGTGTGGGAGCGTCCTGTGAGGACCTTCCCACAAATACTAGTCTGTGAAGCCGAAAGCTTGTGTTCCTGTAGTAGGAGCACATCTACCTTTCCCACCAAAGCTGGCTGGAGCTCCTGTCTGAGCACCATCTTCCTGGGGCCACAGGTGCCTGATGAGTGGAACCCGTTGACATTCCAAGAGATAATGCGTAAACTCATGAGGAGGGAAGGTGGGCCACAAACAGCTGTCTGCTTGCGGTCGAAGTCGAAGTGGTCGGAGGATGTCCTGTGTGGAGACGAAGGCGCTTCTGTGAAGGTTTCGAAGGAGAGGCCGGATCATCGGACCCATCCTCTAAAACCTTCAGCAGAGGGGAAAGGCCTTTCGTCCCGTGGTGGTAATCTCTCTCTAACCAGCTCGACGCCTCCGCCAAGGAAATGCTGGAGAAGCCTGCAACCTCTGAAGTCCTCCAGGGGCGAAGCCCTTCCGCGTAGGCCCACTCCAGCGGTGGTCTGATAATGACCAGGAGTCGAACATCGCCCTCCTGCCACTGCTGCTGAAGAAGCTCCGCTGCTCTGCTACCAATCCAGTCCTGCACCTGCTCCTGGGTCTGGTCTCGTATCGTCTCCCAAACATTTTCATTCGTCCATTGCTCATTCCCTTCACTGGAGATAGTGAAGGAATAGCTAGGACCATCGTGCGGAGCCAAGATGGACACCTTACCCTCCGCTCCCTTGCGGAAGAGAAGATGCTGATGTCTAGGCATGCGGGAAAAGAGCCAATACCCGCTGCATCCAAGTAGTCCCAAGGACCTGCTCGGTAAAACTCCAATGGAAGAGCTCTAGGAGCAGCCCTTGGGCTTGGGCATGAAGATGAGGAGTCTGAACCGGAGGGAGGGGTGCTGGCCACCTGTGGGGAAAGGCCTATCCCCGCCGTCGGGCCCGGAAGGATAGACGAGGGTGAGGTCTGTGCAGGCTTCGGGGCTGAAGGTGGCGCAGGTGGGGGGGGTTCCTTCTGGGTCATGCTCGAGGAAGAGGGTGGAACGGAAACCACTGGTGCGGGGGGTGATCCTGGAGGGGGGGGTGGGGGTCGGAGAATCGAGGAGGGGGGAGGTGGGGGAGGGCGGGGTGAGGGATGAGGGGGAGGCTGGCTGACCTTCTCCTTTCCTTTCTCCTTCCCCTTACCGGGTTGCTGATGAGTAGGGATCATCTGAGGGGGCTCTGGCTGTGGCTGGGAAGGTTTTTTGGAGCCTGCCTTGTTGCCCTTCCGTTTTCGTTTGACTTCCGTCCAGCCTTCCCCTTCGGGAGGGGATGTCGCTGACTAGAGCGGAGTATCCTGAGCTACCTGAACGGGGGTCTTCTGGGAATCTGTACCCGTGAAGCGAGGACAAGAGCGAGCCTGGTGCCCGAAGCCATGGCATCTCAGACACTGGTTTGGGCGACTAGTGACCAGAATGCGCTGCGTCACCACACCTGTGTCTGTCTCTATCTCGAACTCCGACGGGATGCTCTGTGGATCAAGGATTGCCACTTTGACACGTGGCACCCCTTGGGCTGCCGTCGCATCAACATAAGTGTCCTGCATAGGCCAACCAAAGTGTGCCCCTAGGTCCTTGATGATGGGGCGAAGCTCGGTTGCGAGACCTGGGAAGATAAGGGTAACTGGGTGTCGAGGAATGCGAAAGCGAGAATCGAAGTCCGCTACACTGAAACCCCTGTACCAAGGGACCATGAGGATGATCTTCCCACCCACAGAAGTAGGGGATCGCCTGACTATGTCGCTCGCAGCCTGTGCTGAGGAGAGCTTAAGCCAGAAAATGCCACGTCCCATGAGTGGCACCTCCTCAATGTGACTGTCCTCGAGGTAGAGGGTGGACTGCAACCAATCCCTGATGTCTGCTCGTGAAGGAGAGAAGCCAATGACCCTCCCATAAACTGATGTCTGGGAGAAGTCCGTGGCGGCCTGCTTCACCAAGGAGACCTGGTGCTCTGTCAAGGTAACGCGATAGGTTGGTGGAGGGGGGAGTCCGTCTGGGCCACCGGTTCCGGGCACGTAGCCGCCATATCGCTTGACTAACTGCAAACTCCCGAGGCAGGTGAAAGGAAAAGAAGAGGGGGGTGAGAGGTAAGGGGCTAAGGGTGGAAGAAGGTGGGCGGGGACAAGGGGTGGCCCAAAAAACCCCCAAAAAAAAAAAAAAAAAAGGCGAGGACTAAGGGTGGTGAGGTGAACTAAGGTGAGGTGAGCGGAGCGGAGTGGTGTGAGGCGGGTTGGGTGAGGTGAGCGTAGTGGAGCGGGGTGCGGTGAGTGGAGCGGGGTGAGGTGAACGGAGCGGGTGGGCGGGGTGGAGCGGAGAGAGGGGGGTCGAGGCGGGAAGGGCGAGGTGAGTGGAGCGGAACGGAGGGAGGTGGGATGGGGTGAGGTGAGAGGAGAGGAGAGGAGGGGAGCGAGACGGAGCGGGACGGAGTGAGTGTGGCGAGGAGAGGGGGGGGGGGTAGCGACGGGCGGAGGAGTTGGCGGAGAGAGGGAGAGCGTAGCGGAGAGGGGGGGCGAAGGCTGCATGGCAGCAGTCGACGAAGGGAGGGAGAGGGCCGCGCAGGTAGCGAGGGGGGGTAGACGGGGAGCGAAGGAGGAGGAAGCTCGCAGGAGCGTAACTTTCTCAAGACTATACTTTTCATGGAGATCTATTTGTCTTGGAAATGGGACCTATTGACATTGTCCTTGGTTGTGAATGGTTGAGAACCTTGGGAGAATTCTCTATGGACCTTGACAAGCTGTATATGAAGTTTATGCATGAAGGTAAGCACATCACTTTGATGGGTCACCAATCTCCTAAATTGTACTTAATTTCTGCAAGAAGAATGGCCAGAGACCTCAAAAGTGTTTGTGGAGTATATGCTATTCAGTTGACCAAGCCTCAAGAGGGTAATGGGTTGTTGGTGGAGGATAAAGACATGCAGTCCCTATTTCAGCAATACTCTGATGTATTTGCTGATCTTCCCAACCATCTCCCTCCCATGAGAGATGTGGATCATGCAATTGTATTCGAGCCAGGATCTAAGCCAATCAACAAAGCTCCATACAGACTTTCTAGAGCTGAAAGGGAAGAGGTGATGGCTTTATCAATTCAAAGTGATGGCATTTGGCCTAACCAATGCACCTGCAACTTTCTAGGCCCTAATGAACAAGGTATTGCAACCTTTCCTCTATAAATTTGTGTTGGTATTCTTCGATGATATATTGATCTACAGCAAAACGAAAGAAAAGCATTTATTGCATGTCCAGCAAGTATTGGAAGTATTGAGGACACACCAGTTGTATGCCAAATCAAAATGCACTTTCATGGCTGAGGAAGTGGAATATTTGGGCCATATTGTCAACAGTAGTGGCATTAAGGTGGATCCCAGCAAGGTAAAGTGTGTAAAGGATTGGCCTATACCTCAGAATATCACCAAGCTGAGAGGGTTCCTTGGTCTAGCATCATTTTATAGAAGGTTTATAAGGCATTTTGCCAAATTGGCAGCTCCTCTCATTGATCTTCTCAATAAGAATGCTTTCCAATGGTCTGACAGTGCCAATAAGAGCTTTGAAGCATTAAAGGAGGCATTAACTTCAGCGCCAATCTTGGTATGTCTTGATTTCTCTCAACCTTTTATAATTGAGGCTGATGCTAGTGGAAGGGGCATTGGAGCTGTCCTAAAGCAGAGTCATGAAGTTATTGCCTTTGAAAGTCGGAAATTGGATGACAAGGAGTCAAGTTTCCACATTTATGACCAAGAGATGTTGGCAATACTTCATGCAATCAAAAAGTGGCACCACTACATTTATGGCAGCCATTTCAAGGTAAAGACTGATCATAAGACTCTCAGATATTTTCTATCTCAGTCTTCTCTATCACCCAAGCAAAGGAGATGGCTATCTATTGTGCAAAACTATGACTTTGACATAGATTACAAGATGGGCAAAGAAAATATTGTGGCAGATTCTCTTTCCAGGATATGGGATTGTACTTTATCATCTATTACTGAGGTTTATAAAGATTGGATCCATGGCATTCAAGAAGAGTATCTCAATAATCCTCAAGCAGCTACTATGTTCCAAGACTTGCAAGATCCTGACTGTCAGTAGTATCCCAATTTCAAGTTGCACAATGGGCTCTTGTGGTATAATGATAGAATATTTCTGACTGAAAATTCCTCCTATAAGCTGCTAATCTTGCAAGGATTTCA
The DNA here is from genome assembly GCF_047967505.1 of Dipteris shenzhenensis. Lineage (NCBI taxonomy): Eukaryota > Viridiplantae > Streptophyta > Polypodiopsida > Gleicheniales > Dipteridaceae > Dipteris > Dipteris shenzhenensis. Next base: position 389,372 of record NC_141606.1, read on the forward strand.
CTCATCTCCTATGGCTGGGCATATAGGCCTCAACAAGAGGTATGATAAGGTAAAACAGAGTTTTTACTGGAAGGGGCTTTGGAAGGATGTTCTTGCTTATGTTCAAGGCTGTAAGCCCTGTCAACAAAATAGGGAGTTGAATTTGAGGCCAGCTGGTCTAGTACAACCTCTACCTATACCTCAAGGTAAATGGACACATATCAGCATGGACTTTATTACAGGTCTACCAGTGACCTCTAAGGGTTGGAACAGTATCTTTGTGGTTGTTGATAGACTTACTAAAGCTGCCCACTTCATTCCTACTAAGACCCAATTTACAGCTTCCAAGGTGGCTAAGCAATTCATGGAGAATGTGTTTAAATTACATGGACTTCCTCAAGAGATTGTGAGTGATCGTGATGCTAAGTTCATAGGGCATTTTTGGCGAGAGCTTTTCAGTTCTATGGGAACACTTCTTACCCCAAGTACAGCAGATCAGCCTCAAACTGATGGGCAAATGGAGAGGGTTAACCGCTGGTTGGAAGAGTATCTAAGGCATTTTTGCTTTGAGACCCAAGCATCGTGGGATCAATGGTTGCATCTAGCTGAATTTTGTTATAATACCACCAAGCATACTTCAATTGGTATGAGCCCTTTTGAAGCCATGTTTGGCTGTAAAGCTCATGTCCCATCAACCATTATTGATCAAGCATTGACAAGCCAGCAAGCCAAGGATGATTTGGCTCACATGACTGCTCTATTACAGCAATGTAAAGATAATATGGTAAGGGCCCAAGCAAGGATGAAGGATTATGCTGATGAGCATAGGAGAGATCTTCATTTTGAAGAAGGGAATTATGTATTTCTCAGATTACATAAGTCTAGGCATGCTTCTTTGAAAGGTAATACCAATGTTAAACTTGCTCATAGGTATTATGGACCTTACAAGGTTTTGAGGAAAGTTGGGGAAGTGGCTTATGAGTTGGAGCTCCCACCATCCTCTAGAATACACAAAGTATTCCATGTATCACTGCTCAAGAAGTATTTGGGGCCTAAGGAGAAAGTTATGGAAGAGCTACCTCCTATGGATGAAGAGGGCCAAATTGAGTATATACTTGAGAAGATCCTTGGATTTAGAGATCATGTGTTGAGGAACAAGTCCTACATGGAATATCTTATCAAATGGAGAGGTCTAGCTGATGAGGAGTCTTCTTGGCAGCCATCTACAATTGTGGAGCAGTACCCGCAATTGCTTAGCTGAATTCTATGGCCAAAATTGAGTCTTTATGAGCAGATTTGATTTTCTCTTGCTATATAGCATATATGGACATGCTGCAGCCAGCATTCACTATCCTTTCTCAGATCAGCATGTCTCTCACTGGATTATATGATCAGATCTGTTATATTGGACAGCATAGCTCTTCCACCCGATTGCTTGATTTCTTGGGAATATTATATGATCCATTTACAGATCAGCATGTCTACAGGGAGGTATTGACTGAGAAACTTCATTGTTCAGTTGATATGACCAGAATTGAGCTGTTCAGGTTTACGAGGAGCATTGTATGTCCAGGTTACAGCCTTTTCATATTTGAGGACAAATTTCTATTTGAGGAGGGAGGATTGTAACAGAGGGTTACTTTTTACTTAGGCTAAAAGTTAGTAGAAAGGCCTTTATTGGCTTGTAAGTGTTTTCTTTTTTTTAGGGGATACCATAAGTTGCCACGTGGCATCCTAGGAGGTAATCCCATAAGCAATACTGCTTTGTACTGCCATGGGCCATACCTATATAAGGGCTCTAGTTGTACTTGGCAATTAATTCATGACTTGTACTTCATTACTGAAATAGAATATACAGCAAGAGTTCAATACTCAGCTGAATTCTAAAAAGGATTGACTTCCTCCTGTCCTTGTGCAGCCCCTCACAAGTCCCTGTTGAAGATCCAGCCCATGATCTTCCTCTCCTACCTTTTTCCTAAAACATAAGGTACTTCACTACTCTAACCTTCCTGCATATTCTACCAAATTAAGGGGAGTTTACTGTCAGTTAGGAGCAGTCTTGTTGCATCCAGAGCAAGAGCAGTCCCCGACACCAGCTCCAGCACAGTTCAGCATCAAGCCCCTACTTGGACTAATGCCGTATAGAGACACATAAGGTACAAGACTCTAAGACTCTTAAATTGGCATAAGAGGCATTACATATGTTTTTATATTTTGTTTTTCCAAGAGGGGGTTAGAAATCAACCAACAGAGGGTACACACAGTGGAAGAGAATAGCCCAGGAGCTCAATAGTGTGTGATTTGTGGAATCACTAACTTCTTAACTTTAAGTGCTTCAAATAGATGTGCAGACTAGTAAATAGACAATGATCCAGCCAGATATAGAGACCAAAGCTATGGACACAAATGCAAAAGATAGATCCAGAGTCCCACCAGGACGTGGTCCTCTAATCTTTACCACAAGGTACTTCTACTACCTGCCAGATATCTCTAGATCACAGAGCCCGCACGCTCCACCTCGAGCGTATGTAGACTCTCCGTCCAAAGACTTCATCACCTTGCTACCCTAGAAGATAGCCTAGGTTCCAACCCTAGATAAGCTCAGTTTGCAGCACCAGTGGGATGACTCCGTTCCAAGGGGCCCTTTTATAGGCCTCAAGGGGCCCCAAAAATACCGACTAGTCTACCCCATTATGGCTGACTCAGTCTGGCCCTCAGCCGACTTCATAGCTCTATAAAACCACCCCCTCTAGGGCTCAAAACTAGGGGCCTTTAGCCCTCATATCCGTGCAAAGTATTGCCCCTATGCAGGCCGACCTGCCTGGCTGACTTCTGCCCTTCCTCCCCACTGACCTATGGGGCGATAAATAGGTGGTCAAGTCAGGGGGTTTGCCAGCCTATTTATTGGCCTCTACCCCCCCTCCCTGACACGCGGCATTGTGCCACCCTTGTGCCTCATATAGAGGCCTATTGCAGGCCCTTTACCAGGCCCCCACAACTCCAGCTCTGTACTTGCTGTCCCAAGTCTCCACACAACTCTGTACTATAGCTGACATCAGATCCTCTTGTCCTAGTGCAAGATCAGCAACACTACTATTGTACCCAAGCGTCCGACCTACCAATGGAGCAACCCCCCACCAATACTACAAGGTCGTCAGGATGGATACCTGGGCACTAATTCTATCAACAACATAGCCAAACCTCATCACTGTCTGCCATCCTCCATCATCAAGCCAACCAAATGCTTCAAATGGCAGAACTATTAACTAGCTTGGCCAAGGAGGAGCATGCCGGAGACTGTAGCAGACATCCAAGACTGATTCCATGCAATAGAGGTCACGGCACTTCAAGCCCAAGTAGATGAAAAAGAGGTTGAAGGATATGACTTCCACCCTTCACTAGAGCCAAATACAGCTAGGTCATTGCACTTCGTGCCCAAATAGAGGAGAAAGAGATTGAAGGATATGACTTCTAACCTCCACCAGAGCCAAATACACTAGGTCTCCCTCCCCCATGCTCTCCTAACCCCACACACCACAAAAAACTAAAAACTCCCCACTAAAAAAAAAAAAACTAAAATTGTAACACCCCTTATGCATAAGAGACGTGCAACAACTCCTCTAATGCCCCTAACGCCCCTTACGGTAAGGGGTGCATTTTGGATCCTAAATGGAACCGGCAGCAGTAGGGAGATGGAGAGGAGGAGCAGTCTGCCTCATCTCCATCCTCCATCCTCACCGAAAGGGTGAACTCTTCATACAAGTGTTCTCCGCCTACAGGCCGTAGTTGTTATCAGCCTTCTGGCTAAGTAATAAATAGCAAATACTCTCTAAGGAGGGGGGACTATCGCAACCCAATCCTGCCTCATTCTTACACTCACTCACAACAAAGCACATGAGTTTTTGTGTGTCATCTTCTTTACAGCTCATCTATTCCGGAATGTTCAAAGATGCCTTCAACCTGTTCCTGAGACATCTCCTGCAGGAACTTGTGTGGGTCCTGACATGGGCAGAATAGGCTGGCACAAAAGGCCCAGCACATGGCTGGGTTGAAGGGGTATATAAGCCACCAAACCAAGGTCTGGCAGCCCAGATGGACGACTCAGGTCAGCCAGTAGACTGTTTTCTCCAGTAGACATAATAACATAATATTGAAGCCCATAAAATGCAAGAAAACTAAGGTTGCTTTTCTAACATCCAATGTGCATAGCTGTGCAAATGGCAGACTTCGGAACAAAGACTGAGTGAAGGAAGGGGGAGGGGGGAAGGGGGGGGGAGCAGAATGACTTTATACTGGCCTAGACCAAGTCCAATTGGAGTATTTGCTAAACTACAAGTGCCATCATCAAGCGGCTGAAGTACAAGACCCAATTACAAGCCAAAGGAAAAATTTCCTTCGACTCCCTGCTGAAGTAGGATATGTCAAAATGTCCACAGCTGTAAGCTATATTAACGGACTGCTCTAGTGCTCTCTTCTTATAGACAACTTAAGGGGAAAGGAATGTTTCGTTTTCTATGAAAGAGGTGCCCCTCCTGAACGGGCCCCATCCTCCACATGGCCCGAAAAGAAAGGGCTAAATAAAGCCAGGTCAGTCATCAAGCACCTTGGATCTCAGAAATCTCTTTGTGCGAATCCTTGTAGTACAAATTGCACATCTGGTTTCGTAGATGGAGTAGTATCAAGTTACTAATCTTAATGACCATAGCTCTTCAATTAACATTGGTGTTGGAAATTTGTAGACGAGAATATGGAAACTTCCCATTGAAATTTCAGCATGACTTCATCTTTCTCAATAGTATAGTCTCCATTGGGAACTATGTCACGGAAGATTGCGATATCTACCATTCTGTATAAAGGTCCTCATGAACGCAAGGTCAAAGGAATGGTACCACATGAAGGCTATTCTCAGCCGCGAAAGCATGCCCGGGAAGCTTTGAGTGACATGTGGTTCAACCGAAGCATGCAAAGTTTCGAAACATTGATCCGCAGGAAGGTTTACGAAAAAGAAACCGTAGAGAGGGGCAGCCACAAATTTAAAAAAGCAGCAGGGGGGAGAAACTGCACCGAAAGAGGCGGGGGCGATGGCAGATTGGGGTGTTCGCGGGGAAGGTCATGAGGCGGTCCCAAATTTGTTCTTGTTGTTGTTGATATTTGAACCGGCCTCGCTAAGAGGACATCTCAAACGTTAGAAAACCAGTCATCTATGTTATAGAACGTATAACACATCGTAAAAATAAACAAGATGAATGATGAAAATCATTCATAAGGCCTGGGAGGCGTAACATGGAAAAGAGGGTGGAACGCTCACACACACACACACACATAGAGAGAGAGGGGGGGGGGCGGCGGAAGAAAATAGAGGGGGGCGGGAAGAAAATAGAGGGGGGGGGCGGGAAGAAAATAGAAAACTTGTACACACCACTAACCCAGAAGTAAAAGGAATTAATTTTGGGAAATCAAAATTCTAAATTTCTCTTTTTCAAGCCCAATTTTCGAGCAGGCCAATAATATCGAAAATGAGCATAGATGCTCTCGGGAATGCATTTTGCACTTTGTATATAGCACATAGCCACACATATGTGTGAGGGGAGAGTAGCTTTGGATATGCTATCTTGAAGGCCCTCTTAGTATAGATCAATCAAGATAGTGCCAAAGGAGAAGAGAGATTTAAGAGCATGGTGGGTCCATAAACAAAAACTAAGACGCATCAATAAAAGCTCAAGTGTGTACTAATCATGTACGTGACAAGGTGCCTAAGCACTAGTCTAAATTTCAAATTGAAATAGAAAGGAAAGATCTATCAGTAGGGAAACAATCATGATTCTCTATTGTAAGACCAAATCATTAGTAGAATTTCACCTTCGCTCAAAATGGCGCTCAAACACTGCAACAACACTATTAGTGAAATTGTTGTCTGTAAAGCTTTCATAAGCATGCCAATTGAAGCATCTAAGAGGCCCTCAAACATGCTGGCAACCCTTTTTCCAATTCCACCACAACTCTAAAGTTATCGTGGATAAAATCGTAGCCATTGTTTCATCCAAAATCTCACTATCATCATCTACTAGCAGCAATAATGCAGTGTGCCAGCTCCAGCAAACCAAGCACCTATGGTTTCAGTAATACTACCATTACCTTGTGTGACCAAAGGATCCTTAGCCGCCGCTGCATTAATAGCATCAAATTTCAACCTAGAATGGTTGAACTTTTCAATAGCCACATCTTGTTTGCCCAAGTGAATTAGTATTTCTACATGACCTTCGCTGAGAACAAAGAGCTTTGATATGTTGAGACTTTTTGTCAATCTCATGTGCGTGAAACATGGCGTCGATGCCTTTTGTGGATGTGATTTGTAATTGTGCATTGCTTGCGATCACCGTAGATCCCAATCCCTACCATAAGCTCCCCCATGCCATTGCTTGAAATTCTTTCCTCGAGCTCTATCTTGCTTTCTGATCCCATAGGTGGTGTCAATCCCAGCAAGAAATTCACAAGTTGGAGAGTTTTTTGTTTTAGTTGAGGGAGATTCCGATAGCCAAAACAAGAACTTTAACAATTGAATCAAACTGAGAAATTCTTAGTCAGACGCAAATGTGATGAATCAATGACTAAATAATGATAAAGAAGATCGATAAATGGAATACAAAAGCAGCTAAAAAATGAACTATCAATGATTGAACAATGATAAAGAATATCAAAATATGGAGTATAGAAGCAGCTAAAAAATGAGTGAGCCCTTAATCAAGCGGCATCAAAAGCTTGAACCAACTATGCATTTAGATTATGAATGAAGTTTGTAGATCAACTTCCTCTGGGAACAAGGTCCTTAGCTTTTCTCTTTCATAACCTGATCAAATGTCGTTTTGAAGAATGCCTTCCCATCAAGCATCATCGTAAGTCAGTTATTCAGTCATAGATAACTAAAGAGACATGGAGGTTATTTAGGCTTGATAAAGCCATGATTGCTTTACATAATTGGGCTATCAGAATATTGGGATCTTATATCCTTGTGAAGAAGAATTGATTCCGGAAAATTGTGTGAGTAAAAACAAATCTCAACCTACTCTCAATGTTCTCTTAGGGTGTCTCTTGAATAGAGCATGTGATAGAGACAAATCAAAGAGGCCTTCGAATTGATAGAGCGACGGATGATGGAGCAATCACTTAGTAAGAGGGCGATGAATGATGGAGCAATGAATTAAAAAGTAGTTGTAAAAAAGAAGCAATGTTTTTAGAGGCAATGGAGCTGTAAAAATAGAGTGACACATGGCACAATGAGAGCTTGAATTTTCAATTGATCACACTATGTTGCTTGCCTAATAATCACATTGGGGGTGAGGGGTTGTGCACATCAACCATAGCATGCAGTTGGAAACTTGTTCTCATGTTTTTGCTCAATTTGGCACCTTGGTTTGTTGGTAAGGTGCCAAACCAAGCACCTCTGCACCACCCCTTGGTGACTGGCAACAATAGATAGTCCAAGCATACATTTTCACTACCACATGGAGGTTTTTTTGCTGCAAGGTGTGCAAATGAGGTTGTGTGCCCCGTTAAAAATTGTCGAATAATGTTCCAGTGCATAGCTATTGCATAGACCAACGATGCACAAATGCACGCGCATGCATAGTCATATTCTTTTGGAGGTCTGTTTTTATTATATCTTTTTCACTTGAGTTTGCTTTTGATTGTAGCATCCCTTAATCTGACTTGGAGGCACCTCATCAAGCTATGAGAAGCACTAATTTTGATGCCAAAATAATAAGCTTGATTACTATGAGTAAAACTAATGCTTCGAGTAAGCATCCTTGGACCCAACAATGAATATTTCTACCAATTTATCTTTAACCTATTAACCACGGACATGAGGAAAACAAAAGAGAGGACATGTGGCAGCTCAGAGGAGAAGAGCCACCACGTGTCACAAAGAAGGGGCTCTTGGATGGAGGCTTGGAGAGCGGAGAAGGTGGAAAGACAAGAGGTAGGCTTTAAGTGGGGAGGAGGTGGAAAGACAAGAGGTAGGCTTTGAGTGGGGAGAAGGTGGAAAGACAAGAGGTAGGCTTTGAGTGGGGAGGAGGTGAAAAGACAAGAGGCAGCTTTGGGAGGAAGGAGGAGATAGAAGGTCAATGGAATGGAGGGGATGGAAGTTCAGCTTTGGGAGGAAGTAGGACATGGAAGGGCAATGGAATGAAAGGAGGAGATGGAAGGTCTTAGAGCCATGGGTTAAGGTAGCCAAATTTTCAAAATCCAATCCAAATACGCAAGGTGAATTAATCAAAAATTTAATAACAAATCAATGCATGTGCCAAAAGGAGCTTCGAGTGTTTAAAACATGCATTTGTTTCTGTTTCCTTGATTCTAGCAAAGAAAACAAATGAGAGCTCCATTGGATCTAGACAAAGGAAGTAAATTGGATTCCTAAATTTAGCATTGATGAAAGAAGCCAGCATGAAATCATTCAATATCTAGGGGAGAAGGATGCCTACCTTGCGGCACCTAATTCACAAACCACCATTGTTGGATTACTATAAACTTTTCTACTGAACTAATAGTATAATCGGTAGAAGAATAGAGTTGCATTTACAGGTGGAGCTAAATGGAGAGATCATATGAGTGCTTTTACACAAAGTGCTTGATGCACTCCACTTGATGGTCACAAAGTGGATCTCTCGCAACCACTTGCATTACAAAGTTGAGATGATGGTCACAAAGTGGATCTCTTGCAACCACTTGCGTTACTCTTAAGCCATAGCCAGTTATGAGATCATTTACATAAGAAACTGATTGAATGATGGGAGCATAACTCCCTCAAGCAAATGCTTTCTGCTGCCTGGCTGAGGAAAGATCCACCTTCAGAGGGGGAGTGGTTGAGTATGGTCATGTATCTTTGCCCATGCAAAGCACGGGTTCGGTACTTGTATTCTTTTCATTGGGTGATTGGGGACCTTAGCACTATGTCATATTTCATTCTAGAAGACTGCAAAGTGCTCATTGGGATTGTTGGTTCCCTTTCCTAGGCTTATTCCACGTTTGAAGTGGAGTTCATGTTAGAAGTGTCCTGGGTTTTCTTTGTCCTTGATTTTTAGGATACAATGACTTGGAAAGCTCTGAAACTGCTTCATGGTTTGGGACCCATTCCTTTTTCAGACAACCAGTATACAATGTATTGTTACCCTGGTTCTCCTTCCTACCCCTTGGCTCATACCATAGTTCTGTAAATGTTGCAGCTCTCCCTTGGTCATCCATGCTCACGTCCACCACTTTTGCAACCTAGAACTTCACATTCTTATGTTCACATTTGTCCAATGGACAAACTACAACAAAACAATGGATGTCTATGTCTACGTCTAGCAGAAACTCTCTCTTCTTTAAGGACGTGGGAGTAGCAATTCAAACTCATTTTCAAATAGATCAAATGCTGGGCGCAAGTGGCCAGAATAAAGGCAGTTCTGCCTTAACATCATCTTCTCACATTTTCTCAAGGTCCTTTATCAATTGATAGGTCTTTCTAATTATAATAGCAATGTGCTCCTTCCAAGAGGGCTTCCAATGAGGAAATCTATGAAGCATTTCCTCTTTGTATGTAATAAAAGATTTTAAGCCTTTTATTTCACCTTTGGATTTCTTGCTGAATTCTTTTATAGGAGCCCATGTTGGATGCATTTCTTTGCTTGAAACCTTGCTCCTTCTTGCTCTTTTGCTCCAATTGATTGAGATAAGAATGAGTGAAGGGAAGAAGATCTTTTTATACTTTTATAGAAAGGGGTTTTTGGATTACTTTCATATGAAAAAGAGAAAGCTTTCTTCTAAAAAAGAGCAGCCCAAAAACCCGTTTCGTTCAAGAAAGGGGTTTTTGGACTGCTTTCATGTGGAAAAGGACAGCCTAAAAACCCCCTTCATAAAAAAAAGAGGTCGTTGGACCTCTTTTTTTTGAGATGGGCCATGTGGAAAAAAGAGGCCCAAAGACCCCTTTCTTCGATGAAAGGGGTTTTTGGGCTACTCTTTCTCACAAGAAAGCAAGGGGTTTTGGGGTTGCTTTCATATGAGAAAGAGTAGCCCAAAAACCCCTTTCGTTGAAAAAATGGGTCTTTGGGCACATGTAAAAAAAGAGAGGCCCAAATACCCCTTTCTTCAATAAAAAGGGTTTTTGGGCCTTTTTTTCACATGGTCCATGAAAAAAATAGCCCCAAAAAGCCCTTTCTTTGAAGAAAGGGGTTTTTAGGCCTCTTTTTTTTAATTTCCCAATATGGGAAATGTAAACAAAAGAGGCCCAAAGACCCTTTTATTCACAAAAGGGGTCCCTATGTATGGCTTCATTTCATGAACTTTGAGACAAAAATATACATCCACGATTCAATTTGCTCAGATGCTAGGATGGTTTTGCTCAGAATATAGAAACCCCCCCTCAACCCCATCTATTTGAAATGCATCTTCCGATAGGTTTGACAAAAAAAGAAGTATTTAGGTCTATTGGAGAAACACAAAGACAAAGAGGGCATGCTTCGACATCTTTTCACAATTTGTATACTCTTTGGAAGAAGAACTTTGGACATGTTAAAATCCCAAAGAGGCAAAAAATGTCAAAGTGCACTGATTGTGATGATCTAAAGCAAGCACTTAAGTGTGCAAAGTCTCCAAAACAAAGAGAATCATACAAAAAAAAAGAGAACTTCATCATGGACTTGTTTGGCATTCTAGACTAAAATATGCATTTTGGAAGGAGCAAACTATTTCTCATCCAAATGAATACATGTTAATACTCCACCTAAGCTGCAAGGAAAATAATTTTTGAAGACACATCTATGTGGAGTGTTAGTGCATGGATTTAAGTTTTTTGCAAACATATGGATTGATTCCTTGCATCTACATGATAGCAATCAAGTTGTAACGTTTGTTATGAAGGCAATTCATAGTGTACATATAGAAAAAGGTCACCTACCAGCAAGTTTGAGAATATAGGTAGACAATTGCGAACTCAAGAGAATACGAATGTACTCTTATTTGCATTTTTCTCAATGCTAATTGCTCATCAAATCTTCAATGAGATTGAAGTTAAGTTTTTGTTGGTTGGACACACACATGAGGATATCGATCAGGTTTTTAGCACAGTCTCAAGAGAGCTATAACACAAGGACATGGAGACGATGGATGACTTGATAAAAAAATGTGGGAGACAAGTTGGTGGCTACAAAGAAGGTATAGTATGCTCCATGGTCAAAAGTATTCTATAGACCTTTCATACAAAAAGGCGGTGATGCCCCATAGCGCTCCACACTACTTTTGCTATTTCTTAAAGGATGAAAAACCAGTGATGTAGTGGCAACACTATTCTCATGATACAACATGGGAACCTGAAGAACCTTATAGTCTCTCGCATGCATGCAGACACACACACACACGCACACACATGCACACATGCATGCATGCCATACACAGAGAAAAAGAAATGACATACTAGTATATGATACTAACTTCAAGATGGTATTTAGAGAAAATGTGGAGAGAGCAATGCAATTACAAAAGGTCTCTGCCGAGTGTGATGCATAGGGTGTGAAGAATCAAACTCCACCCTATGCTTCTTATGTTTTAGCAAACTTACTCTACATCTTGGACATGCACCCCTCAAACTTATCTTTCAAACTAGTAGCAAATCCTACAGGGCATTCTAAATATCTGGTAATTTCATTAGCTTTGATCCATCTGAAAGATAACCTTGTATACCATTTAGGTAAGGCATCCCCCTAACCAAACTATAGTGGTCTTGTCTGATCCTCCCTTGCAACCATGAGACTCGAATTATCATTGAGAGAAAATTGTGCATAGAAATTAGAACCATCTAGTAGTGTGACAATCCTTTTATGCATCCTTGATTAAGCCCTTAAGTTTAGTTTAAGTTCTTCTAAAAAATAGTTTAAATCTATTGGTGTGCAAAGTTTTATTACCCTATTGACTATGATTAGATTTTATGGCACTTTGGTGTTCTTCTTATGGCATTGGCTTAGATTACTCTTGATAGAGGTTGATGGGGTCAAAGGTGGCTTGATTGGATGGATGCATGGCACCATTCTCTTCTTTGTCATTTTGAGTTCATGATCTTCTCCTACCTTTCTATCCTTTTAAAGTAGCTTGGCTTTCTAGGCGTTGGCTAGTTTCTTATCTCCTTTTTATAATCTTTTGGGGTGGCTTGGTTTGCTGGTCAAGAGGTGCATCTACTCATCATTTTGCGGCTATTAGCTATCTTCTATTGGTGTTGCATTCATGTCCTACTGAAAGTGGTCTAGTTTTTGCTCAAATTGAGTAGAACATTTTGCGTTTATTATTGAGTAGTTTCTAGCTGAGCAGTAGCGTAGAAACTTGTAATGCCTTGTTGTTGAATTCTTGGATAGTGGAGGCCATGTTACTTTGCTTTGGGTCACATGGACATCAAATCTAACTTTCATATTGCTTTTGTTCTTTGGATTGGTGATGATAGCTATGGGCTGTATCTTGCTTTATGGTCTATTTTGAGGACTTCTTCCTCTTAAGGTGACAACTACTAGATCAGTTTTGTCTTGGTACTTGAAGTCCTATTCTTTCAAAGTGCTTTGGGGTTATATTAATCGTGGAGTTCAGTGCACTATTCAAAGTACTATCCCTATCGTACTTACATTGATCATCGATAGGTTTCTTATTTTGATAAGGGGGAGGCTCGCTAGGTGTGGTCAAATTATAGCTACTGGTTCTGCTTGGTAGCATCATGATGACGATGATGGTCGATATTGTGGTATGTGTTTATAGAGGCTTTGGTTGCTCGTTGAGTGAGACTACATTTTGTCATCAATTGCCCACTTGGGGCCTGCTTGTTGTCAGTTGGTGTGTCTTGTATTGCAAAATGTATTGCTTTAAATGTGTAACAATCCTCGTGTAGTTGGTTGCAGCTTATAGTAGCTGGGCATGCTTTTCCTGGTTTCAACAGAGTTTTTGCCTTCTTCTTCTATCAATGGTTGAATTGATGGCTCAAATAAAAGGTAATGTCTTATCTTTGGGTGCTCCTCGTGGATTGTATTCTAGTGATTTTATTGTAAAATAGCATTGTTTCACATATAAACCATGCAACCGACAAGTCTTCATTTACAAAGGCTAGACAACTTACTATTCTAAAAGGGATTAAAGTTGGAACAATCCCAAATCTTATGATGATTAAGTCCTTGAGACTAGACCTTTGATTGGAGGATAATCTTCATTTGGATGTCCTATTTTTTCAAATGCACATGAATATTTGGAATGTTAACGTACACATGGGCTTATTGCCTTTGTGGCTTGTACACCCTCGATTGTTGCTATGCTAGATGCACCATCCCACCCTTGCTTTAGGTATGAGTAACTTTGGATGATGACCAATATTCGATAAATTGAGCATTTATTTGACCATTAACCATAATGAGAAAGAATTAGTGGCAAATTCATGGCTTGAAAATTTAATAAATATACCACCATAAATAATCCCTATGGGAACCTTATAATAGGTTGAGTCATTGGTAGGTCTTGATTCAACTTAGCCCTCTAGTTGATAGAACACTCAATGCCATGCCACTTTACTCATATGTTCCCCTATGAAATACATGATGACTAGAATATTCAATGTCGTGTCACCTTACTCCTAGATTTCTATATGAAATACATGTTTCGTCTTCTGAAATATTCTAATATCTATATTCTTAACCTTTAGATTTTGCCTTTGAAAAGCTAAGTCTAGAAAGTGTTAACCTTTCACATTCTTTGAGTTTGGTCTCCGCCGTTTCTAATTAAAAAAAAGTTGCTGAATCTCAAGCTATCAATAGCCTTTATACAAACCTCTAACCAGGACTACATAAAAGCCCACATGAGGCCAGTGAGATTAATCAAAACTAGTATAAGATGGTATATTAATTTTTCACTCCTCTATTTAATTTGTAGTTAACTAAGGTTCTACTATGGGCTATTGAAGCACAAGCCTTGTTGCTCCGAGATCATATAGTCCATATCCAAAGTAAGCTATTGCCCAAAGATTCCAATTTAATGGGTGCAATGCAAAGCGCATTGATAGAAAGTCAACTGTCATGGTTATTGAACATATAAAATCAACTATTATTGTCATTTAACATAAATTATTAGGTGTGATGCAAATCTCAAGGATAGAAAATTAGCTATTATGGTACCTAAAAATAAATCGTATGAATCCTATATGCTAAAATATGATAGAGGTCAACCTTCACAATTTACAATATTCTTTACCTCATCACAAACCCAAGCAAAGAATGATGAAATGCTTAATTTCTTTGTAAGGTAGAATCCTAAACATGGTTGGGATTAGTGGTGGTGACATCTAGTAGTATGTAGTAAAGCAATATTGGTCAATGTAGACTAGTTGTATAGATGGGAATATATCAAATTGTATATCTTCATGCTCAAAATGATTACAAGAAGTGCACCAAGGGATAGCTAGTGGCAATTCTCAAGTGAAACCACATCTTGAAAAAAATTATTCAATGCTAGTTTATGGTGAATGTATTTCAAAGGCAAGGCTAAGAGTGCTATATCATGTTGTAAATGACATTGCAAAATTTCCATCATAAGGGAATCATTAGAGAAGAAATTTGAGGATTGTGGTTGTTCTATCCCCTCAATTCCAAGAGGGGCTTCTCTTGCTGGATTGTGGAAGCTCACTTGGTTTGGGTGCTAGCCCTATTGAGTGGTTGTCCATGTTCAAAAAAACCACAAGGCTTGACCTCACCAAGTCTATTCCTTGGGCTAAGCCCCCCCTTGTGTTGTGCGTGTGTGGTGATGTGGTGAAAACAATAGCTAATTCTTGCTGTTTCTTTATACATGGCCCATAGGGAGTGGCCTGTGGGGGCCAATTATTTCTCTAGCATGTGGATCATCTAATCTTCAATTGAAGACAAAAGAGCTTAAATGCCTTACTCCTCTATTCTAAAAGCAACATATCATGAACTTCCAAAATGAGCATGAGGACATCCAACACACCTTTCATTAATTTTGGACTCATATGTCTAGTTTTGGACTAATCCTAAAAATCCTTCCCAAATGGAAAGTTTACTTTATGAAAATATCATTCAAGAATCAAAAGTTTACTCTCTGGCATTGTCATTTCCACATAATAATTTCACATTATCTCTCTATAATGCTGCAGTAATAATGCAAAAATTACTATTAAATCCTAGTTTTGTATCTCTTGTTTTTAAGATTCCTATTCATGTTAAATTTTTTTTGAGTTATTAATTTAAATCCATGAAAAAACACTTAAAAATCAATAATTATTAATATAATTTAATCCATGAAAGTGCACTTAAAATTCGATGTAGAAAACAATAACACTCTTGAAGATTTAAAAAAATTAAAATGTTTAAATAGAGAAGAGACATGGAAGACTCTTTTGTACTCCAGAAAATAGCAATAACTATGCTTGCAATTTTACATTATCATATGGATTCTATCACAGCCTTTTTAATAATTTAATTCTACCTTTACAATGACTTAAGTACAAATGGGTGGTCCTAACATTTGCTCATTTGAAGGTCCGATTTGTTGTCACTTGTCTCGTGGGTGCCATCTTCATTCACTCCCATCTGACCACCATCATCTCTAGCCTTTATTGATGCTTGAATGGTGTTATCATGGACATTCTTCATTTGTGCTATCTCCTTCTACTCCTGAAGTAGCATCTTTAAAATCTCCATAATGTGCGACATAATTGGTAGCAGTATTTTTATTTTTTCTTCTACATCATACCCCATTTGCTTTGATGTTTTCTTTGTCCTTGATTTGTAGGATACTATGATTGTCTTTGTGGAAAGCTTTGAATTTGCTTAATGATTTGGGACCCATTTCTTTTTCAAGCAATTAGTATATATTGTATTGTTATCTTGGTTCTCCGTCCTGCCCTTTGTCTCATACCATACCGCTATAAATGTCATAGCTCTCCCCTGGTCATATATGCTCATGTCCACCACTTTTGCAGCACAGAACTTCACATTCTCATGTTCATCCTTCGATGCTCGAATTGAAACACAAACAATGGATGTCTATGTCAACTTATGGCATAAACTCTCTCTTCTTTGGTTCACAATATGGACATGGGAGTAGCGATTTGAACTCATCTTCAAAGAGACCACAAGCTGGGTGCAAGTAGTTACCAACATTGGGCCAAAATACAGGCCGTTCTTTCTTAACATCAGCATCTCACATTTTCTCAAGGTCCTTTATCAATTGGTAGGTCTTGCTAATTATAGCAGCAGTGTGTTCCTTCTAAGAGGGCTTCTAATCAAGAAATCATTGAAGCATTTCCTCTTTGTATGTAAGAAAAGCATTTAAGCCTTCTATTTCACCTTTGGATTTCTTGCTGAATTCTTTTATAGGAGCCCATTTAGGATGCATTCCTTTGCTTGGAATTGAAGTTAAGAGACTATAAGGTTCTTCAGGTTTCCATTTTGTATCATGAGACTAGCACGAAGAAAAAGCAAAAGTAGCATGGACTACTATGACCTATCAAGGCATCACCACCTTTTTGTATGAAAGTTAAAATAAAGCTCTTCCAATCATACATTCTTTCAACCATGGAGCATATTGTACCTACCTTGTGGCCATCAACTTGCCTCCCACATTTTCTTATCAAGTCATCCATCATCTCCATGTCCTTATGTTTAGCCTCTCTTGAGACTATGCTAAAAATGTGATCGATATCCTCATGTGTATGCCCAACCAACAAAAACCAAACTTCAATATCGGTGAAGATTGAATGAGCGATTAGCATTGAACAAAATGCAAATAGCACAAATTCTTATTCTCTCGAGTACAATTGTCTACTTGTATTCTCAATTTTGCTGGTAGGTGACCTCTTTCTGCATGTACACTGTGAATTGCCTTCATAATGGATGTTACAACTTGATTGCT
Source organism: Dipteris shenzhenensis (assembly GCF_047967505.1). Classification (NCBI taxonomy): domain Eukaryota; kingdom Viridiplantae; phylum Streptophyta; class Polypodiopsida; order Gleicheniales; family Dipteridaceae; genus Dipteris; species Dipteris shenzhenensis. Next base: position 406,277 of record NC_141606.1, read on the forward strand.
ATCATGTAGATGCAAGGAATCAATCCATATGTCTGCAAAAATCTTAAATCCATGTAGTAACACTCCACATAACCGTGTCTTCAAAAAGTATTTTCCTTGTAGCTTAGGTGGAGTGTTAACGAATCGAGGTAATGTTGTTGTATTTTCATACCATATATAATAATGCATATGTACTCATTGGGATGAGAAAAGATTTCTCCTTCCAAAATGCATATTTTAGTCTAAAATGCCGAAGGGGATTTCTAATTTTTGAGCAAAACCATCTGAGCATTTGAGCAAATTGGATCAGAATTTAGTTTTTTTGTGTCAAAGTTTATGAAAACAATCCAAGTGTATGGACCCCTTTTGTGAATAAAGGGGTCATATTGCTTAAGAAAAGAAATGGATATCCTCATTTCTGACTAAACAAGTTTTCTAACTCTTGAAGTTCATGAAATGAGGCCATGATTATGAAACCATTTTGTAAATGAAGGGTCCATATTGCTCAATAAAAGAAGTGGTTATCCTTGTAAACTAATAAACCACAACAACCAATAACCAAAAAACAAATCTTGAAGTTGCTAGACCCCTTTTTTGATTAAAAGGGATGTATAGTCCACCAAAAAAAAGAAAGATTACATTCAACCTTAGCAAAATCCAGTATTTTGCATCTTTGTTACACTAGCTTAATTTGAAGTCAAAATATTTTCCACTCATAGTTTTCTAATTATTCTATATTGACAATTTTAATATGTTTCCAACCTACATCACTACAAATGAAGATATGATTTATCACGTAAAAGACACGTTCAAAGTTTTGTGATTGTAAAATCATCCTACAAGGCGTCCCATCACAATTATCAAGTATCAAGTATAGAAATAGCCCAAAGTTTCCATAAGGAGTAATGAAAAAGACTCCAAAACATTTTTTTGGTGGTTCAAAATCTCCATCGCAAAAAGTATTATTATAATAGTCCTTTCAAATTTTGTTCAACATCATGAAGGTGTGCAATCTGCAAAAACTAGGCCTTGAGGCATGCAAGATAATGCTGTGAAGATCTCTTTTGTACTCAAGTTAGCTTGGTGACCAAAAATATTATCTTTTCTATCCATATAAGTAATATATAAATAATATATCCCAATTTTAAGTCAAATACACTCACAATATTTTCTATTTTGTTATTTGTTGTATATTCCAATACATGTTCATATTATTTCAAATAAGTTTTCAACCTATGCAAATGAAAATGGAGACATGATTTATCACATAGAAGACATGTTCAAACTTTTGTGATGTAAAATCATCCTTCAAAATGTCCTACCACAATTATCAAGTGGAGAATAATTAGCACACTATCCTTGTGGTTCAAATTACTCATGGAAAAAAGGATTTCTTATATCCAATCCAAGGTACAAAAGGAAATGTAACAAATATAGCCAAATTTTAAGTCAATATTTTACACTCACAGTTTGGTATTTTGCTACTAGATGTGTTGAGTTCATGTTATTTCAAATAAGTTTCCTACAAAGCATCCTGCCACAATTATCAATAAGTAGAGGAACAAACCAAAAATTTACACAAGGAGAAATGCAAAAGGCTCCAAAAACATTGTTCTTGTGGTTCAAAATCTTCATGGAAAAAAGGATTATTATAGATATCTTTTAATTTTGTATTCAACATCATGAAGGTTCAGTCTTTAAAAAAAAACAATTTTTGTGGTTCAAAATCCTCATGGAAAAAGGATTATTATAATAGCCCTTCCATTTTCTGTTGACCATCATAAAAGTACAGTCTCCAAAAACTAAACCTCAAGGCATGCGGGACAATGCCTGGAATATCTCTTTTTTACTCAAGGTGGCTTGGTGAACAAACATATTATTTTTGCTATCCAATCCAAGGTATGAAAGAAAGATGTAATAAATATGTTTGCATGGAATATAGGCATCCAATTTGCATGATCGTCCAATGAAGTCTTCACAATTGCAAGAAGGAAATGGAGAAATGTCAACCTTGTATTCAATACCTTTTTGCATTGACCCTTCTATAGAAACAATGAACTTAGCATGCTCCATGGCCTTCACGACTGTTGCGTCCTTAACAATGCATTTCATGACCAATGACCTCTGAATTCTATCTTCCATTTCTTTGGAGATTTTGCTTTGCCATCTGATTGCTTTGCCATCTCGACGCCGAGGTCGATCTTCATGCAATACTATTGTTTTATCATGGGCTTGAATTGGTGAAGCACAACTTGCACCCACCATCAGAGTTGACACTCCCAATATGACAAACCCCAAGCTTGTCAACCTAGCAATCTCTACACTTGTCAAGGATGTTCCTGATTGAACCTTCCACCTTCCTGGTGATGGTCCTGGAATACCTGTAACACTAGTTGATGGCTTCCACGTGTGGGTTACATCATTTCCACAAAACCAAATCATTTGGGAGCACACTCCAATTGGTGTTTGAATCCTCCCAAAGAATGATGGTGCAACAACTCCACGTCGACTTTCACGATCCTTTATATTGACAAGCTTGTTACATTTTCCTCCTTGTCCAAGCCAAAAGCCTGGCTACGGACTTGGCTTGTTACAAAAACTCTTCGTAATGCCCAATTTGCATAATGCACTTCATATTCTTGTACACTCTTGGAATCACCATCCTCAAAACTCTCTGTTGCAAATTTAGTACTAGATTTTGGAGACATGGAGTATCTTTTCTTATTTGCATAACTGTACTTAGGGCGGTGACTATCATCCTCACATATATTTGAAGGCATTGACTTTGGCCTTTTCCTTTGCACAGTCTTGTCATCTCCATCATTAAAACATACTTCAGATACAACACCCATTTCCTTTGCAACATTACTTGTTAGATCAACAAGTGTTTTGGCACTAATGTCAATCTGAGATTGGACAGATCTTTTTTTAAAGGTCTCTAGACTCGGCCCACTTCCGATAAACTGGCCCTTCAAAAAAGATGTGTATCTAGAGCTTTGTAAAATTGCATTTGAGAGGTTACTAATAGAGGCATTGTAGAGACTAACATATTTGACATGGTTCAATCCAGCCCTCCAACTACCATGAATAGACTCTGCTAGATTTGTTCGAGGTATCAAGTACTTCTCGTTATCTAACATAATCTACAAACCAATCATTGTAAAGATATTGTAATGGCAAAATTACATTATTAGCATGATTAAAAAGAATTCAAGAGAAATACAAAACCAACCTCTATAATGTAGTGGCCACGATGGTGAGGTTTAGGGATACCTGTAGCTTTTCCCATACTTCATGGGAGATGAAGGTGTGGCTCACTCCCAGATCCATGAGTGCTCTGATGCGCATGCCCAGACCCTATAGTTGAACATGCAACCTAGCCAGTTCTATCGTTAGTTCATTTGTTAGTCCTGGGTGTTCAAGCATTGCCTTAAGCAATGCCATTTGCTTACGCTATCTAAGCTTAGCGTTACATACCCTGGCTTCTTCGATGGCCTGGTGTTTCATCTGGGCTACCTCAGCCTTGAGTTCTTTTTCTCTATGGATGGCTTGAAGGGTAAACAGTGTGAGTGGCCCGTAGTATCTTTTTAATTTGTCCCATTAAGGTAGCCGTCCATTTCTACTCCATCAAGGGTGGCTATTCGGCATGCCCCTTGAGTGATCTCTACCATGTGGTAGGGACCCATTCCTCGGTACTTGAGCTTACGCTTGGTATTGTAGACACTATAGAGGAGTGCCAGATCACCACCCTCTACAAGGTCTTTGTTCTTGAGATTGCGGTCGAACTACTTTTTGCGTCGGGCCTTCTCCATCTGGAGGCAATAGGTTGCACGCAACCTTGTCTCATCTAGCTTTTCAAGGTCAATCAAGTGTTCTACCAAGGCATTCTCAGTGATCCTTTCTTTGACGGTAAGTTGGAGGCTAGGCACTACGTACTCCATTGGCATCACCGCCTCCACCCCAAAGGCTAGGCTGAAGGGGATGCAGTTCGTGGCCACCTTGTAGGATGTTTTGTAGGCCCATAAGGCTAAAGTGAACTTATGCTCCCAGTCGGTACAACTGGCCTCTATTGTGCAAGTTATGATCTTACATCAAGTTTTATTGGAGCTCTCAGCCAAGCCATTCACCCTAGGATAGTACGGCGTCCTATGTATGATCATGAATTCACTAGTCAGGAGTGCTATTGTTTCGTTGAGGAAATGAGTTCCTTGGTCACTGACTAGCTCTAAGGGACATCTGAACCGTGTGATAACTTTCTCATATAAGAATTTAGTGGTGGATCTCGCATCTGTCTTCATGGTGGCTCTCCCTTCTAACCACTTGTGAAGTAATCTGTGGCCAAGATGATGTATCTGGCCCTGATTCCTTTGGCCGCTGGACTTATGGGTCCAATAAAATTGATGCCCCATTTCTCAAAGGGCTGATTGGTTAATATTCTAGTTAAGGGCATCATGTCCACCTTATGTGGGATTTGCACACACTTATAGGGGTCGCACCGCTTGATAAATTTGACTGCATCTCCGAAGAGAGTCAGCCACCAAAGGCTAGCTTAGAGCACCTTACGTGCTATAACATCAGTGGCAAAATGCTCTCCTACAATCCTAGAGTGGGCTTCCTCTCGAGCACGTCGATGTATTCGTGCTTGCCCACACATCTATGCATGATGCTCTCTTTGCCCATGCGGTATAGTTGGCCTGCAAATTAGCTGATACGGTGCTGCACTCTTAATGAGTTTGCGAGCTCTATCTTTCTTGAGAGCTTGGACCAGGGGTAGGTTGCTAGCCAAGTAGTGACCAATGTCGGTGGACCATTCAGGTATGATGTCAATGAGAAAGAGGGAAGCATCGGGGAGGTCATCTTCGACTCCCATCGAGGCTTCATAGTTTGGGATTCTTGATAGGTGGTCGGCTAGGACATGGGTCTTCCCCTTATGTACAACGACTGTGAAGTTGAACTCCAAGAGGATTAGCATCCACCTGGTGATGTGTCCCGTCATGCATGCCTTGTTGACCAAGTATAACAATACTTGGTGGTCTACAAAGAAGACAAACTTGTTGGCCAACAAGTAATGCCTGAACTTCTTGAGTGCATAGACCATGACCAGGACCCTCCCTCTCGGTTGTTGTGTAGTTGACCTCGGCCTCATATAGTTGATGACTCGCAAAGTACACCGGGTAGTCCAGGTTATGCTCTCCTGGTTGGGCTAGCACACACCCAATAGAAAAGTTGGAAGCATCTATATGAACGTGGAATATTAGATCCCAGTTAGGTGCTCTCAACATCAGTGCAGTGTCTAGGGCTAGTTTGAGGGTTTCGAAGGATTTCTAGCATTCCTGGGTCCACTCAAAGGATACTAACAGCTTGTATAAGGGGAGGGCTATGTTTGCATAGAACAAGATAAACCTTATATAGTAGCCCGTGTGGCCAGTAAATTGTTGTACTCCCTTGGCATTGGTGGGAGGTGATAATTCCAAGATGAATTTGATTTTGTTGTGGTACAAAAAGATCCCCACACCTGCTGAAAGGGAGGCCCTGTCAGAAGGAATCCCAATGACTGGGACCCCTAAGGTGGAGGGCACAAACTCTTATCATCCATGAAAGTCACCAAATCTACTAGTGCTGAGAAAGAATTCCTGATAAGCAAGTCTGGTCGAGGAATGCGAAGAAGACCTGCACTCGTGGAAGATGGAGGAGAAGGACCTGCATTCCATTTTGGGATAATATGTGGCCGAGAATTACGCCATGTTTGACCCAGAATCAGCATTTAAGAGTATTTAGGGATATGCGGTACAACCGACACGTTTCTAAGATGAGTCTTAGGTCTTTCAAGTGATCATCCCATGTCGAGCTCACATATATGTCATCCAAGAAGACTTCCACAAAGTCTCTCAAGCACTCCTTGAAGACTATGATCATCATTCGTTGGAAGGTGGCAGTGCATTGGTCAATCCAAATATCATTACTTTAGTCGCATACACATCCAACTCGTTTGCAAGGGCTGTTTTATGTTGATCCTGTGGGGCGATGGACACTTGGTTGTATGTAGAGAATCTGTCTAGGAAGCTATAGGCTTCTTCTTTAGGACTATCATGATGGGTGGCACCCAATTCGTATGCTCGATCTCATAGATGAATCTCGCATCTATGAGTTTCTGGATTTCCTCCCTCACTATGAGCACGTACTTGGGATTCATAGGGTAGGGACATTGAAGTATCGGCCTAGCATCGTCCAACATGGGTATTGTGTGCTGCACCACCACCCCTTTCATATCGGTGTATTTCCAGGCCATGCAGTCCTTGTATTCTCATAGGAGAGCTATTAGAGCATTCTCCTCATTAGGGGTGAGATCATCAGTGAGACGAATACAGGTTGGGGGTCCTGCCCTTTCGGAGCTAGGTTTACCTCCTTGACCAGGGCTGGGCTGTCATATCCTTGGGAGCACCCGTCTCCCCGAGATCTCTTGGCCTCTTGGTATAAGATCTTGCGATCCTCGATCGTGTAGGCCTTGTAGTGGGCTAGTACTTGTCATAGGTCTTGCTTCTCTTCAACTTCCTCCTCTATTTCTATAGGAGAAGTGGTCCTTTTGGACTTAGCTGAGCTTTTGGATCAAGGGAGTTTTGGACCTGAAGCGGGGCTCTTTTATTGCACTTATAGAGCTAACTGGGGAGGTTACAGTGCTCACCCTGGCTCCCCAATTGGAAGAGAACTTATGGTGTGCGATCATGGCACCCACGTATGCTAGCCAATGGAGGCCCGATTTGACCCTTATTGTCCCTTTGGTCACCTCGTAGGGTTTGAGCATGTTAAATATTCTAAGACCGTATTAGATAATTCGGGAAAAACACAATTCCCAGAATGGCAGTTTTGGAAGAAATTGTAGCTCCCCTCAATGAAAAAACAGGAGAAATATGTGAAAATAGACTAGATAGCCATTCATGAAGTGTGAAATATCAACTACATTCTCAAATAATAAATAGAATATCAGTGTCTAAACTACGTTATCATCAACAAAATAATAAACTTTGAAACCCATTTGAGTTAGATTCATCTCGTGAGCCATAGTGATGTTCAAAAACACCTTCATAATAGCGAGTCTCTGGAATTTCCATTGATATTGAGACTCACTTTTGTTGTGAGCATTCTCATTTGAAAATCTCCAAAACACCGTTTAAAAAATATAGAGTGTAATTAATAACCATGAGTATTGCAATGAAAACGCACAGGCTCTTTAACTTAGTAAGATATGTAGTTGATGGAAAATCAAGATATATAGTTGAGGAGAATGAATGCAAGATATGTAGTTGATGGAAAATCAATGGGCAATGACAAGCATTTGATGTAATTTAGGTGGCAATGACAATCATTTATTGTGCACTTTCAATGTTTAGATTGACTAGCATTATTGTAAAAGGATAACTTTACATGTCATGTTGATTACTCATTGCAAAGTAAAAAAGTACACTTTAGGATGAAAACATAACAACTTGTTGATGCACCATTGAAATCCCTGAAATAAATGATGATTCCAAAGAAACTCTCAATTTCTAGCCCCAAAGAGAATGGCATCGGAAAGAATGGCATGAGAGACACTCCTTCAAAATACATTATGAATGTAGTTATGAACGTGTTTGCATATTATTCACACACAACAATTACGCACCAATTTACATAGTTGGCAAGAAAGTAGTAATTCCCATAAGTAATGATTGTATAAAGAAATACAATGTTGCTATTCAAAACTCATAGTCTGCAAATAGCTCCTCTCCTGCATGTATATCATCTATGGATTCAATACAAATGTGACCATATTCTGCAATATCTATGTTCATCATGGGGTCATACCAAGGTGGAACATTAGGGGAAAATACATAACAAACATTTGGCTTTACATTGGTATTTCTATTACGGTTAATAAATCCTGCCACATTGCCATATTGAACATCACCAACAATATGCACCATATCCTTCATAGGGACAGTAGGGTCCTCTTGGATAGAGTACTTCTTTAGCCTTGGATAAACTCTACATAATTCCTTCCAGTCTCTGTAGGAGTACTTGTCGCCTCCATAATGGAGAATAGTAGTCCCTCTCTTGATGGAGCCATGCACAAACAAGCCCAAGCCACCACCTGTAATGGTTGACTCATGCACCTCGAAAGCCACATTTTTTATCCAGAACACTTCATTGATAGGGACAAGTAACTTTGGTGGTCCAAATGGATCTCGTTCTGGTATGTACCTACTCAAGCTTGATTTGAACGTATATCTATCTACATCACAAAAGACAAATTCAATTAGCTACAACAACAGTTATATAGACTTGAGATAAAATCAAAAAACACTTTGACATATGTACCTTCATGAAAAATACGCATTCTGTAGTCGGTTTATGTAGCCCTTAGCAATGTATTTCTTGATATAGCGACCTTTGTACCCTAGGTCTATAGCCAATTGAGAAACTTACATAGCATTCATGCTAGAGAGTTGCGGAGCATTCCTTAAAAGTCTTATTTAGGATGCATTGAGTTTAGGCACCTGGCCATCACCACCATGGGTTGCCCTAGGGTGTATACCCTTTGGTTCTGTATTACCACCTATATCCCTCTCTCTTAGTTGATCTGCAAGAGGAAGATTTCTTGTTTTATATTCCATTCTTGACCATGCATGATTTTCCTCCCTCCATTCATCAATTACTTTCCGGACAAGGTTGAAATCCTTATGCCCCTCCATCACAGGTAATTGTCCATACCGATTTGTCTCAATCATGTTGCGCACATCTTTAGTTTCATCGAGTTATAGTAAGTACAGCATCAACTCTCTTAGTAGAATATTATCATCCTTGTCTTGTACATCAAACGTTGAAGGAAATATGCAATTTAATGGAGGGCTAATGCAAGCCTTGTATGGGGAGTCATCAACAAGGATTGTCCTTCTAGCATCACATCCAAATGCCTTTGAGATTTTTGCTAAGGGTTTGAACATTGCCTCAACACCAACCTTGTCAGGCCTATTTATCCTCGTCTTACTGTAAGTGTAGCATCCTTGCTGAGACCATATAACAAAGAAAGGGAGGCTCTCATTTGCATAATTTTGTAGCTTTCCTACCATATCAAGTACGTTATACTCCATCGCAGTTGACCAGATACCTACATTAAATCTTTGTAGCAAGATTTTAAGAAATTCTATGCACCCAGGACGAACAACCATATAACTATTTTTGCCATGCATAATAGATGGATGTATTGGAGACTTGAATAGGCAGCGACTTAATAACAGGCCATTCAAGTCTAATATGATTGTTAATCATGGCATATCCAAAGAAATTTTATGTGGATATAGATCCAAATTCTCCTTGAAGTTGCTGGCTTTTGACTCATCCAAATTGTCAGGTGCTATGATTTCATACATGTTTGCAACAACAATAAGATTATCTAGTCTTGTCCCCAATGTTGAGACAGTACGTTCATCCATGTTCTCTTCTAAAAGTAATATTCCTTGCAATTTTCTCCATTTTTGGGGTTATGTTTTCTTCTATACCTCCTGTATCCATCGTGTAATTAATAGTCCCCATATTGGGTGGTATGTTGTCCTCTACATCTGATGTCTCCATATCCTTCCATGCATCATTGGTTCCTGTGGAAGTTGAGGAATATTGAAATATTTTGATTCTTTAGAGTGTATTCAACAATGTCAAAGCACAAAAGCATATGAAACTAATAAATAAAAATAAAGTACGAACATTATCCATCGCTGTTCACTGATTCCATTGTCTTTTTGGGGAATGGCACTGGTGCCAATCTCTCTAAAGGTCAATTGAGAATGCAAATAGTGCAACCTTTCTCTCTGAACTCATAGAGAGAATGGCAATAGTGCCATTCTTCTCTTGGGGTGGTGCTAGTGCTATTTTACATATAAGGTTATGGAGAATGCCACTAGTGCCTTTATATCCTCATTGGGAGGAGAGAATACTACTAGTGCCTCCCCCCATGTCCCAAAAGAAATGTACAATGCATGATCTGAAAGCATAGATACTGTATTACTTTGGTCCAATAGATTTGTAGAAAGACCCAAATCCAAACTTTGGTAGCATAGCTAGTACTATACAATTTTTAATCTTTGTAATGCTTTCAACTAACATAGATTCAAGAAAGGAACATAGCAGTATTACCATTTCTACATAACCACAAAGAGAGAATGGCACTAGTGCCATTCTCTATATGAGGTCACATAAAATGTTAATAGTACCTCTTACGTATAACCCGACATAGGGAGAATGACACTAGTACCATTCCCCATGTCATTATGTCACACAATTTTATCATACCTAATGTTTAATCTCTTTAATATAATGAGAGTATGTGCAATCGAGAAAATCCATAAAAGTCATATTATTTTGAAACTGAATACACAAGGCATAAATGAGTAGCTAAAGACCTTGCTCCAAATCTTCCAATGTAATCTTTGGGATAGCTTCAAGATCTGCTTCAGTTAAAGGTCGCAAGTCTTCAATGTGATGCTCACCCTCTTTAATTCCTTCATCGATAGGTGAATCAGCTCTATGTGTCTCAAGAGGCCTCTCAATGCTAGACCAAATCTTAATATGGGGATTATTTGATGCATGTGCCACACACATAGCCTCAACCTCTGTCACCTGTTGGGATGTCTTCACCAGTGAGATCACTTTTCTTTTGCTTGACAATGCTTGTAATGCCACACATCCATTAGTAAAGACGTCAACAACAACTTCATGTTCCCTACAGCAATAGCACCTGGTGCACTCCTTGATGATGCCATGCTTCACAACCGCCTCTTTTTCATACTCATCGTCCTCATCAGAATAAAGAATATTGTCCTCAATTATTGTGTATGGCCTTCTATTTTCTAACATGTGCTCAAGTCCATCAAACCCATCATGTGAGCTGACAAATGACAAAAAACAGGTCTCAGACAAACACTTTTGTGCACTATCCGATTCATGGATAACACCCACAAACCTTCTATGCTAAAATCGAGCCTCTATCATTGCTTCCTTGACATTTACCATCTCTATCATTATCATAAATGATAGCAATACATACTGTGACGGAGTGGCAACGGTCTCCATCAAGCCACAGAGCAACTTCTTGAAGGCATCCTTATCCCAACACATGCCTTTGGCAGATCCCTCTGAGGTGTCAAGCACACACAAGCTGATTGGAAGTTGTCCCTTGGAGTGACGTGTTAGAAAGCTCTCCCCCTCCATCTCCATGTTCACTTGAATAATTGTCCAAGGAAAACAAGACCGCGATGTAGACTTGTTATTCTCTATTGAACTAATCACCCAATCAACATAGATTGACATGGCTTTTGGGAAATTAGGTGTGGACTTGCCAACTTGCAGCTTCTCTTTGACCCATGACTCACATGAACCCTTGAAGCTCTGATAAACAATTGAATCAATTTTGAAGTAAGTTGCAAGGGCATCCCATGTTTGATGTTGGGGTGAAGGATGACGTGAGTTGAACTCCTTGATGAGCGCTTCTTTCAGGGCTCTATCATGCTTAATCTCCATTGCCTGTTGAGACATTTCAATGGAGTCCTTGTCTTTGCTTGACTTGACCAAGACTATTTCTTTAGACTCAATCTCTGCTTGAAGTGCACGTACATCTTCGTCTTCCAATCCTAGCAGACACCTCATATATGTTATTGTGGGATTTTGACCCTTAAGATCACCTTGCTTCACCAATGTCAAAATCCTAATCCATTGTTCGTAGATATCATCATCATATGTGACCGTGTGTGTGTCCTTGGTAGCAAAGTTTGCGCCCATCGATACGCTTGCAACTCCTACAAAATTCTATATAAAAAAATCAAAATCATCTTAGATATTCTTCTAATCCAAATCATGTAATAGAGATGATAATGACACTAGTGCGATTCTCCCATTACCATGTCAAAAGCATGACTTAGTAACTAGAAGAATGGCACTAGTGCCATTCTCACATTAGGGAATTGACACTACTATCATTTCTTTTACAAAGCCATAAACATTCTTGAAATAAAAAATGCATACAAAACAAAGTTTATTACTCACATCCCAACTTTGTCGATCTTTATGCCCTTTGACAAGGCCTTGGGCTGGTTTCTTTGGTCGTTCGAACGCAATCCACTGTGCCCTTAGGTGTTGTAAGATATCGATATATGGTTGATTTTTCGAAATGGTCTGTGCCTCCATGTTGGCCATTGATGATATCTTACAACTTGCTTCAACTGGTGCATTGACAACAATTCTCGCCTTCCTCCGTGTATAGAAACCTTTTCGTTGATTGAAGGCTTCTCCATGTGCTTTACTTATAAACATCCTTGCAGCATAAATCGAATGCTGCCTTGCGAGAATCCAATAATTATACTCCTTTAACTTTTCCACCTTTATCTCTTCCTTGCACATCGAAGTATTTGTGCCTGTGTGGTAAGGCATAAGATATGCACATGTTGCAGGAGGTCGTGCATTCATTGCAAAACTCTTGACCAAGTCATTGACATAGCTGAGGGTCAATGTCCTGTACACATATTGGCTTGGTGCTCTAAAGCAATTCATCATTGGGATCAACACCTCAAACTCCAAACCAAATGGGAAGTACTCTATGTACTCCATCAAGCATGTCATACTTGTGTCCTTCCTTTCCAATTTCTTTTATAGTGCCTTAAAGTCAACATCTGGCTGGATTTTCTTATACAAGATGATAGTTGCTTCAGATGATTTCTCACCATGTCCTGTTATATGTGTCTCACCACTCCCCGTTGCATCACCTCCTCTTCCAGTTCCATCAGTGACTATTCCCGTACCTCCCTGTTGTCCTCCTAAAGTTGTCTCTTTGTCTTTAGCCTCTAGTTTATCCCCAATGCTTGTTTTTCCATCTGACCTTATTTCCTTCTCACCTATTGTTTCCTTCTCACTGGTCTCTCTAGCATTCTCTTTCAATGTGTTCTGAGACACTTGAGAGCTTGATCCCTCAACATCACTTTTCTTGGTTCTTTTCGAAACTTTTCTACTCTTTTTTATATCTTGCTTTATCCCTTTTGTTACCAAATCAAAGCTTTCTTATAGGCTAGCAGAAAGAGCCAACAACCTATCTGGCAGATTGGTTAGCTAGTTGGTCTATTTATAGAATGGCTCTAGATTGGTCAAAGGGCCCTCCAGTGTCATGCTTTAAGTGCCAAGGCTGCATTTTTTAAAGGACTACCCCTATAGGGATATTACCCCAGGACTTCCACCCACGATAGGCCCTATGCCCTTGTGTGCTTATTGCGGAGTATAGCATTTATTCAAGGATTGCCCCTTGAGAAGACTAGCGACTCTGGCCGCCCTGCCTAAGAGCACTAGCATTAATTTACTAAGTATTGAATAGGGTCAAGTAGTGGTAGTACCCTTGAAGGTCATCACAAGGATGCAAGCCAGAGCCATAGGTAGGGAAATGAAGAAGTAGGCAAGGAAGGACAAAGTGCCCATGCCACAAAACCCCAAGACGTCCCAACCCATGCAATATATTCTTAAGGAATTTTTGAATTGTTACTATTGTCTATCTCCTAAGTTTGGTGCTTGTGAGTTCTATCTTAAGGACACATAAAGTTGAAGTTTTAAATTATAGCTTTCCCCTCTCTCTAACATTCTTCTGATGCAGATCTTATAAATTTGCTATTTCCGCTAAGTGGAAAAGCTAGCCAAGGGTCTAGTTTTTCTAACAAGATCTAATCTGTTGGTTGGTATAATTTTCAGGCTCATTAATCCAACCCCTAGATATCATCGTGTCCTCCCCAGTAGCATTCATCCTCGCATGATCAAAACAAGTAGGATCCAATTGATACACATTGCCTCCCAATGTATGAATTTTGAGACAAGGAACGTTGTCTTTCTCGGTATCCTCCATCTCTTTAACTTGTCCAACTTCTTCAAAAGTTGTTCCTTGGATGTTCACAAAACAATGCACTTTATGGAGTTTTTGGAGTTCGTTATTGTATATATCCAAAAACCATCCTCTTCTAGAACTAACTCCATCATAAACTGACACCTCTCGGACCTTTCTCTTTCCCTTGCTAGCCATTCTTGCAATGTTCTGTTAACAAAAGAACCAAGGACACAATGAAATGTATAATAGAAAATCATAACTGTAGTAGGAAATATTACAACCACAATGCAACTTCTATTAACAAAATAACCAAGGCGAAGCAACTTATATATGCATTATGAAAAACTACACCAACATAGTAAGCAGATATACACAATATCAAAGTTAAGATGGTTATAATAAAGAATGGTATTCGTGCCATCCTCCATGATGTTAAGGAGAATGATAGAAGTTCAATTCATCACGTGGATTGCAGAGAATCAAAGAATGGCACCAGTGCCATTCTCCTTATGTGAAGGTTATCACATGAGAGTTTTCTCACCTGACCTTCTAGAGAAAGGCACTGATGCTAATAAGAATGCACATGTGAGTTTAGGCTTCTCAATACCATTTTCTAGGGCCTAATAAGGGACTGGCACCACTGCCGTTCTCCACTTGTACAAATGTTTACCCTACTATTCTAGGAGGGGTATTCTAGGAGAGTGGTGTCCAATTCCAATCCACATGTGAGTTTGATGATCTCAATGTGATTATGTAGGTTCCAGCATGAGATTGGCATCACTACCATTCTCCACTAGTGGTAGTCTAGACATTCCACTAATTTTTTTGGCTGCAGTAGGATAATAGCAAAAGTGCCAATGCACATGTGAGTTTAGAATTCCTTGTGCATGTTTTCAGGTCATGGTATGAGATTGGCACCACTGACATTCTCCACAGAGGTTGACACAATTCCATATGATATCTACACAGAGGAGATAGTGATCACTACATAGAAGAATGCACATGTGAGTTCAGGCTTCTCAATGCCATTTATTAGGGCCTAATAAGAGATTGGCACCACTGCCATTCTCCACTTGTACAAATGTTTACCCTACTATTCTAGGAAGGGTATTCCAGTGATCATAGGAAAGTGGTGTCCGATTCCAATCCAAATGTGAGTTTGATGATCTCAATGTCATTATATAGTTGCCAGCATGAGATTGGCATCACTATCATTCCCCACTAGTGGTAGTCTAGACACACCGGAGACAGTGATCACTACATAGAAGAATGCACACATGAGTTTAGGATTCTCAATGCCATTTCTTTAGGCCAGCATGAGTTTGGCATCACTGCCATTCTCCACTAGTGGTAATCTAGACAAACTAAACCTATAGATTGACATTCCACTAATTTTATTAGTTGCAGTAGGACAATGGCAAAAGTGCCAATGCACATGTGAGTTTAGGATTCCTTGTGCATGTTTTTAGGTCATGGTATGAGATTGGCACCACTGCCATTCTCCACTGGTGGCATTCTCCATAGAGATTGACACAAATCCATATGATCTCTACATAGTGGAGACAGTGATCACTACATAGAAGAATGCACATGTGAGTTTAGGCTTCTCAATGCAATTTCTTGGGCCTAACAAGAGATTGGCACGACTGCCATTCTCCACTTGTACAAATGTTTACCCTACTATTCTAGGAGGGGATTTCTTGTGATCATAGGAGAGTGGTGTTCGATTCCATTCCACATGTGAGTTTGATGATCTCAGTGTCATTATGTAGTTGCCAGCATCAGATTGGCATCACTACCATTCTCCGCTAGTGGTAATCTAGACAAACTAAACCTATAGATTGACATTGCACTAATTTCTGGTGGCATTCTACATAGAGATTGACACAATTCCATATGATCTCTACACAGCGGAGACAGTGATCACTACATAGAAGAATGCACATGTGAGTTTAGGATTCCTTGTGCATGTTTTCAGGTCATGGTATGAGATTGGCACCACTGCCATTCTCCACTGGTGGCATTCTCCACAGAGATTGACACAAATCCATATGATCTTTGCACATGTGAGTTTAGGCTTCTCAATGCCATTTCTTAGGGCCTAATAAGATATTGGTACCACTGCCATTCTCCACTTGTACAAATGTTTACCCTACTATTCTAGGAGGGGTATTCCACTGATCATAGGAGAGTGGTGTCCTATTCCATTCCACATGTGAGTTTGATTATCTTAGTGTCATTATGTAGTTGCCAGCATGAGATTGGCCTCACTGCCATTCTCCTCACTGCCATTCTCCGCTAGTGGTAATCTAGACAAACTGAACCTATAGATTGACATTCCACTAATTTTATTGGCTGCAGTAGGATAATGGCAAAAGTGCCAATGCACATGTGAGTTTAGGATTCCTTGTGCATGTTTTCAGGTCATGGTATGAGATTGGCACAAATTGCCATTCTCCATTGGTGACATTCTCCACAGAGATTGACACAATTCCATATGATCTCTACACAGCGGAGACAGTGGTCACTACATAGAAGAATGCACATGTGAGTTTAGGCTTCTCAATCCCATTTCTTAGGGCCCAAAAAGAGATTGGCACCACTGCCATTCTCCACTTGTACAAATGTTTACCCTACTATTCTAGGAGGGGTCTTCCAGTGATCATAGGAGAGTGGTGTCCGATTCCATTCCACACTAGTGGTAGTCTAGACAGCATGAGATTGGCATCACTGCCATTCTCCGCTAGTGGTAATCTAGACAAACTGAATCTATAGATTGACATTCCACTAATTTTATTGGCTACAGTAGGATAATGGCAAAAGTGCCAATGCACATGTGAGTTTAGGATTCCTTGTGCATGTTTTCAGGTCATGGTATAAGATTGGCACCACTGCTATTCTCCACTGGTGGCATTCTCCACAGAGATTCACACAAATCCATATGATCTCTACACAACAGAGACAGTGAGTTTAGGCTTCTCAATGCCATTTATTAGGGCCTAATAAGAGATTCGCACCACTGCCATCCTCCACTTATACAAATGTTTACCCTGCTCTTCTAGGAGGAGTATTCCAGTGATCATAGGAGAGTGGTGTTCGATCCGAATCCAAATGTGAGTTTGATGATCTCAATGTCATTATATAGTTGCCAGCATGAGATTGGCATCACTACCATTCTTTGCTAGTGGTAATCTAGACAAACTGAACCTATAGATTGACATTCCAGGGCCTAATAAGAGATTGACACAATTCCATATGATCTCTACACAGCGGAGACAGTGATCACTACATAGAAGAATGCACATGTGAGTTTAGGATTCTCAATGCCATTTCTTAGGGCAAGCATGAGATTGGCAATCACTACCATTCTCCACTAGTGGTAATCTAGACAAACTAAACTTATAGATTGACATTCCACTAACTTTATTGGCTGCAGTAGGATAGTGGCAAAAGTGCCAATGCACATGTGAGTTTAGGATTCCTTGTGCATGTTTTTAGGTCATGGTATGAGAATGGCACCACTGCCATTCTACACTGGTGGCATTCTCCACAGAGAATTACAAAATTCCATATGATCTCTACACATCCGAGACTGTGATCACTACATAGAAGAATGCACATTACCACTAGTGGAGAATGGCAGTAGGATAATGGCAAAAGTGCCAATGCACATGTGAGTTTAGGATTCCTTCTGCATGTTTTCAGGTCATGGTATGAGATTGGCACCATTGCCATTCTCCACAGAGATTGACACAATTCCATATGATCTCTACACATCGGAGACTGTGATCACTACATAGAAGAATGCACACTACCACTAGTGGAGAATGGCAGTAGGATAATGGGGAAAGTGCCAATGCACATGTGAGTTTAGGATTCCTTGTGCATGTTTTCAGGTCATGGTATGAGATTGGCACCACTGCCATTCTCCACTGGTGGCATTCTCTACAGAGATTGAGACAAATCCATATGATCTCTACATAGCGGAGACAGTGATCACTACAAAGAAGAATGCACATTACCGCTAGCGGAGGATGGCAGTAGGATAATGGCAAAAGTGCCAATGCACATGTGAGTTTAGGATTCCTTGTGCATGTTTTCAGGCCATGGTATGAGATTGGCACCACTACCACTCTCCACTGGTGGCATTCTCCACAGAGATTGACACAATTCCATATGATCTCTACACAGCGGAGACAGTGATCACTACATAGAAGAATGCACATGTGAGTTTAGAATTCTAGCTCGGGAAGAGGTGCATACCAAAATTCATCGGACTCTTTTTCATCCTCTTCCCTCTCATAGTGTTGGAACAACTTCAGGGATGTGGTCCGGACGATTGTGTTAGATTCCGTGGCAAAAAGGTGTCCTGATAACAATGGGTGGGCCTTCTAGGTGTGCAAGTCCACTCACATGCTTTGTTCCTTGTGCCGCAAATAGATGTTATCGGTACGCCAGTTGTGTACGAGCTCAGACATTTGTAAGAAGGGTCTGCCTTGGATAGCATCATATCCCGGCTGTTGGGTGAAGTCCATGACTACAAACCTGATGGGGTACGTGAATTTGAATACTTTAATGTTAGCAAGGACTCCCAAGGGTTTCGAAGTTCCGCCATCACCACTAGCTGAGTTTGCTTGAGCGCAGGTTTTCCGCACTTCACGTAGCATTCCTTGGTACATACACTCACTCCCACTCCCCCATCCAAGATGGCATCAACCTTTTGGCGTTGATAGGTTATGGGGATAGTCGCATTCGTGTCCTCGAAGTATTGGCCTAGCTTATTGATGGGAACCTTGGGTAAGTTCAGCCCCTCCTCTGGCGGCGATTGGTGGGCGTTAGGGCTAGCAAGGCCTGGGGGCAGGAATTGTCTGTTCATCCAGTTGGATAGGTCTCGCCAAAGGATGGGAATCCCTCTCAACAGGGAGGCGATCGGCATTTTTACCTCAGTCGCGAGGAAGGTAGCCAACCCGACACTATTGTAGGGTTCCGGTGAGGACTCTCCTCCCAATGATAGTAGCAGGTCCTCAAAACTGTAAAGGTCTCTTTCTTCCTGTAGGTTTTGCAATACTGGGTCCTCTTGGAGCATTTTCTACATCAAATCTGGAGCCTCTAACTTATCGAAGCTGAAACATTCCTCTTCTTCCACCCTTTCTGGCACTTTGAGTGCCTTTGCTCCTCGATGGCTAGTCAAGTGGGCTGGATGGATGGTATCTGACCCTCTACTCGCCTTGAGTCTATGCTCGAACTTTTCCTAGTAGTCCCGTACCAAGTTATGAGCCTCTATTACATATTGTTTCTCTAGGACTAGGTTAGGATAGGTTTCCTTATAGGGGGCAGGGTTGCTAGGCCTTGGGCTTGTACTGGCTTGTTTACACCTGAGCTCGGAGGTACTTCTAGGTCACCCTAGTGGAAGCACGTTCTGAGGTAGAGGAGGTGGCAAGGGTGGCTATCTCCTCATCGGATGGATGAGCACCTAGTCAGACCCATCACCTACCCATATGGCTTTCTTGGACTGGGTTTGTAGATGTTGAGGAGCCTCAGGCCCTTGCAGTAGGGGCCCTTTATCCTTCCTTGCCTATTTCCTCATTGCCCTACCTATGGCTTTGGCTTGCATCCTTGTGATGACTTTTAAGGGTACTATGGCCACCTGGCTTGGTTCGATACTGAGCAAGTTAAGGCTGGTGCTCTTAGGCGGGGTGATTGGTGTTGTCGGTCTTCTCAAGGGACAATCCTTGAACAAATGCTCGATTCCGCACCCAGCACACAAGGCTGTAGGGACGGTCATGGGAGGAGCGGCTGGGGTAAGATCCCTATAGGGGTAGTGACACTTGAAGCATGACACCGAAGGGTTCAAAGTACCTTTGTAGGGGCATTCACTTGCCCTATGTGGGCCCTAGCAGGTATAGCATTGGATCGGGGGCTTTGGGCAACAGAGATTAGGTCTCTGTCTTGTTTGATACATGGGTTGGGGTAGGGACCTCAGAAATCGAGATTGAAAGGTACTGTGGTTTCCCCATCTATGACAATGTGCATAGTAGAGGGCTGGCCTTGCCCTCAGTTGAGGACACTCATTGGAGGGATGGTTGCCGTTGCATACCCCACACTAGACGTTCCCTCTTCGTGGAAACAAGTGGGGGTTGCCTGGCGCCTCCTTGGAGGTTCCCGACCTCCACTGTTGGCCTAGTTGATTCATCAAATTTGAGGCCAGCTCACTCATATCCAAGCCCTTAGGCTCATTGGTCTCCTTCTTGATTGCCTCACACTAGAAGACCCGACTGATGGTGCGACTTCTGATGGGGTCACAGTTTTATCAGAGTTAGCCTTGTCCATAATATTACGGATAGCTATCTTGCTGCATAGGTCAAAGGAGGTAGGATTCATCGCCATCAGGTGATCATGCAGCTTCGGGTCTGCCAATCCAATGAGGAAGCCGGGGCAACAATCATTTGTTGCTGATCCACTCGTATGGTTCGCAACGAGAATTGAGGTGCTTAATTCTGGCCATGTAATCCCTAAGGATTCCTTGTCATTCTACTTTACCTCATATAACTGGTTAATAGGGCTCCATTTATGTCCACTAGGGGCGAACCCCACAATGAAGGCTTTTCTCAACGTCTCCCAGTTGACTTTTTCTTTCGAGGTGAGAGGTCTATACCATTGGCATGCCTTGCCATCCAAGCTGAGACCAAACACATTAGCCATTTCTAGATCTCTGGGAGCTCCAAAGGCTTCACATATCTGCTCAAATCGCTCTGCGTGGGAGACTGGGTCTCCTTCCCTAAGGAATTTGGTCATTAACTTGGAGATGGATATGGGTCAGCTCCTTGAGGGATTCGTGATCCCTGTGGGAAACACTAGGATGGGCGAAGGTGGTGGTGCCCCCCTTCCTAGGGCATTCACCAAGATGCGCATCGCCTCATCTGTTAGCACTGTTTGGGCAACTAGTGGAGACGGTGCCATTGTGGGCCTAATGAGACAAGTAGGGGTGGCCTTAAGCCTGGCCCTGGTAGGGGAGTCCATTGAGTTGCTGGTATCGGCATTGGGACGGATGCACCAAGGCCTACATTCATTGGAGCAATAGGTACGAGTGGAAATGGTCGGACTCCTAGAGGGGGTGGGTCATGGGGCATTGGCATGGAGGTTCCATGCAATGGGCGATAAGGTGGAACTTGTGGGGCCACATAGTTGGCGAAGTCAGTGGCACAAGGACGGTTGGGGGTGCATAAGACTGCCCTGCTTGAGAGCCTCTCGCATCTCCTCAACTAGGGTCTTGTCCTCGAAAGTCCCTCATGATCCATGGATCTTCATCCTCCATGCTTTTCCACTGAGGGTGCCTTGTGAAGGAGCAGGGTCTTGGGTGGTTTCAGTCTTCCCTATTTGCATTTCAAGAGCTGGTTGTTGTTGTTGACCTTCCCTTCCTACTGACATGTCGGCAAAGGGGTTCTCCATGTCTGCCGACTCTGTTCGACCTAAACGTCTAGACATGTTGGAAAATGTACCTCTTAACCCAGACGCTACAGAAGGAGCAGGAGAGTTGGGAGAGGCCACACTAGTGAAGGGGGCTTCGGAGCCCTTGGACCCAAGGGGTCTTGCATCACCTCGTCCAAGCTCTCCGTCTCGTCGAAGCTAGGTGGATCCTCCTGTCGAGGTCCTATTACGGAGTGGGATCTAGGAATCGAGCTTCCGGATCGGAATGATCCCCAGCTAGGACGAAAGGTGGGTTGAGTGTAGCTCAAAGCACTATCTTCAAGCGAGGGATCCTTGGACAATTTTTTTAAAGATCGCAAGTGCATGTATGAGACCTCTAACAGGGCACACTCAGGCTGAACTATAATTATGTAATCTTTTCTGGACTACCCCAGAGGTATCCCCATGGTCGTAGGGATAGCGCTATGGCAACGGCCGTAGGGATAACTTAACACACCAGTCGATGGGATACCAGTATAGTAACGGGCGACGGAATAGTACCTAACATGTCGGTTGGCAGGATAGGTAGTGCCACATGGACGGGAGAGGATGCATGTGTTATCCCTACGGTCGTAGGGGTGAGCTAAGACAACGGTCGGAGGGATAATGAGGTCGATGGGATAATCGAGTATAGCGACGAGCATGGGGGTAGCAAGATGGTGAGATGGTCACGGGGATAAGCTTACCATGCCGGTCGACAGGATATATGAATTGGCCGGATATGAATATGGCCATGGACATGGGGATAACTGAAGGCACCGATCGATAGGATAATATTATAGCGACGATCATGGGGGTAGCGCTAAGGCCACGAGTCAACAGTTGTCAGACCGACGGGATAGCTAACTCTGACACACATTAATTAGGGTGACGAGTTAGACCATGGTCAGAAGTTAGGTCGTGGGGATAGGCGCTATGGACATAGGTCAATGAAGTTTGATTGGTAGTATACGGCTATGGCGACAGTCGATAGGATAGCTCTGAGCCACCGATCTGTTGGGGATAGAGATGTGCTATGTCGCTGACTGATTTTTTGATGATTTTTTATAGATTTTGAGTTTCTATTCAGGTTTTTTTATGCTAGGGGGATGCTATACTACCTAGTCTACCTACTCAATGCAAAAAACTTGAAAGAAAAACAACATTTGAGTGCTAAAATGAAAGATTTCTTGAGGGGTGACTGTTAACACACAAAACAACTTTGAAATTCAGCTTGATTCTTCATTCTTGGTTGTTTTTTGTGAGATTTGACAACATACACACCTTAGCAATCTAAGAAACTACCTTCCTATCATCTCAAAACTCAAACAAACCTAGAAAGCAAGCTTCCTAAGCTCAAAAAGGCGCTACAACATGAAATGACAGTTTTGCGTCTCTTTTCCTTCCAACTCATACTTCTTTCCTCATTCCTCAACTAAAACTCCATAACAAGGCTCCAAGTCAAGCTTAAAGCCTTGTGCAATGGGTAGATTATGGAAGAAAGCAAGTGCAAATGCAAATGCAAAAGCATACCTCCATTCCCCGACAGTGGTGCCAAAAATGTGTTGTCTCGACGGTGACTCATGTGTCATGGGGATCTTGAAGGAATGCCGTTGGAGCCTCCACTCCAAGCTACTTCCTTGTGAGAGCAATGCAAGCATGAGCTGTCCACTTGTGTCACACGCAAGCAGCTTCTGGATTGTCACAGTGTGCCATCACAAGAGAAAGAGGGAAAGGGGAGAGGGAAGGAGAGAGGGGAGAAGGGAGGGAGAAGGAGAAGGGGAAGAGAGAGTGAAGGGGGTAGAGTGGCAAACACAAAGGCACTACGAAGGAGACAAGATAACACCCAAAGAAACTCTTGAAAGAGAAGAGGGAGCTTGTATTCCAAACTTATGCATACAACAATGAAGACCAAAGTCAACCATTTGGTCTTTTATACATGTCACCTTTTGAAGGGAGGGCCAACACTTTTCCTTTTAGCACTGTCCCTTTCTTTACATCAAAAGGCTCTTGGGCCCGTTGGGTCCCAAGGCATATTTGCTATCCTTTCCATCTCTCCCAACTGTCGGAAATAGCACTTGTGTATATAAGAGACATGACTGGCATTAGGAGGTCCTCCTAACTGGGTCCCAAATAGCGTTTGTGTTAGCCTCGCACCTCCGAGCCCTAAGCTATTTAGGGTTCAAACCCCCTGTATGAGGCTCACTAGAGTGGCAAGGCCGATCTTGGGCTACTTGTGGCTTGACCCCCATGAGGCAATTAACTGCACTAACCACATTTTGTGGCAATTTGTAGCTGGAACCTGCAACCTGTGACTGTTGGGGTACTTGGGGCTCAAACTCCCTGATCTTGAATTGTAATCCTTCCATAGTTGCAACCATTGAAGTAAATCATGAAGCCTAATCAACTCTAATCACTGGTTACCCTGCATTTGTGTATGTATTTTCTTTCAATAGGGCTTGTGTTTGCAATTCATCCTCACATGCTTTTTCCTCCAATGGGGCATTGCATGTGTAGCACTCCCATGTCCATCTCTATCTCCATTGAGATACACGATCTTCATTTTCATGTGTTGTTGAGCTTGCAAAAATCCATCCTTGTATCTAATACTCCCAAGTTGTACTGGGAGTTGTAATGGAACATTTAGCTCAATCAGCTCTTGATTCTAATTTTTGTGCAAGAAGTTATGTATTCAAGTTTTATGCTCATGTTGAGCGGTATAAAAAGTTTGTTAAAGGACTAAAGTCTTTGTGACTCAAAATCTCTAAGAGAGAAAGGAACTGTGTGAGAAAGAGAACGGAATAGGAATACTTTTAAAACCCTCTCATAATTCTTCAACAACTAGCTAGGAGTGCAGGACTCTAAGAAGAGCTTTAGTGGCTTACTCAACCCCTTATGACTTCTTTAGTTATAGCAAGCACAAGTAAAGCAATAGGTTTCACGGCCTTGAATGGAGGCAAACGTAGCTAGGGCGCTAACTCAAGTAAGACCAATCCACCAAGTCCGCAAGAATGAAGACAAAAAGATTCAAAAGTATCACACAATGATAGACTCCCTACACCATATTTTCCATTGCAAACTTACTAGTGATGCGGCCCCGACCTTCATGATTGACATGCACCCACCAAACATGAGCATGATACCTAATAAAAGAGAACTTAAACTGTGTCTCTAATGAAGAGCTCGGCATAATCCTCACCTTGCAATAGGAAAGCTTGCCTGAGAGCTTCCTCTCCCCCAAGTCCTCATCAAGGAAGTAGTCCTCACTAGCAAATACTAAGAGAGTGATTCTCCAAAGAGTAGAAAACTTTTGCTAGGACATTTTAATCTAGATACTTGGGCAACTGCAAAGCCTTCTTGAGAGTTTGAGTCGGTGGAGGACCAAGTTGAGATGCTTGGAGACATGGGCAAGGACAGTTCCATGAGCAATGGGAAGTTGAAGGATTGGGTAGAGTGGAGGGCGTGGATCAGATTAGTACATAATGCACATAAAAGCACATGATGCACACAAACATTGTTGCAAACAACCTCTGCTAGGAATTTTGATCTGGATACTCGGGCAACTACAAAGCCTTCTTGAGAGTCTCGTTTGTGAGGGAGCAATCTGAGAGTTGCTTATAGACACAAGTAGGGACAATTCCATGAGTGATGGCAAGCTAGAGGACTGTTAGAGTGGAGGTGCACATCACATCATCACATAGTGCACATAAAAGCACATGATGCCCTCAAACAAAGGAACGACACATAAGAAGGTCATGCAGTCAAACCATAGTGAGAAGCAAACAACAACAACATGCATATAAGCATAGTGCACACATAACATGGCAAAGCATAAGCTGACAATGCTGTAACACATGGCAAAGCATAAACTAGCAAAGCTGCAACACACACACACAAATTGGCAAAGCATAATGTTACAACACACATGCATAAGCAAACACGTGTAAGTAAACACACACAATCCATACATATGAACACGCACTCAATCTCCACTCAATGCACACGCGTGACAAATATACCTGTGATACAACTACTACACAACATAATCAAGTAGCATGCATGTAGCAAATAGAGAATGTGTATGCAAATGATAATGCATATACTCCACGTGGCATCATTTACCACATGGAGTTTCCTTTTCCATCTTTGTTGATTAGATAAGATGTGGTTGCCACACCCTCAACCATTTGGCAAATATTCCACATCGTTGGGTCAAAATAAGCACGACAAAGTAGATTCTAGTCAACTTATCTAGAGCCACACTTAACCTAGGTTTAGCTAAGACTTACCTAATATTAAGGCCATCCTCAAAGCATATACTCATTTGTCTTTAGATGAAAAGGGCCCTTCAAAATCCATCTCCCCCCCAAAGTTTGACCAAATCAAGCTCAAACTTTGACTAACAATTAAACCATTGACGGAATTAAACCATGGAAAGACTAACATTTTGTCATCGTTTTCAAGGTAGAATTATTGTTTTTGGAAATGATATAGATTGAAATCAATTGCACTTTTTCTACACCATAATTTTATCAAATTGTGCCAAGATCGAGGGTTGTCTTCACATTAGGTTTAACATATTCCAAGCCATTTTTGAGAAGGCTTACATTAAGTTTTAACACTATATATTTACTTTTGGCAAATATCTTGATCACCCCTTGATCATCATAAATCATAATGCACTTTTCATTTATGAGTAGGCTCCCCACATTGAAAGCTAGATTCAGAGCCTCAAGGTGTTGAGAATGGTGTAAATTGATGGTCTAGAGCGAAAATCCTCAAGTGGGCATTTCGGTGGTGAAATTAAAGATGCTTTGAAGGTTTCTTCTCTTCTGGTGTATGTATATGCCCATGAGCTTGGATAGAAAATGTGGAATCGTGTGTGCCCGTCCATTTTAAGAGGAGGAAGGGAGGGCAGCGTGACATCATCGATGAGCAATGTGGAGGATGAAGATGGAAAACACAGGGCGTATAATAAAAGACGCGATCCGGAAAAACTGCCCTATGGAATTCTGGATTATTCAGTGTGTGTGGGTGTGGGTGTGGAGATGGGTGGCTCATCCACACGACACACCACCAACAACAACACCGCCTTTTGCTCAGCTACCATCATGCATGCTGCCTTCCTGTGCTCTCCTTTCTGCAGTCAAATTGTTACTTATTCTACTACTCTACTGCTTTAGCACTGACTTGCTCTATCTTATGTGTCATGACGCCGGCTTTGTGTACCCTTCGTCTCTCGGTTGCTCTGTAGCTGTTTCAGCGAGTGTTTCTTTCCATCCATATGTGTCCGAGCTGAAAGTTTTAATCTTCAGCCAGCGCCTTCCTTCACTACCGCCTGGTTTACCAATCTAGGTCTCTGTAGGTGTCTTGCCCTTACGAGCCCTTTTATTGTGGTGTACCCGGGGATCCTCCCCTCGTAGTTCGTCTTCTGAAGTGAACCAATATGGAGAGCATCGCTTGTTTGTGATTGCAATCCAGCTCGTCTTAAGAGTCTTTTCATACCAAACATAATGAGGGGGGCTGTATACGAAAACTTGCAGTCCTATTTTGGCATCTCTTCTGAGGATAAGAAACCCAATGACAGGGGACAGGGGAAAGGCTATGGCATCTCGCTGTTCAAGAGACTTTTTGATAGTCGTGGAAAAGCATCGGAGCAGGCTCTTCCTGATGCAGTGGTGAGCAGAAAACGGTTATCGCGCAAGGGCTCTTCTGGTAGGGTTTATTCAATCCGCGTAGGAACGCATTGTGACTCCCGCCTGTCTCCTCTTCCAAATTCTGAGACAGATTTTCCATCGAGTTGTTCTGCAATGCCCTCTTCACAAGTGTCCCATGGGGTGGATCGAGGTCGGTCTGACCTTCCAATATACCACGGTTGGGGAAGGAGCCCCGTGAGCAATCGCGCGATGGAAAAGATGAAGTCGCCCGGAAAGAGTGGTCTTCCTGATTTGGATAGCAAAGTACATCAGGATCCCATCATGGATCGTTGCAGGATTGATGTAGCCGCAGTGCATTCCGTCAGGAACTCCTTGGCTGACCCATTCGATAAATGTACAACGCAGTACTACTCCTGCAGAAAGAAAGGGATGCAGAGCGTCAAAGTGGCCTCACAGATTGCCCGCTCCGAACAGCCTGATGCTACTAGTGCCACGGAAGGTGATCAAACGTTGACGAAGTGTTCTGCTGGATCTGATTCATTGCAGTTTTCAGAGTCTTCCGACGTAGAGGAGCCCAGCACGACTGCACTTGAGGGTCTGCATGGAATGCATCATACTGTATCTTTGGCAGAGAGTTCTTGTGCAGCAGCGGCAGCGGCAAACCAGCCAAGCGAAGAAGCTTATCCCGTGTCGCGCAACTCCAGAGGATTGTCCTCTACAGGCGAACTGTTGTTTAAGTATAGAGATTTAGCAGGAGAGGGAGAGCTTCCCAATAATGCATTGACTTCCTGTGACGTCGGATGCTCTGAACAAACAGAGGAGGGAGAGAGCAATTGGGAAGGTGGTACTTTTGCTCCATCTCTTGCACGGCATCACGGGCGGAAATTCCCCCCTCCTCTGAACTTTTTGGCACTGCAGGGCTACTGTGACAATAGGAGCCAATCTTCTGGATCTTGTGGAGCCGGCTATAGCCTCCGCTCTCTGAGGAAGGATGGTCGATTTGTGCTACAGGAGGTGAAAGCTCCCACACACCATTTCTTCCGTGTGTCCAGGAAAGACGGGCGTCTGAAGCTGGAGTTGGTCTATGCTGTGTATGAATCCGATGATGATATGAAGAAGTCGGAAAAGTATTAGAGATTGCGAGCAAATCAGAAGTGGAAGAAACATCCGACATCGTGAGCGAATCAGCTCCCAAGGCAGAATTGCCAAAGTCATCACATCCTGTGATCAAATCAAAGGAAAGGGTGACTTTAGCGTGTGAGAAGGAAAGCAGTGCGGAGCCAACTTGCTCTCATTCTTCCACAGAAGTGGACTTGTGCGAGCAAGATATGGTGGTGGCTCCTGTGATTGGATCGCCTTCCAGTGTAGAATGCTCAGAAATCAGAAGTACTCTGTGCGGTAAGCAGAGGTCCAGCGTGAAGTCGAGGAGCAGCTGGGTTCATCCCACCGACTGGGTACCAGCTTTCTGAACTCTCATGAGCTCTTCACTCTTTTGATAAGTGACCTGCAAATAGCTTACAACTCCTTGTATTATAAAACCAACCACTGCCTTTGTTTCTCGGCAACTCAAACTCAACTGGCTACAATGGTCAGTCATGAGGTCTCTGGCATGAACATATAGATGCTGAATTCAAATGTTGCAAGAACATATATATAGATGCTGAATTCAACAACATTTGGTGACCCGCTACAAGTTAGCTTAGTCGATTAATTTTTGTGGGAGGGAAAGAGAGAGAGAGAGAGGGGGGGGGGGTGAGAGAGAGAGAGAGAGAGTACAGCAGGGGGTCTCTCTCTTCTCTCTCTCACACACACAGCAGGTGTGTGTAAGAGAGAGAGAGAGAGAGAGGGGTGTGTGTGTGAGAGAGAGAAGAGAGAGACCCCCTGCTGTACTCTCTCTCTCTCTCTCTCTCTCTCTCTCTCTCTCTCTCTCTTTGTTATAAGAAGCGTGCCCATAGTCACCACGAGTACTGAACGCGTGCTTTGCACGGGCAAAGATGCAGGACCATCCTGAACCACTCCCCATTTGAAGGTGGATCTTCGATTTTTAAATTGCTAATCAATTCACCTTGCATACTTGGATTGGCTTTTGAGATTTTGGCTAAGTCTTAACCCATGGCTCTGAGACCTTCCATCTCCTCCTTTCATTCCATTAACCTTCCATCTCCTCCTTCCTCCCAAAGTTGAACTTCCATCTCCTCTATTCCATTGACCTTCTGTCTCCTCCTTCCCCCTAAAGTTGCCTCTTGTCTTTCCACCTCCTCCCCACTCAAAGCTTGTCTCTTGTCTTTCCACCTCCTCCCCTCTCCAAGCCTCCATCCAAGAGCTCTTTCTTTGTGACATGTGGCAGCCTCTTCTCCTCCAAGCAGCCACGTGTCCTCTCTTTTTTCTTCTAGTGTCCGAGGTTAATAGGTTAAAGATCCCTCTTGTACTTCTCCTATTTCATCTCTCTATCTCTCCTTTAGATTGCACACATTGTCCGTCCATTAATTCACTCTTTGTAATTCACTCTTTGTAGGTTGACCACTTATTGAGTGGTATGGTGCATTGGAATCCACAATTTCTTATTGGTGATTGGTGAATTCAAATCTTGTGCCAATTTGTTTGGGCATTCGTTTGTGAGGGTGCAAGTCCCTTAATGTGAATATGAGGCAATCAAGGCCCTTTCTAACATAGGGGTCTTAGTACATGAGGGGAAATACGAAGAGAATGTGACTTTCTCCTGAAATTCATCTCTTTTCCTAAACCCATATTAAATACAAAGGTCATATGCTAATATACAACCATTCCCCCCAATACTATAAGATTTGTGATTCACCCCACTCTATTCCCATTACAAACCGGTGGCAATTAGAAACCCATCCTATTCCCATGAATTTGGACCACAACCCGGGTTGCTAAGGTTCTAATTTGTTAATGGTTGAAGTGTGTCTCATCTGTGTGAAGGGTTGCTCATCATTTACAACTCCTTTCTTCCCTTGGGACTTCATGCCTTATGCCTCCTACTTCAAAGCCATGTGCTTCCCTCTTCAAGGCAATGTGGCTTGATTTCGACATGTACAAGGCCAGTCTCTGTGTGCCATCCCAAGGGAACTTGCCAAAAACCCATTCTTTAAACTTTAGGGGCCTATTGGTCAATATACTCCATATGCAAGAAATGAAATCCCACACCTTTGTTGCCACCACTGGGTAGGAAATGAAAAGATGCAGAGAAATTTCTATGCATGTGATACAAAACACACAATGATCAAGAGCAATCTATCACTTTGCAATTGGTCTCCCATGGCCAGGCCTCCCACTAACATGCTCTAGATAAACACCTTCCCTTGAAAGCCAGTGGTTTGAGAGCAGTTCACAAACAAAGATATGTGCACACCGATCTACAATCAACCAACTACATGCTGGACTTCATGGGGGATGACAAGTCTATCTGAGTTGAGGGATTATTGATTGGGGAAGAGGCCTCCACTGGAGTAGATATCTGCAAGTCTTGGCTTATGCTTCTCCAAAGGCATTTCCATGGTTAGCACCGGAATTATCTGCCAGTACAACTACACCATGCTTGGGGACTTTGCCTCCTCTCCTCAAACACACTGCAAAAAGTCATCGAGACCAATGACAGATGCTACCGCCACCACTATCCCCGTTGTTGCATCACCACTTGCTAACATGGGAAGCCTGGCTTCAATTGAGTGAAGTACATGCCAATTTGTTCCATTTGTGCTCATAGTTATTATATCATACATAATGTACTCATTAGCCATGTTTTGCATCTGTGTATTTTTTGTGATAAGCTCGGAACTATTTATGAACGTGTGTGAAGACGCAGGAGATGAAGGTGTAGAGGGGGGTGATGGTGCAGAGGGTCCACAACCAGCACCACAAAGTGCAGCAAGGGAAGATCTCACGTTTCCAAGAATCATAGTGCGCGATGCTATGCCTGAATATCAACGGGTGATGAGTGAGAAGAGTGGCTCCTTGCTAAAGTGAATTGTATGAATCCAATGCTCCAATAGTCCAGACAGAGGCAAGACCTCGAAAATGCCTATGAGGAGCAATGCCACATCTCCGCTACATATTCTCAACAAGCACTGGGACAAAGCCACACTCCAACATATTGAAGATGGAGGCCGTGTTCCTAACTTGGATCCTAATTTTGTGGGCCTGGTTGTCAGAAAACCCTCCACACTTTCCATGCGTATTACCTTTGTGGATGATGGGCCTTTATGTCCAATAGGCCTAGACCTCTTTGATACAATGACTGGTTACTATGCGCTCTCATGCCACCATTAGTTTCACCTAGTATTCTTGACAAATACATTAAAGGTTAGGGGTTCATGTCCAACCTGTAATGCTCCTCAGGCCAAGAAATTGTACGACATTCTTGGCATTGGAGCAACCTTTTTAGCTGATCCTCGGTTGCAGAGATTGTAGTTCCCATATAAGTTAAATGCCGTATATTGTAATGACAAATCAATTTTGTATATGGATTTTGGAGATGATGCGATAAATTACAATATGTTCTCATGCTGTATTTTGTATTTGAAAGTTACTATCTTTTTTTGCCTTATTTAAAAAAAAAAAATAGTTCTTAGAGCTGAATTTTAGATATTACGATATTCTTGACTGTTGAGCGATTTTAATCATTGAGTTTTTACAAATCAATAGCACAAAGAGTCTACATTGATTATCAACCTCACAATACAAGGCTCCTATTTTTCCACACTAGATCCACAAGGTACCACCTATGCGGCCTATTCACTGTTATATTGAACAATTGCCACCATTGCTATTCCTATGGACCACCATCTTGACACAACTTCATGGGAGTACTCAATGTTCACTTTTTTGGTTCTTTGAGTTAATATGGGATTACTTTTTGGAACTTATATGGGATTACTTTTTGAGTTAATATCAATGCTCACTTTTTTACTTCTTGACCTCTATACGAACCAAAAAGTAATCCCATATTAACTCAAAGAAGTAAAAAAGTGAGCATTGAGTACCCATATTACTTTTTGGTGGTCAAGAAAGTGCTGACATAAGTTGATATACCTCTTGTGTATTTATAATTTTTGGAAAATAGGCACCCCTTGTATTTTTTTGGCCACATCAAATGTAACTATACATTTTGCAAAATGAGCACTCCATGTACTATGCTCACATCGAAAGTGGTAGAAAATGTATACTTGGCCCATATTCTACATGGCTAACTATTGTATACTTTGAATTTATATATTACGGTGACAAGTTAATGTCATGTTGATCTAAATTGGCATGGTTACTTAACTACAATCTAAAAATACAGTCTGTGTTTGTTCTATAATTTTTTTGAGAAACTGCACGCTTGCCTTTATAAATTAGCCATTCATGAGATCATAAATCTTTCCCGCACACCAATGGGGATTAAGATCCCTAAGCAAGGTGTTCTTGGAAAGATTTATAACTTCATCAGCGGTGGCAGCTAGTACAAATCGCTCCACCACCTGCTCTTTATAACATCATGATGTGCATGTCAAACAAATTGAAATGAATTGCATATTACAAACAAGCATTGCATTTTAAATGATTTACATTCTAGAACAATCACATTTTTAAATATTGCATTTTAACCGAAGTGCAACATTTCATTTGATGGCAAAAAAAGAAGTATGTATTGCAATGTCTCATTTGCACTTTAGAACAATTGCATTTTAAAGAATTTTAATGTTTCATTTGATGATCAAAAAAAGATGCAAATTGCAATGTATCATTTGATTGTTCCCTCCAATTGCAACATTAATAAGGGACACCGATGTACATGAAGACAACACCTCTTCTTCTTCGGAGTCGCTAGAATTGGGTTCAGGGTGTACAAGTACAGGGGCATCATGCAAGGGACCTAGAAGATCTGTGTGTACCCACTTTGGCATATCACCATCATTACACACCCCTTTCACATCGTCCAAAACCCTACCATTTGCATAGAGGTATATCAGCTTCTCTGATCTCTCCGATGTCAAGCGGTTCCTTATGACGGAATGCACAAACTTATAGTTACTCTAGTTTCGTTCGTTGGAGGAGTTGCTACAAGGTTGTGACAATACCTTCATGGCCAAGGCTTGCAAATGAGGTGTGGACACTCCACACTCTTCCCACCATTTCCATGCTAGCATATCTTTGGCTAATTCTTTGATCCTTGGATAGGCAAACAATCCTTCTCTATTTCAAGAAGTTGAGAGTTCCTTAACAGCTAGAAGCATACTCTGTCCTATCCTCAAAGAAATGTCCAAGAAGATCATGCCAGGACTACATAATCTATACATCTGTCTCTGTATGATATTCCCACCATTGTTGTGGATCTATAGTGCAAAGATTCGTGAGCTTGATTCCATAATTTTTGCACCATTTTTTGCAACATGGTTCGACAAGCCACATTATACCCACCTTCTCCTGGCCTTGCATCTTCCTTCAAAACATCTCTCTCAGCAGTCCACCAAGCCATATAAGCATTTCCCATGCTTGGCCTTTCACATCCACCCTAAGGACTGCAAACCAAATTGTCTACATGGCTTCCATTGCATCAGATACCCTTTTCCAAAACAACGGATTATTACAAAGCGCCTTTCAATCATTGAATTTGGTACGGGAGCTGCTCGAGCGTGACTTGGCTATCCACTCTACAACCTTTGCGCTTAATAATGTCTCAGTTATATAAGGCCCTGTTGCTTTCACAACTGCTCCATCATTATATAGTTTGTGGCAAATGCATTTCACTTGGCTTTAGAAGCTCTAACAGGTGATTCATAAGGGCGGGTGATTTGTGAATATCCAAGTAATCGCTTGTGGTTAAGAAAGTATAACACAACTTTTCGAGCCTCATCCACAACAAATTTAAAGAACTTGGTGTTAAGTGTTTTATATCAATCCTCCAAGACAAGGTCTAGAAAATGGCACGAGTGTGGCAATGCCCAAACACATCGATAGCTTCATTGCACGCATGTCGCGTATCCCCCAACCCCCCATGCCCCCCGCCTCCCCCCTTTAACACACCCCATGTCCCCCCCCCCCCCCTTGTGTGCATGTCGCGTACCCCCCCTTTCCCCCCCCCCCTTTGTGCGCATGTCGCGTATCCCCCCCCATGGCCCCCCCTCTTTTCACACATGTTGTGTACCCCCTCCCATGTCCCTCTCCCTCCCCAACACCCCCCCTTGCGTGCATGTCGTGTACCCCCCCTTCCCCCCAACACGCTCGCCCCCTTTGCGTGCATGTCATGTACCCCCCATGTCCCCCATGTCATGTCCCTCCCCTTGCGTGGCATCCTTTATCTTGAGCACTCTCATTTGGTTTACAACTAGGGATGAGAGATCTTAGAAGAATATCAAGGGGGGTAGTAAATAGATATTTTTGATTTGTACTATTAGAGTTTTGAGTTTCTCTAATAGTCCGCAATATAACCATGGGATAAACTATGGTAGAGGACAGATCCCCATGAGTGATTCAGCCATACCATTGAGAAGGTACAATTTACAATGGTATGGTAATTTAGGTTCATTAACAGTAGGTTTGACTTTTCAAGATGTGTAAGGTAACTTTCTTTGTTGTCAATTATCGAGGGTTCATTGCAGAATGCATACCTTATTATCTCTTGCTTCTCCACTATCATAGGCGCTCCCCGAACAGACAGACGTGTATATAGACGAGTTTATAGACGCACTGATAGACACGCTACATAATATATTTTTTAAAATTTACAGAATGCTGTGTATGTTGTGTATGCTATATAGTTACAGGAATCCCATTTCCACATTGTGTAATTTAATTCTTACAGCCAACCGCATTTTAATTACAATTCCAAATAAAACATTACAACTCCAAAACGCAATAAAATTGAAAGCTCAAAAAGTGCTTTTATGTACATATAGCACGAAGCTAAGCCACGTCATGTGGCTTCAAGTACAAAAAATAAGAGGAGTGTATATACAAGAGGCACGAAGCCAAGCCAGTGGCTTTAAGTACAAAAAAGAGTAGCTAGCACTACTTCTATGACTAATCTATGTTCTCCACATCTTCGCTCCCTTCCACACTCCCTTTTGCGCTCCCTTCTCCGCCTCCTTCCTCGTCTTCTTCCTCGTCTTCTTGTGCAAGGACTTGCAAACAAGGGACAACATATATCAATGTATCAAAAATCAAATCTTTACTTATAATATTGACATTATAAGTGCTTCCATGTATCTCCTGTGTGATGGTGGCAGTGGTAGGCTATCTCGACAGAAGTAGAGTATCTGCCCACGATCTCAAGCTACAAGACGACACAATCTGCGGAGGGGTTAGTACAAAGAAACAACCTCCCAATAAACTACATAAGCAATATAATTTGAGATTGATACTTACAAATTGGGCCTCCCATGATTCAACACCCCCTGCTCCAAAATGCACGCTTCTATATTGCTCCATCTAGATCCTTCGTGCTTCCACGTGCTGCAGACTGGGGTCCTCCCTCGCTGAATTCATTGCTGTCTTCCACTCACGCTTGTGAGTGGTGTGGGGCGGGCCCCTTGTTGGTTGACCTCCCTCGAGCCTGGCAAGCTCCGCTAGTGCCTGCCTCTTAAGCGAAGATCTTTTATTGCCAAGTATCATAACAATCTTTGACTTGGCCCATTTATCTATGAACTGACGATTGGGGGGGTTAGGATACCTAGAGCAAATAGCAGCGAGGGTCTCATCAGCCAACCTCTTTGGATGGTCTTTGTAATGGACAGAGACTGACTTGTTTTTCAGTTTGTACTTGATACTTGAAAGATTCAGATACCCTAGGGTTTCAGGTTCATATAGATGCTGCAATTCAAAAGGGGGCATTACAAGATCACACATGTCATTGGTATGTGCCTCCATGAGGTGCATGGTTTGCTTTTAAAGCAAGCACACCGACAGGACGACACCCTGGTACATACTTGATGTTATTAATTTGAGCCCTTATAGCATGCTGTGGAGAGAATCTGCTCATCATGTGTCTCAAGAAATGCGGGATTGGAAGGAAGTGGGTTAATAACTCGAATGCTTTTCCTCATTTATGGTCTTCACGTGCAGGCTATTGTGTAAAATGCTTCCAAGGGAGAATAAATTACCGACCTAAAGAGATATGGCAAGGCAACATGTGACGTCTCTTGGAGGATTAGATTACAAGCACATCCATGAACCCTATTAGCATTTCTCATAGTGCATCGAAGGACGTGAAGGATTGTATTTACAAGATGGGCGAGCTTGTGAGGTACCTTACATGATACAAAATATGATGCATATCAATGCTCCATGCAAGGTGTTCATATTACTAATATGGTGTACTTTTTCATTTCTAGGTATGTGAGCTCAAAGGAAATAGATTCCACCATGCGTGAGAATGCTCGAGTTATGTCAGTGGAGGTGGTTTGTTTAGTGGAGGAGACATTTCCATGTTCTATTCTCACAAGCCAACTACATCTTATAGTGCATTTGGTGGATGAGATTGCTATATGTGGTACTATACATGCACGATGGTTGTTCTTCCTTGAGCGCCTCATGAAGACCTTGAAGGGCTTCGTGAGACAAAATGCAAGACCCGAAGGTAGCATGGCTGAGGGTTGGTTGGTACAAGAGTCACTTGTATATATTTCTGAGTTTCTTGTTGATGTGGATAGCTCTCTCCCACGACTATGGAGAGATGATGAAGACCTAAGGATGACCTCTATTGTGCCTCAAGGGAAAGGACGCAACAAAGTAATAGACACAGAATTGTATAATAGTATCAACCTCTATTGCGTGCTTAATAGTGATGTGATGAAAAGATGGGTGACAAGATACGAGGATGCAAAGGCAAGAAGACAAGAAGAAAGGGCCCTCTTTCGTACACACCATGGATCTCGTGTGCCATACCCTCAGTATCTAAGAGCACTTCCAAAGGATATTCATGTGGATTGGCTACTTGATGAAATGGAGAAAGCAGAGAAAGACGAGGGGATGCATATCACAATGGAAGAATGGGAGTATGCTAGGGGATGCATGAGCAAGGTCGGTATATAGAATGTTATGCATAAGTTAGGAGTTTTCAATAATTTAGATTGCTTATTTAATTGATTTTTTCTTGGTGTAGTGCACTATGTTCAATCCTATATGGTGTGAGGGCAAGAGTTTTCGAACACAACAGATTGATGATAAGAGAAACACACAAGATTGCAGCGTCATTGCTAGCTTTGAGGGAGCCAATGGAGCCATGAATGATTATTGTGGCATAATCCAAGATATTATTAAGCTTGACTTTCGATGCTTCTTTGTGTATGTTTTGGATGTAAAGTGGTTTAAGGATGTGGTGGAAAGAGGCCCTAGTGCAACAATCAAGCACCATGCAAGTGGCTTTGTAACTATTGACTCCACAAAGTTTTAGCAAAGTAGGAAGGACACACTAGTACTATCGCAACAATGTGAACAGGTACTGTGTACATATATAAAAATGCTCACTTTTAAATATTTGATACCTTCGATGCAAGGAAAATAACATGATTGTATTTGTGTTTGAATTAGGTTGTCTATCAACCAATGGTGGATAATAATAGATGGTGGCATGTCATACCTATTATGCCACGTTCCAAAGTGATGTATAGTACATTTACTAATATGGAGCATATGGAGGATGATCATGGCCATGGATGTGATGATGACTGTGATACAAGAGAGGAGGATGATCATGAGATAGAAGATACAGATATTGAGGCCATTACCCGTGAGGATGAGCCTACCATTGGTGATGCTGATTTCGATGAGCACATGAGTAGCACAAGTAGTAGTGGATTGAATGTATTTGTAGATCTAAGCACTTGTTTGGATTTTGAAGTAGATAGTTTAGCCAGCTTTGATCTCATTGAGGATGATATTGAACCGTAGCCCACCATCATTGATATTGGCAAAACTATTTTACATATTGTCTCATTCTCCTCACCTCACTTAATTCTTGTATATGTGGACTTGTAAAAAAGCATTGATGTTTTTGTTAAAATTATGTGCTTTGGTAATCATGGGCAATGTTTGGAAAGCAGTGATGCACACCAAAATCTCACTTTCTGTATTCTCTATTTTGCATCTAAGTATGCGTCTAATTCTCAGTGTAGATGCACTAATAGACACACTAATACATGCGCAAATAGACACACTGACAAATGCAGTGTTAGCCAGGCCCATATTTTCTCACTTTAGACATGCAAATAGACGTGTCAATACACGCGCAAATAGACGAATAGACACGCTATTAGACACACCCATAATTTATCTATTCAAGCAATGCCTATAGATGCGCCTGCTATTTTGCACGTTTATCAAGCGCGTCTATAGTTGCTTTGTGTTGTTGTGAAAACACAAATAGGACAAAGAGCATGCAACTGGGTTTGATGCTACGTATTATGAAATGCAATGTCCTTTGGCATGCTTATGAGCCACATAGTAAGCAAGTGCATGGAAAAAGAAACAATTCAAAAATTGTAAATAGTGTTGGATATATTAAAAGATCTTTGCACATGGACAAATTGCACATATTCCATTTTAGGGTAAATTTAGATACCAATATCAAACAACTATTAATGTTTTAAGACCGTAGTAGTCCTACTAGTTTGGATTCCAAATTTTCAATCAGTTTTGGATTTTCAACAAATCAAAAAAAAGTTATGGAGCGTGCCCTCAAATGGGTGTGCATCACTTTAGCACAACATTGGAGGCCCATTAATCCATGCCTAATGTTCTCATTTAGGTGTATCCTTGGGTTGAGGTCTGAGGAGAAGCTCACGTAGTATACTTTTGAATGATTACTTGGTTGAATGTCTGTACAGAACAAAATTTTGATGTTTTTGAATAAATTGCTATGTCCTATAGTCTTTAGGATGCATGCTTCACGTGTAACATAGCACTTGTAATGCTTTAATAGTCTCATTCTAGAATTTTTTGGTCTCATGTTCAAGTTTGGAATGTGGAATACAATTTGAACACAAAGTTTGCTGAATTCCATTGAGCAAAGCATAAGTTATGGGATATGCAAGATACCTATATACAGAAAACTCCCTAAACCTCACAAAAAATGGCTACACCCAAGCAAACAATGACCCTAAGAAGGTTCTTTATGGGCTTAAGAAGGTCCCACAAGCCTAGTACAACAATATTGACACTTATATTAAGAAGAAAAGGTTAACAAGGATTAAATTGGATCATGGAGTATATGTAACAAGAAACATCGATGCATTCACTATCATAGCACTCTATCTGCATAAGCTTATCATAGAAAGCAACAATAATAAGACGGTCAAATAGGTCATTGTCAACCTTAGTCGGCTTGTTCAGAGTGCATGATCTAGGATTCTTGCATTACATTGTAGGTGTGACATATCACTAAGTCAAACCATATATATAGACTCCATGTAAGAGTAATATATTTTAGTCAGTCTCGGTGATGACTCACGTGTTGTGGGGATGTTGAAGATATGTTGATGGAGCCTCCACTCCAAGATACTCCTTGTGGGAGCAATGCATAGCACGAGTCATCCGCAAGTGTCACGCAAGCGGCCTCTGGATTGTTATAATGTGGTTTGATGCGAGAGAGAGGGAAGAGGAAGAGGGAAGGGGAGAGGGAGAAGGAAGGAAGAAGGAGGGAGGAGGAGGGAGGAGGAGGGGAAGGGGAGTGAAAACCACAAGGGCACTATGAAGGAAACAAGAGATCACCCAAAACACTCTCTTAGAGGAGAAGAGGGACTTGTATTCAACTTGGTGCAAACAACAATGAAGACCAAAGTCAACCATTTGGCCTTTTATACAAGTCATCTTTTAAGAGAAAGTGGGAGCAATAGGTTGCCATTTTCCTCCACTATATGATTCAATGACGATGGAAACACTCTGTGTATGCTGTATTGTGCTGGTAGAAGAATTGCTTGTGAGGAGACATGTTGGATTGATTGGGGCATGAGAATGGCACATGCCCAGTCTCTTCAACATAGATTGCTCCCGTAGTATCCTTTAAGTTTGCCCCCATTTAGATAGCCATCCATTTTTGTTCCATCAAGGGTGGCTATTCAGCACAACCCCTAGGGAGTGATCTCAACTACATGGTAAGGACCCATACCTCGGTACTTAAAAGCTTACGTTTAGTATTGCGAACGCTATAAAGGAGTGCCAAATCTCCTTCTATTAGGTCCTTGTTCTTGAGGTTGCAGTCAAACCACTTTTTACGTCAAGCCTTTTCTATCTGGAGAGAGTAGGCTGCACGCAACCTTGTCTCTTCTAACTTTTCGAGTCCGACTAGCCATTCAGCTAGCACATTTTTTGTGAGTTTTTCTTTTACGGCAAGATGGAGGCTAGGCACTACATACTCCATTGGCATTTTTGCCTCCACCCCAAAGGCTAAATTGAAGGGGGTTCAATGTGTTGCCACTTTGTAGGAGGTCCTGTAAGCCCATAACACTGCTATGAGCTTATGCTCCTAGTCGGTATGACTGGCTTCTACCATACATGTGATGATCTTACAGCATGTTTTGTTGGAGCTCTCGGCCAAGCCAGTTGCTCTGGGGTAGCATGGCATTGAATGGCTTAGCTCTGGGGTAGTATGGCATTGACTTCCTATGAATGATCATAAACTCACTCGTCAGGATTGCTATGGTTTTGTTGAGGAAGTGAGTTCATCGATCGCTTACTAACTCCAATGGACATCTAAACCGTGTAATGATTTGTTCATATAAGAATTTGGTGGGGGATCTTGCCTTAGCCTTAACCCGTGACTCTTCCTTCTACCCACTTGGTGAAGTAGTCGGTGGCCAGGATGATGTATCAGGCCCCGGTCCCCCTAGCTACTGGGCTTATGGGACCAATGAAATAGATGCCCCATTTTTTGAAGGGTTGGTTAGCCAAGATTCCGGTCAGGGGCATCATGTTTGCCTTGTGCAGGATTTCGATACGTTGGCAGGGGTTGCATCGTTTGATGAATTTGGCCGTGTGAGCAATGGCCACCAGAGACCAGCTTGCAGCACTTTACATGCTGTAACATTAATGAGTGTAATACGATTTTAGCAGTAGTCGGTGGTGTAGGCATATAGCAATGGCCGCGGAGGAAGAATATAGCCACGGGCAGTGGGATAGATGTATCGCGAGATGATCGACAGGATAAATATTGCCATGTGGTCGGTGCAAATGGTCACAAGGACTATTCCCATGAGCATAGGGATACAAAATAATAGCAGGCAGTGTAATACGGTTTTAGCAGTGGTCAGCAGCATAAGCGTATAGCGACGGTAGCAGAGAAAGAATATAACCACGGGCGATGGGATAGATGTATCGCGACGATTGATGGGATAAATATTGCCACGTGGTGGGCACGAACGATCGCAAGGGCTATCCCTACAGGCATAGGGATACAGAATTACAGTGGGCGATAGGATAGGGAATTGGTGGGATCTTACTAATGCATTAGTCGGTGGGATAAACATATCGTGACGATGGCAGAGTAAGTGTAAAACACCAGACGGTAGGATCAAAATAGTGATGGTCGACCGAATGAAAATAGTGACAGGCAGCATGATAAGAGTAACATGACAAGCAGAGGGGAACGATTATGACCACATGCATGGGGGTGGGTTCACCGTGTTGACGGAGTAGCCGGATGACAACGGTCGATGGGGTAGCTCTACAGTGCTGGTCAATGGCTGTCAGATCAATGGGGAAGTAACTCTGACATGCATTAAATCAGTGCGATAGGGTAGACTATGATCAAAGGTTAGGTCAGTGGGGTAGCTCTATGGCATTGGGTCAATGTAGGTTGACCAAAGGGGTATGACTAACACGTCGGTCCACGGGGTATTTGGTTGGTGTAATAGGACTACAGTGCCGACTCGGTGGGATAGTCACACACAGTGTCATTGATGGAGTTTTGATGATTTTTGAAGATTTTGTAGTTTTTGTTTAGGATTTTTTGTGATGGGGGGATGCTACTCTATGTACTCTACCTACTCAATGAAAAAAACTTGAAAAGAAAACACTTTTTGAAAGCCAAAATGCAAAATTTCAGAAAAGGTGAGTTCTAAGACACAAAACTACTTTAAAACTTGGCAAGAATCTTTATACTACATACAAAATGGCTCACGTAGGTGAGAAGAGGAAGTGTCAACAACCTGATCTCACAAAGTCTTAGAGGAAGGTGCTGAAAAACGAGAATGTACACTTCTTAATGAATGTCGATTAGGACATCATTGAGACAGCTTTCCAAAATGGTGAAAGTGGTGTATAAAATTTGGTGAGGACAATGGCAAAGTGTGGAGGGAGGACCTTGCGTGATCAATTTCCATATGTTTTCACAGTAGAATCTATAGACCAATATTTGTACCACAGCGCGATGGAGGGCCGACGATGCCTCGGTCAAATAGATCGAGACATAAACTCATGTGACACAAAGTGGGAGGGTCCTGTTGTAGATGCCAGGGTCATGTACATCAAGAATGCGTGGCGAGGTTACAAAGGCAAAGGAGCTACCTCAACCTCCCTTCCATCAATGTACCCACGTCCCTAAGCACAGCCACAACCACAAGCATCAATGCACCCACCCCCCCAGTCCAATAATACATTACATCCACCACAACCACAAGCACCAATGCACCCACGTCCCCAGTCATATGTCACATTCCACCCAATGCAACTACAAGCACCACTGCAGCCACACCACGTGTATGCACTAGTTCATCCACCACAACATGTTGAACCCCGTATGCCTTTTTTCCAAGATCTGTCATACCTAGAAGTTCCTCGTCCTTTTTCACCTCTCCCACCACATGCATGATCACATTTCACCACATCTTTTATGCCTCCATTTGTGCCTCCTACTGCACGCGTAGATCAGTTTTCATCTCCCGTATTTTTGCCTACACCACAAATGCACAATCTATCTGCACAAGCAGATACATTCCCATCTCCTTCGTTCTTGCTTGCACAAGCACCACACACATCACATGGCTTGCGTGATCATGTAGAAGTGCCAAGACCCATGCGGCCCATACTGCTTCAGTGATGAGACATCCGATTTTACAACAAGTGTAGCTGTGGACACAGGCATGAAAGGAACAGTCAACATGTGCAATATTCTTGTCCCTCCCTTTGAAAGGGGTGCTGAGGGTTTCTGTGTCTGTTGATGCATTGAAGGCCAGCGCATTGGAAGAAGCCACATGCTTGGGCGATGTTGTACATTCGAGCATCATCCGGGCAATAGGTCTAGTCCATGACGATAACCCAATGATACTATTTCTGTTCTGGAATGGAAATCATTTGGAAAGATGGCTAACCTACCTCGGACATGATAGAAAGCGACCATCTCATGTGTTTCACAGAGATGGTGTACAAATGCCTGCTAGAGCTCCACAGTTCCATCAGCATGTATTTGATATTTTAAGTGCACTAGTTTGCACTATTCATTACATGCACCAACACAATGTCTTGCATAATGATTTGCATGCGCAAAACATTATGGTACACTTCTCGGAGTCATCCGAGGAGGTATATTATGCATTTGTGATTGGGGAATGATGACCCCATGCAGCACTAGAAAGCACTATCCTACATTACTCAGTGACAACCCCAACACTGTGTGAAGCTCCATTGCTAGGTTTCGTCACGTTTCTCCAGAGTGCCTTTGCACCAATCCCCCACCTTTCGATGTTGCACAGGATGTGTATGCCATGTCTCATCACATCCTGAAAATCTTGGACATTTGTGCACCATCACCAAGTACGGGCCCGCAAAAGCTCTAATCGGGCGTTTACGATGATTTGCGGTTCAGGGAAAGTCAACCGAACCGAATAGACATCCAAGTACTACAGATTTTTGTGGGATTTTTGATATTGCTACAAGATGTGGTATACAGCTCAGTCCAAACCAAGGACTTAGACCAGCCAATGACTCAGTCATTCTTGGACGCCGAGATGTAACATGAGTGACCAATCATGGAACTTGTAACATTTTTAGTTTTATATATCATCCAAGTTTGGATCCACTCCATTGTTCGAGCAGTTTGTATATTTATAGTGACATGATAAATGATGCGATAAGTAATGTTTAAATATTATTTGTATAAGTAAATGATGCGATAAAAATGATGATCCAATTGTCAAATATGATAAATGATGCAATAATTAATGTTTAAATATTAATTGTATAACTGAATGTTGCAATAAAAATGATGGTCTAATTTTAAAATATTATAAATGATGTGACAATAAATATTTAAATATTGTTTTTATAGGTTTAATATTATTTAATTGTTTAAATATTTAATATTATTTGTGGTTACAAATTAATTTTATCTTGCTATCATTTTTTAGGCTAAGTATGAGCATGGAGGGAGAGAACTTAGAGAACATTCTCCCACCAGATCCTCCCCAACTAGAGCAACTTCCAGTCCAAGAGGGCCCACAAGGTGCTTTTGTGCCTCAAGAGGCTGATTTAGTAGACCAGCTAAATCGTTGTCCAGTAATTCTCATTAAAATGGCTTTGCTTGGTGCCCTAGCTGCAACATTAAATCCTTTCAACAATCGTAGATTTCCAAAGCAAAATACCAAATCTGTAGCTCTTGATGGCTTTAAGCGATTGCATCTCTTAGAATGAATAAAATCGTATGCACTCCAATTTCGCTCACATGCA
Source organism: Dipteris shenzhenensis (assembly GCF_047967505.1). Lineage (NCBI taxonomy): Eukaryota > Viridiplantae > Streptophyta > Polypodiopsida > Gleicheniales > Dipteridaceae > Dipteris > Dipteris shenzhenensis. The sequence goes on from NC_141606.1 coordinate 450,905, forward strand.
CCCGATGATGTAGCAACAGAGAGCACACGAGTTGCAACATGCTGTAACTCCAATGTCTCTCCACCATATTCCTTCCACCAAGTAGGTGCGATAGTCATCTTAATAGCATCAAGATTTCAAGGATCTCCAAAAGAGCCTTCGCGATTCGCATATCTCACTTGTTGCTGGTAGGCCAGTTTTCCTTGATCTCCAGGAAGTAACTTTTTACAAACCTCTCGAAAGCTACTTATGACTTCAGGATTCTGTGATTGAGCATGCATTTGATATTGTGGATGTACTGCAAATGCATCTTCATGCAAAGGGGTGTGCATTTGCTTCCATCTCTTATCGGCCAAATATACCACTTGTTGCTTCTCCCTAGGAGCAAAGCGCACAAATTCTTTAACTTGTTGTATTGCTTCTGACATCTTCCAATACACTTTACCCATAACAAAGGCATCAGCATCAACCATCCTCAATACTATTACAAATGGTTCTACACCTTCTTTTATTCTTTCAACATTTTTCTAGAATAGAGATGATTATACAAGATGTACACATTTAGAGCCTGGTCTTGTGTACTGTGTCTTTTTTTCTAGCCAATTTGCCCATCGTCTATCGATAACAGTCTCGACTAAAGCTTGATGCACTTCCAACAATCTAGCAAGAACTAGAAAAGAAGTGGCAAATCTAGTTTGACTTTTATTAAGCTAGAATTTTGATGCTTTTATGGAAGCTTTTACTGCTGCTATATAAAATAGAGTGTTTGATGCTTTAGTTTCTAGGATCTTTTCTAAAGGCTAGATTAGTGCCTAGCTTATAGGAAGTTTTTGGATTAGGATATGGCTACGCCCTATCCCACCCTTTTGTTTGTATACATAGATAGATGTATACTATGATTTTTTCTAAAGGGTGGATTAGGGCCTAGCTTATAGGAAGGTTTTGGATTAGGGCCTAGCTTATAGGAAGGTTTCTAAAGGGTGGATGAGGGCCTAGCTTATAGGAAGGTTTTGGATTAGGGTATGGCTAGGCCCTATCCCACCCTTTTGTTTTTATACATATTTTTTTCTAAAGGATGGATTAGGGCCTAACTTATAGGAAGTTTTTGGATTAGGTATGGCTAGGCCCTATCCCACCGTTTTGTTTCTATACATATATAGATGTATACTAGGGTCGAGAAGGGCACACATTACATTAAAATATGCACCAGAGTGAGAAGGGAGAGACTAAGAAGATTCCACCATTGTGGCTACATGCTACTCATCCCTAAAAGATGGCTCCCACATGAGGAAGACATCTATACCTACTCACTATCAAGGCCATCTCCCTCTTACAAACCTTCATCCTCTCATTGCCTTGCTTGTTGCTTTCATCATTCCTACCATTGGTTCATTTTGACTATATCTCAACATCGTTTAACATTCTCATTCCTGATCAACATACAATTTCACAGTAAGTATTGTGTTTTAAGAAAAATGCATGTCTCAAGCTAGTACATATCACATTCCGATTCCTAATCAACATGTAAATGCCAGATAAGTACTCTCTTTTATGAAATATGCATATCTCAAGCTATTGCAAATAAATTTCATGAAGGGTTTAAAATTATAAGGATAGCATGGATGTGAGGTGCTACTTCAAGATTAAGAAACCAAACAATCTCTTCCTCAAATTTCTATATTCTCAAACTGTGCACTCGTCCCATTGGTACAAGTATATCTGTACTTCTCATCCATGCAATCCATATTCATAACCTGAAACTAAAGGTACAACACATTATATAAGTCAAATGCATGCAATCCTAAATCCTTATTACCTTTCTATGAGAAGAAAGTTTTACAGTACTTTCAACCCTAGCCACCCAACAGTGAGTGGTTTTCTCCCACTTTCTCTACCCTTGCTATAGCAACATCACTTTTTTGCTTGTACTAGTCTAGCATCTTCTTAAAATTAGACCTGGCGTTCTTTCACCTTGTGACCACATGGTGGGCATGATATGATTCTCATAAATAGCCCTTGAAAGCAAGTCTTTTTGACTTCTTACAACTTGGTTCATTTTCAATAACATCCATGAAGTGTCAGGGTCAATGCACGATTGGGTGTAGCCAATTATTCTAGGGGCAGTTTTGGGGCCATGATGTGACGTAGTAGTGGCTCTTACTTTGAATTTGGGGTGGACTCAAGCTTTGGTCAAAATTTTTCCCGACATAATGATTATCGCACTACCATAATAATGAGACACAATCTATCAAAACTTGCTATTTTGAACACCATAGATCTTAACACATGTCACTACATGAGCAATTCTTCCCTCATTTGCACAATGCATCTTTATGCATCATACTATTCATAGTCTGTCCTATCATCTACATGTAGCTTGCTACCTATCACTTGTCATCTATCTACAAAATTTTATGTGCTAGTCTTTCTCACAAAAATTCAAGCATGTAGATCTAGATTCATGAAAATCCATGAAGATCTACATTTGTGACCACCATATCATTAAGCCAATCGATCCGATAGAGTCTATGCTTCTATTGACTCTCATATACCTATCAGTCTTCCAAAGACTTTAATCCTCTAAGCGCTCTCTCTCTCTCTCTCTCTCCCCTTTGAAACCTTGTGACAATGTTGAGTACAAAGTTAAGCTTTATAATTATTTGTGTGATTTTGACATTATCAAGCAAAGAACCTAAGGCCTAAGTTGCAAGCTATGTGACATTGCATGATTTGCTACATGCCCCTTACCATCTTTAGTTACCTACTATAGTCAGCATGTTTGAGGTCCACACTTTTATAGCTTTATAAATTGCTTTCCTTGCTAACTGGAACATTCAAACTATCACGACTACGTTGGTACACCATGTGGCACCTCAATATTTGAGTCACAGGCAACCAGATGCTCCATGTTTACAGTGTGAGCTCTTCACACTTTCTGAAACATATTTTTACAAATTACCCCAGGATGGAGGACAGAAGAAACTTTAGTCTAGTCTGATATGGAGAAAGTTTTATCTCCATTGAAGCTATAAACAAGCTTCGTATAGAGACCAAGGATTTAATCATATAGATTACCATTTATTGAAATTTAGAAATAGACATCCAGTGGTCCTGATACATGTCTATAGGAATATGACAATAATATGCTTAGTGAAAAAATCATCATACCTTTAGAGTAAGAGACAACAAGGAAGTAGAGTATGAATTTCCTGAGTCTCCACCAAATCACGTGCTATAAATGGTGTAAAGTACTGAGTGCTCCACCCGATACAATAAGCTAAAAGGGTGGAGCTACTAAACGAGCATCATCACCCATGCTAAATGATAACTACTATATAGTCATGGCATCATCATCATCATCATATCAAATCTAATCCAATATCAAGTCTGGTCAGATACATAAGATACGTGAGTGGAGGTTCCCAAAAGGAGTGGGATGGGCCCGTGGTGAGGGGCTATACTGGCACTAGGTCAAAGATAGAGCACTTGCAGCTATCTATGGGTGTGGTATGTCATGGCCTCTTGGCAATGGCTTTGTATCTAACAAGGGCACCAATAATCCCTATCAGTCGTTGTCTTGAACATGGATGGGATGTCACTAAGCATGATCTATTTGTCTGCCCTTTGTCAATTATCAAGTGTGTCATGTTACTGGCTCTGGATCTCTACCTTGTTGGCCACCTATGGTCTAGTGGCTTGGAAGAACTCCAAAATCATACTCTAAGATGAGTCTGTCTGTGTGCCTTCCCTTGTCTCTGCAATCCAAGCAAGTTATCTCTGTGCTTAATTGCCTCATGGATGAAGGTGCACATGCATCCCTGATTTGGATAGCAAAGGAAATTAGGAGAGTACTCCAAAGAGACAATGATATAGTAGCCTCAGATCTCATAGTATGTAGGGCCCATTTGAAGACGAAGTGCTTCTTTGACTCGATCTCTTGTCAATCACACACTTGGTGCAGATGCAACTCTCTCTAGGTACTCCCTTAGCTCGTCAACTCTCAATGCAAAGTTGATGTGATGAACATGGAACTGTCCAATAGAGATCCTCAATGACTGCAGGAGGTGGATTTGATAATACCTTGGCAGCTCAATGAAACCAGTGATCTGCATTCACAGATTGCCTTCTCAGCAGACTCGAACTTTAGCTTGCCTTTCAATTACCCATACTTATACTATTATGTGCTCGCTTGAAACTGCATTGTCTAGTTGGCCAGAATGCTTCACTCTTGTATATATCCTATACGAGAGAAACAATGTATCAGACTCTTGAGTAATCCATTTAGACATTAAAAGTAAACTCCTTCTAGACAATAAAAGTAAAGAAATATCATGATTCAATAATCTTTTCAGCACAATGACATGTTCTAGACTTTCCAACTTTCAAACCTAGCGTCCAACATGTCTTCTCCTCTTTTGGTTCACTCATCTAACGATTGTGTTCACTGTCTTGGGATATCATACTCCGTGGATGATATTGTTCACCTTGGGGATGCACTCCAAGCTCCAGCGTTGCAAGAAGGTCTTGTTTAAGTAGTCCAAGACAATGTATCACAAATCGACAATGAAGTCATTGCTTCCAAGAGCTGCGGTCTCCTTCATGGCAAAAGGCAAGAAACTAACTTCCTTTCGAGAGACAAATGTGGAACACCACATCCTCCTTCTACTTCTCCTTGCCTTTGGATCGATGTCCCTGCCACCCTTCTTCCTCTCCCATCTCCTACCATGACTTGACCTCCACTCGCCTACCTATTTATATAGATAAATAAATAAATAAATATATATATATATATATAGAGTTTGCAAACTTTAAGCAGAGAAATAGTACAAAAATATCAAATCCGTCAGGTGGTCCAGGCTCCAAGGTCAAGGTCTACTTACCTTCCACCATCCAAGAGAAACTAGGTGTTAGAACATCATAGTCTCAATTGGGTAGACAGGTAATGCCTATATTCATTGGCATTTTATTGCTTTACCTAGGAACATAAACAACTGTCTAGATTCATAAGTAGATTTATGAAAATACAATGCCATATGTACAATTGTTTTCACAAATCTAGCACAAAAGGGATACATCTGTGACTAAAGTGTGTGAGACAAAGTCTCCACCCTTAAATAACAATCAAATGGGGGATAATCCACACCCTTAGGTTAGACCATCTCTACATTTAAATTGGGTGATAAACCAAAGAGGAATTAAAAGAACTAAACGACTAAGTCTAAAACAATTAATAAAGATAAATGCAAGTTAGATTAAAGTGAATATAGCAATAACGTAAATTGCATGAATTAATTGATTTAATAAATTATGTTAAAAGAGATTTAAGTAAAGCTTTTCTTTTATATATATATGTATATATATATGTGTGTGTGTGTGTGTGTGTGTGTGTATGTGTGTGTATATGTATATATGTGTGTGTGTCTATATATATGTGTGTGTGTGTGTGTGTGTGTGTGTGTGTGTGTGTGTGTGTGTGTGTGTATGTATATGTATATGTATATGTATATATATATGTGTGTGTGTGTGTGTGTGTGTGTATGTATGTGTGTGTGTGTGTGTGTGTGTGTGTGTGTGTGTATGTATATGTATATGTGTGTGTGTGTGTGTGTGTGTGTGTGTGTGTGTGTGTGTGTGTGTGTATGTATATATATATAACTTAAAAGGGAGTAATAAGAAGTTGACATCATAATAGATAAAGTTCTTAAAGCAAATAAATTGGATAAAGTAATAAGTTTAATAAGCGAAATCAATGAATTGAAGTAGTGGAATTAATAAAAATTATTTTATGTCTTGCTAGAATTAGCTAGCGGAAATAAATAAAGTACTTATATGTTAGAAAGCAATTTTGCACACATAAGAACCAAAATCAACTAGTATACTTTAAAGGTTAAATATGAAAACTACAATTAATGTACACACGTAAATAGAAATGCACTAATAATTTAAATAAAGCACTATCTTAATTTACACACAAGTTAGCTCAATTTTAAAAAGGGTCGGTGAACCATTGAACCATGGTTACGGGTTTAGAATACCCATTTATTAAAAATAGCAAGAGAGAAATGAATCATTAATAAATAAGTAAGTTAGAATAAAAAAGTTAGAAAAAGTTAAGTAAATGTTAGTTTGTAAAAAGAGATAGGAAGAGCGTATCTACACAAATGACTAAACAAGTAAGCAATTAGTACAACAATTACTTATGAAACTAAACCGCCTCTTCAAAGCGCGATGAGCAAAATCAAGCTCTTCATACTTAATGCCAAAATATCCTAGTGTAACTAATATTTCCGTCTGCAGTTCCTGAGCTAAGTTACTCGGGACCTTCCCCTGTCAAGTACGAAGCTTTCATAAATAAATCTTACAAGGATCCTCTTACATTCTGCCTATGATTTTCACATCTGGAACCTCCAAAAAATTGTGACTTATGAGAAAAGCAAGAGAAGCTTCCGTAAATTTGTAACTTCTGAAAAATGCGAAAGTGCAGGTCTCAGTGGAAGTTTGGACAAGTAAATGATTGTACTTGCCTTCCGTCAAGCTAACTCGGGATTCGGAACCTTAGCGTGGTGGAAGATTACGTTGTTCCTTAGATAAAAAACAGCTACTCGCAAGAAATGCCAAAACTGTGAAAGGGCTTCGTTGAGTTGGACAGCTTGCCTGAAGCTCATAGTAAGTGAATCCACAGCGAGGAACAGGTGATTACGTAACAGCAAACAAGCAAGGGGAGTAGGGACGTAAGAAAATAAATGATTCCGGTTGTGTGCGCGACTATACTCTGCGTACGTGGGTAGACCAAGTGTTTGCAACTACAAAAGAATTGTTCATCCTACGCTATGGAGCGACCTTTTTGAGCTTGTAGTGAGCTTGTAGTGGATCGACCACCTACGATGGAGGAGACGAACTGAGAGGAAATTGTGTGTGTGTAAGTAGATGCGCCCGTGGAGCCACACACAAATACACAGTGGTCAAGAATCTGAGCATTGAAAAACCATAACACCTTACGTGAAGCGATACATCGATTCATAAGCAACGTAAGGGTAAGATAAAGCAATAAAAGAGTAAACAAGATAACGTGAGAACCTGATCGAAGGGGGAGGCCATAGTGAAGACTTGCCGTAGGTTGCAAACGATGCAGATGTTTGTAATGAAGTGGCAAATGACTCGGAAGGCACACGGATGAAAGGAGGTGAGAAGAGGACAACCCAAAAAGGTAGAAGCGTTCCAGATAACAGAGGAAAAGTGCCCATCCTAAGCAAATGAGGTCATGGATGAGGCTCGCATGCAAAGCACAATGAGGTCGCAATGAAGCTGTGGGCAGGAAGAAGCAACATTAAAGGTCAAGCATGTGCACGAGATGGCCAAGAACGTCGGGCGGTGGGAAAGAAAAGAGTGGGAGGAAATGTGGGGTGGTAGGATTAAAAAAAGAAAAGAGTGGGGGAAAGTGGTTGGTTATAGAGGACACGTTATAGAGATAGTTCGGAAGTAATGTGATTAGGGTATAACGTGAATTAGGTAGGGGACAAAAGTCGGGAAAAGGGAAAGGTTGCATAATCTATGTGTGTGTGTGGGGGGCGGGGGTTTACAATTAACATATACGCTCTAAAACGCATGAGAAGGGGGTTGAAAAGTGATTCCTATAAAAAATTTAGAAAGGGTGATAAGAAAATGTGTGTGTAAGCAGGGAAGGAGGTATTGAAGTGTTAAAAAAATGCTTGCAAATTTTCATTTTGTGGAAAATTAATGAATATACAACTCAAACCCATAAAGATTGTAATGCTCATATAAATACTACTTCTTGCCACCAATACAATATCTTAGCATAAGAAGGTAAAGCTCAAGAAAAGAAAAAAGGGGGAAGCACCCTTATGAGACATGGGAAGTGTGTGTGTGTTTATGGGGGGGGGAGCAAGTAATTGGGAAAAATGAAAGTGTGTGTGTGTGTGCGTGCGTGTGTGTGTGTCAGTGCGTGGAGGGGAGCAATGACATTTAATCCTGCCATTCATTGCTTGTAAGGTCTTTCACAAAAATTAGACAAGTGAAAATATATATTAGCACTAGCCTAAAATGCCCACGAAGGGCACGAAGGAAAATCTCCAAGGCAGTGAAACTTGTAGAATGGGAATTTCCGAAAGAGATGGCGATAGGTGGACATGAACTATGGAAGAATTAAGAAAAAAAGATGGATGAATTAGGGATGAGAGGGAATTACGGCGTTGAGGAAAGTGTGTTTGATGAGCTATGGAGATGGAGATAGAAATGACAGTGAAGAAGGCATTTGGCCAGCCTTTGGGGCTTTCTAGAGTTTTTCCCATGAACATTTGCAAGAATAATAATAAGTCTGAGTGTGACATGTTGCAGATTATTACATGGAGAGCGAGAGCGAGAGAGAGAGAGAGAGAGAGAGAGAGAGAGAGAGAGAGAGAGAGAGAGATTTTATATTATAATTTTTATTTCTTTCTAGAGGGTGAAGGGGGGGGGAGAGAGAGAGAGAGAGAGAGAGGAGGTGGTACATCTAGCACTGAGAGGGTGGTGGGATGTGGCACCCCTCATTGAGGGATGGAGGTGATGGCTCTCTTTGAATTCATTTGGCTTGATCATAGTGAAAAGGGCAAGCACAAGATGAATATTCAATTTGTTCATTCATTAGAGACCAAACCTTACATCTTAAAGTATCGTGGAAGCATGTGGTTTGTGATCCATGTTGTTGTATCTTTTGCTCCATAGCGTTTTGATGCGAGTAGAAAGTGTGTCTACCCTTTAGTGTAATAGTCTGGACATGCCTTAAGTCTAGAAAGGAATATATGATCATCTCTTCTCCATATCTTTATCTGCATATTCCTTATTTATGAGGTTGCATTAAGAAGGCAATACCTTGTCACACGCCTCCTTGCAGCCTCTCTTATAAAGACAACGGGCAACACCTACCAACATATAATGAACTCTTTTCTATATCTCTATCTCATTTGTGAGGTTGGACTCCAAGGCACCCCTCCTCTTATGAAGGTAAATGGTGAGGGTTGGAAAAGAGGCAATAGATCCTCATGGGAAAGGATGATTGTGGCAGTTTTAAAATCTCTCTCTCTCTCTCTCTCTCTCTCTCTCTCTCCACATTGAAGACATCCTTATTGGTTGTACTCAATGGGCAAAATATTTTATAAAAAATTATTGGAGCATCCTTAATCTCTATCAAAGAAAGCTATATCAGGCAAGGAAGTGGACATTAACATCAAAATCAGAACATCAATGTAGTATTCATGATGAAATAATTCCAATAGCAATAAATTAAAGGAAGAGGGAATGTATCCAAAATATGTCAAACATACAATGACACAAGTTTGCAATCAAGGAAATTTTTATGGAAGAGGAAATCATCATGGTAGGCATCAAAGTCATAGTCATTATGCTAATGACCTTGATTATAATGTTTTGATATAATATGTTTTTTACATTGAAATATTGAGAGAGAGAGAGAGAGAGAGAGAGAGAGAGAGATTTACTATGTTTTTAAGATAATATTTTGTAATATGATTTTATGATCATAAAAGTTTGATTATAATAGGTTTTTAAGATAATAAATTTATAATATAATATAAATAATATAAAAGAGAGATCAAAGAGAGATTTATTATGTTTTTTAGATACTAATTTTGAAGATGTTTTTAATGAACCAATTAGATAATAATAATTAATCTTTCTTAAGTGTTTATTATGTTTTTACGATAATATTTTGTAATATGATTTTATGATCATAATATTTTGATTATAATATGTTTTTAAGATAATAAATTTATAATATAATAAAAATAATATAAAAAAGAGATTTATTATGTTTTTTAGATACTATTTTTGAAGATGTTTTTAATGAACCAATTAGATAATAATAATTAATCTTTCTTAGGTGTTGTACATTTTAATATTTTATAAATCTCTCTCTCTCTTGTCCACATTGAAAACATATTAAAAATAATATTTATATTTAAAAATGCTTTATTACATATTAAAAATCTCTCTCTCCATATTGAAAATATATTGAAAGAGTGAATGTGCAGTGAGAGAAAGAGATAGAGAGAGAATGTGGAGAGGGAGCGAGGGGGAGAGAGAGAGAGAGAGAGAGAGAGAGAGATGCTTTCAAATACGTGATGGAGGTGGGATGGATCTTGATGGTCGCGGGGACGAATTCTGTCAGTGCATTCTGGAGACGGAAGGCTGTGGGCTGCCACGTTGATGGACTCTGATGGAAGTTGAGGTGTCGTCAGCTTTACAGACGGGAAGGGCGATACGAAGTTGCCGGATGGAGTGAGCAGGTTCAGCAGGACAGAGTGAGCAAGAGCGGACGTCGGAGAGTCTGATGTCAGCACGCGAAGGAGAGGTGTTGTCAGCATAGGCGGAGAGGCGTCGGAGACGGACGTGAACTCACTGGACGGTGTGGAAAATTGGGAATGGCGAGGAAAAGATCGAATGCAGATGGGGAGAGAGCTTTGGAGATGGAGAACCTGGGCTGCATTGAATGTGCCCATCAATGCCTTTTTTCGAATCCTGCACAGCGGCTGCTCAAGGATGCGCAGATGGGATGTCCTGCCTCGAATCTGCCACGTGGAGACATGGCTACGCTGCAGTCACTCCACCTCTGTCTGTGAGCCTTCACTCTTTATCCCTTCATCCCATGTGGGCATGTGGTTGCTCGTGCCAGCGTAATCACACCCCGCAGTCAGCAGCCCATTGCAGGCTAAGTATCTGACCCGCTTTCTGCCATGTGGCAAGTGCGTGTTGGCCTTTATATGCACACATTTACTATTGTTGGCCGTGCTCTGCAATCTGCACAAGCAGACATCTACATGGCGGTTGATTGGGTAGCCGCGTGTCGGCGCTGCATTCAATTTCCTGCACTGGCACGCGCAGCTGCCCCACCCGCGCCACCTCATTATTGGCCAGCTCACGCACAGTCACCCCCTTGTCGAGCCACGCAGTCACCCGTGAGTAGTCACCCCCGCCACCTCATTACTGGCATGCGCAGTCACCCTCGCCACCTCATTACTAGCATGCGCAATCACCCCCTTGTCGGGCCGCACAGTCAATAGAGCCGCGCAGTCTGCAGCGAGCCCTCCTCTTCTACCTCAACGTTGGACGGGCCACAGCCGCACGTTGTCACCTGCCTATGTCACTATCCCTGCAGCACTATCCCTCTGCCGCGTGGTGCCCACTGCGTCAGCCCATACAGCTCCGCCTCCTTGAGACTACGCTTTAGACTGCCCGCCAGTGCATGTGTCCCTGCGCCAAAGCTCTAGCCTCAAAGGTCTTCTTATACTCCAGAGTCCAGTGACGCTAGTCTCAGTTTGTGCGACCGTGCCGCCGCTCCACCTTGTGTGCCTCGCTATAGAAACTACTCTACGCGGCCATCTCGTTGTCCCCTGTGCACACCACGTGTCCTATATCCACGCTCAGATGAGGCAGATTGCTTCATGGTGCTCATATCTTTGCCACAGGGTACCTCGATTGGTCACAGTACGCCCCTCTCTGATCTGTCGTGTGGCCACATGGTTCTCCTGTTTCTCTTCTAGCCTTCTCCTCTCTCCCCAAAACTCCCTCCTCCCCCCTCGAGCCTTGTCTCTCCCCGAACCTCCCTTTTCCTTCCCCGAATCTCTAGAACTCTTCCCCCAACCTCCAAATACCTTCCACATGGCAAATTTGGGATTAGCCGCCGTAAGAGATATAAGAGAAGAGAAGAGAAGAGAAGAGAAGATAAGATAAGAAGAAATATAAGATGAGAGTTATTGAAAAATGTTATCAACAATCACACTAGTGTTGTCACTAAGTCTTACTATTAATTAGAAATCACACTAAGCTAGCCTAGCAAAACATAAATTTAATCAGGCATTAAACCTACATCCTTTATGGATTACGTTGCCATAGTCTCCCACCATGTGCAAGACTATATAATATCAATATTCTAAGCAATAAATTAATAATGACCAACATTCATTTTTAGAATTATATCCCTATTACCTACGGCTCATTTGTGTGTTTGACTTCATGAGTCAACAAACTTGAGACAACATCTGAACACCTCCTAAAGTAATGATCACTATGATGATTAAGAATTTTCTTTACAGGTCTTTGGTCTTAAGAATCAACCTATTCAATACAAAAAGCAAGTTGAATTCTCCATTAAAAAAGTTCTAAAAGAACCGATATTTTAACTAGTCCATGCTAGTAACAATACTAGATTGTTCACAAATATCAATTTATTTATTCCGTTGATCTTTTAACTCTCTTAAAAGGAGAAATCAATATTGATATTTTTAAGTTTGAGAAGGTCCATACCATCCCATGCCAATAGGATGTAAAGAAAAGATTATAGCACTATTCAACTCATTGTATCTCTTCTGTCTCTTTTGGATGATGTGATCAATAATTAAATTAATATATATTAATTTATGGCCGACACAAAAATGCATATTATGATTTTTAAAATGGTCTTATTGTAGTGTCTTAATAGCTAATATTGAGCCAACACTGTTTGAATAGCCAATGAAAAAATATGGATTTTTTTCTCAAGCTAGAAGATCATTAGTGGAGACTTGGATTGGAGAAGGGCCTTTTAAGTTAAGAATGTAAGCAATCCTTCAATATAAAGATAAGGAAAGTAGCCAATAGAAAGTCTTGGACATTCAAAATTTTGAGAAAGCCCATAGGCCTCTCATTGGTGGAGAGACCTTTCCTTGTACGACTTCTCACCCTAGCCCTCCTCTTGCCCTCAATCCCACTCGTGGCATTTGTAGGTCTCCACATTCTTTTTGGGTGGGCTCCATTCACCTCCCTCTTTCATTTTTCCTTTAAAAATAAAAACTTCCCAAAATCTTGCAAAATAGCTTAAACCTCCTCCAACAGCCCTCCCAAACTATCCCCATTCACCCAAGAACTCTTCCAAAGTAAAAAGTGCTCTTTTTGTGGTGCAAGGTCTCAAGAACTTCTTTCTCCCCTTTGATTTCTCTCTTCTTTCTAAGATGGTGAAATAATCACTATCTCCTAGCATGGATGATTTTTTCGTGTTAGTTTCGTTAAGAGGTGAAACTTTTCTATTGGTGTCAAAAGTTTGTATGCCCTAATAAAAATAAAGGTTTAAAACATTTGCCAAGATTTGAAACTTTTATGCAAAAAAATTGAAAGTTTCGCTAGGATTTACAACTTTTTCTTCATAATTCAAAAGAAATTATAAAAATTGTAATATGTCCTATCAATATTATGAAACTAAAAAACTAGCTTGATAAACTTTTGCTAGGATTTATATTGACATATAAGTATAGCTTCAATAAAAACATCTGTGTCTCCTAAACTAAAGCATCACTTCAATCGTGCATATGTTATGATTAACAAGATGAAAATTATCTTTGGATTCCTCAAAAGTTTAGCATTATGTCTTGGGTTACAATGCAACGCAATACAATCAGTCCACTTAGGAGAATCATTGCAAAGGTCATAATGTTGGCCATCAAGAGGGTTCAAAACAACATGTGTACATGGCTCATAATATGATTTTGATTCGTATAGGCTTGTTTTCCTTTAGATTGTAAAAGTATTTGTATGCATCACAATACTATAACATTCTTCACTTCAAGGTTATCATTTTTGCAAAATGAAAAGTTATTGAAGTTTATATGTGTGGGTGTGGGGGAGTAACGGTGGGGTGGGATTTTAATTGATAACATAAAGTGCCTTCTTCATATTGTATACCAAATGTTCATATCCATTTTTTAGAATCCTTCTATCTACTTCATCTTGGCTTCCTCTTGCAATGCTTCATTAGTGAATGAAATCTTGATACAAATGGATTTTTACAAGTTGCATGCAAGAGAGTGAGTATCAACTAGATCAAAGATTCTGTTAACATTTTCACATTTTTGTTAACTCATCATCCAAGAACATCATTTTTATTGCAAAAATGCATGAAAATAATGCGATCACATGTTTCATTTTAGAGGAAAAATCAACACATGCACCCGTGACACCCTAAATCTTAGTGCAAATTTTTTAGCAGGATACCTCTTGGTGTTCCACATTAGGGACAGTCATATTCCTTCTACAAATTTACCTCACTTGTTACTTAACTAAAAATTTACTATGAAGTTCATTTTCTAGGTTAAATAAGTTTTAACAATTTCTTTATTAAAGTGGTGTCTATAGTTAAGCTCACGTTTTTTTATTGAACAATTTCTCTCATTTATAGACAAACTTGTTAGTTTGTATGTGTCAATGGTTATTTGCTAGCATATTTATTAGCATTTGTTTAATGTTAGCCCGTATGTGTTAAATTATTGTTTGCATGCTTACTTTAATGGGTTGCTTCGATGGGTTTGCTTTAATCACATAGGTTGCTTCAATGGGTTTGATTGATGCACCAATATATATGCAACTTGAAAATAACATTTCAAAGAGTCAATTGCTCACAAATTGAAAACTGTTATATCAAACTATTAAGAGCATTTTTCTATTATGAATTCTAGTATATATTAAAATATGAAGATGTCGTATATTAAAAAAGATGCCAATTGTACTAAAGTTTTTGGTTTACAAGAGTCAATACTCATGAGCGATGGCCCATGAGTTATTGCAGAGTATCGAATTGCCAATCCAAAAAAATCATATACAATTATGATAAGAACTCAACTCGAACATATGGGCATGCTACACGTCCTTCTTGCATGCATTGCCTATAACAAGCAAACAAGATGAAGCCTCTAACTGCAAGGTCTAACATAGAACTTGGTAGATGCAATAAAGACTTGCCTGATAAGTAGGACATGATAATGCATCTTTTCTTCCCTGGGAAGGGTTGGTGACAAATTGTTGTCTTAGTCTCATGTGACTACATGCCTTGTAAAGCGGCTCTATGGTCCATGCATTCTTCTCTCATATGCACATTCAATTTCATTAAGTTTTCCAAGTGTGCCATAAGAGACATCATAGTGTTGCGGGCCACATCATCTATCATTTGGCTTTTTAAGTGCTCGTTCTCTTGAAAACGGGATTCATTTTCATCCATTTGTCACCATAGGAAGAGAAGTCACTAGGGAGTCTTTTTCAAAAGCACAAATATAACATCTTTGAGAAGTATAATGGGATATCCCCATTGTGAGACTCCTTGCTTTATACATTAATGTAAATGCTGCATGGTCAGCTTGAATCTTTGGGTGCCTATAATCACTTATGTTCCATCTACCATTTTGCTCAATAGGCTGAGATTGTGATGCTGAGCACCTCTATCTTCTCTAGATTCCATCAACTTCTTATTGCTCCCCCTCTACTTGTGTTGTCCTTAATGGACAATACTTCCTACTTAGACACCAAGGTTTAAATGCTCCTCTATTAGGGGCCCTTGATGTTTACCCACTATGTGGTATGTTAGATGATGTTAAGAAGGACCTAAAGAGGTGCAGTAGCAGTTCTTTGCATGCAATCAAAATGTGTTCGAATCTCGCGGCGGGCACACTACTCTATGTCTTGAATATCCTCTCATATTAATAGTTTGATTCATTCTCTTCCTCTTCTCTCACCACATCATATGTGGCTCCTCTCCTAACATTGCAAATGGTAGCAGGTCCTTTGTTAAGGTAGAAGGAGGACCCTTTGTGAAGATACTGGATGCAAGCAAGATAGCTATATGCATAAATTCAAGCAAATGGATCGGTGACTTAAGCATGTAACTTTTAACAATTTAAAGCATGCAATATGATATAGATTGCATGCTTGTTTTGATTTGATAGTATTTGCATGCATACAAAACCAAAACAACATGCAGTCAAATAAAGAAATAAAGAAAAGTACCTCTCTCTTTGGGAGAACCTAGACACTACACCCTAAAAGTGGTCCCATCTAGCTCTTGTGCCTTGTGAGCACAAGGGCCATACTTTGCAAGCCAGGCCCTAGCATGGGGCTTAATATAAGGGAGAATAATTTTTCCTCTCAAATCAAAAGAAATGAAAAATGAACCAATGGCATCCTTATGTAATTGATGCACTACTAGTACCATCAGTACATTGCCCTATATCACTCATACTAGGTCTACTACTAGTCGTATCCACTATTATTAGCAATACTACACAATGTACCCCCATAAATGTAAGAGTACCATCAATTGAATTTATGCTTGATTTTGATGACAGTAGTATTGATTTTATATTGATGGTACTACCATATGTATTGGTAGTAACTGTGCTTATACAAAAGGTATATATTTTTGCTTAGACCAATGCTATAATTTGCGAGTATTGTTAGTAGAGTATTGGTGGTATTTATCGGGTTCCTTAGAGTTTTTTTATCAACAAGGTTTTGTTGTCATTGGGTATGTGAATTTGTGAAAAGAGTGTTCATAAATGTAAATCATGAACTTGTGTGATTACATGAATATGCAATCCTTAACTAGGTGGTCTTCACATAATTCGTGATACAAAGGTTTCCTCAAATTTGATGCCCTCCTACGAAGTATATCCCTTTTCCACTTGCCTTATCTTATATATTATACACTTCTATTAGCCTTCTTCTTTTGACATTATAGACCTATTCATAGTCTATTGCATTCTTTTTATCCTACCAACTCCCAAGCATCATTCTTCTAAATTTCATTGTACTCTTCTTCCGTGGCACATGTTGGAATGTACTACCTTTTGGAATAGGTTGTCTAGCTAGTATCACAAACCACCTACAAATCGCTTGCTGTCATCTAGGTATCATGCTCTTGATAATATTTTGCCTCATTACCAATATTTTACCCCAATTTTCCATCAATTTATACGATGTGGCTTCTTGTTCATGCTAACCATGAGAGGCACTTTGTGAACTATGAATTTGTAGATTTCTTGGGGCTTGCTCCTGCATTCTTCTGACTTTTCTTACTCAAGCTAAATAGCATGTCATAAAATATTCCATATTCTATGGTGGATGTTTACAATTCTACATCTCTGACATTGTTGTCATCAATCAATTTTCAGTTTAATCTACCATCGATTTCTTCATAACCATGATGGCATGTAGCTTGCTTTAGTTTTTCATCAAACAGCACATCATGGGCAAAAAACATTTCGTGAGTTGTAAAATTTTATAGCTCATAAACTTCAGTTCTACTGTTGAATCACAATGAAATTGTCAAATTTGGAATTAAATTTACATTTCTTGTCCTTTTTCGTATGAGCATAGGAAGTTAATCCTAAGACTTTGAGATATGGGACATTTGGTTTATGTCCTCTCTATTTCTTTTGTGGTGTGATATCACATGAAGCATTAGTAGGAAACTACTTCCAAATTGCTTTTGCTTTTGATACTTTTTATGCATACCTTTAGTCTTCATCATGCTACTTGCACACTCAACAATGGTGTGCTTATTTCTTTTGACTACACCATTCTATTGATGTGTCTTATGTTGGAACGTGGGGGAGAATAGATGCATTGTGGCAAGAGGAGTGAGAACACAAAAGATGTAGCAATGGGTGTTCTATTCATTGTGAGAGGGAAGTCCCTCTTTTATAGAAATGGAGAGAGGGTTTCCTAAATCAATGGCACCTCTCCTACATCAAAGGAGGTAACTCTTGAATCATAGGAACTCCACAATCATAAGCACCACCCCATGTGGGGGCCTTTGCATTACATCATCGCTTGTGTCATGGCCTATGGCACTAAGTGTGCCTCTTCTACACACACACACACACACACACACACACACACACACACACACACACACACACACACACAACCATATGACTGCTATTGGATGCACACATGCACCTAGCAAGCCCTTAATCACACATATCCCAACATACCCCCCCTCAAGGGTTTGCCTCTTGCTATGTCAAAGGATACATCTAGTCACATAGTTTCTCATGCCATCTCATGGTGGTCACACATGCCATCTCATGGTGGTCAAGGATAAATCTATGGCTAGGATCTCATGCTAGCAAAGGTGCCCAAGGGTCAAGGTTTACAAAAATGGGATAGACCAAACACATATCACATGGCCTACATCATATGGTGACCAGAGGTGATTTACAAAAGACAAAACACATAACATTCTTTTTGGAGTACTAGTCCAGGCAGAGAACCTCAAAAATTGACCAAGTGATGATAAATAAAATTCAAAAGACAAAGTGCTCAAAAGGCATAGTCTTTATCTTCTACCACAAAGTTTGATTCTTCATTTGTTGATGGAGTCTTTCCTTCAGCAAGATTTTCTTTGTTGTTGATGCAGCTCTTCTTCACATGAAATGCTTCATTCTCTTGGGAGTCATTCCTCTCCTCTTCTTAGGCTTGTCTCTTGAAGAGCAGCTATAGAGAAAACCTTTTTAGGTGGCAATACTCCATAGTATGATTGGGTACTCCACAAAAGGCACTTATCTTTTTCTTGGTGTTCACCTTGATGAATATTCACCAATACAGGGCTTTACTCTCATTCTAGACTTTTTTTGGAATGCTTTCCTCTAAGTTACATAATCAATGTTAGAGGAACAATATGATGAAGGCATATTGGGAAGGTATTACCACTAATGTGGCAGTGTCTAGTCCCTTACAAAGAAGTCTCCTTCTCCACAAGTATAATTGGTTGGAGAGATAGTTAGATACCCCAAACTCTTGGCAGAAAGGAAATATAGTGTCTATTGCTTCAAAAAATAGCATTCAAGCATATTCAAATCATAAATGCATTCTAAACATTTACTAAAACTGTCAAAGTGTAGGACATTTCTCCAAAGATAAGGCTAAAAAATGCCTCATATCACTTCCAATGGTCAAACATCCAAAAGAACAAAGATAACTGAGATAATAATGAAACTTTCTAGCACTTAACCATATTCAATGGTTCATCTTAGAAGCAGATATCACTGTTACCCTCAAATTGAATAGTCTAAAGTTGGAGAGTTCAATTGAAGCTGAAGATAAAAGCTTTGAGAGGTCTTTCAAAGGAAAATGGAAGCTTTTGTTAAGGGCTACTTCTAGCAGAGAGGACTGGTGAAATTTCGCGTTGTGTCACCATGGAGAGATGCACCTATTTTGATTGGTTTTTTGACGTTTTCTCCTTATTCCAACAAGCATTGGTGCTCAAATTTCATCAGCAACAAGCTCTTATGTCGCTCAACTATGTCTAAGAGGGTTTTGCAAAATTATCTCCCAACAGGTAGAATTTTGAGCTAGATTAGCGAGCAAAGAACGAAGTAGCATGACTGCTCATAATAAAATTCTATCAATCCCAATGATGAAGAGGTGCACCCTAGTGTGGGAAAGTTGGAGCCAGAAGCATTTTGAAAGTTAATGGTTGGATCTAGAGAAATTGATGCTACAAGATTCGGGCAGAATTGGGAAAAATGGGAGAGATATGGAAGAAGGTTGAAGAAGATGATGAGGTGGTAGCCTAGGAGTCTAAAAACTCAAGGAGGATCATAACTCTGATACCAAATGTTGGAACGTGGGGGGGAATAGATGCATTGTGGCAAGAGGAGTGAGAACACAAAAGATGTAGCAATGGGTGTTCTATTCATTGTGAGAGGGAAGTTCCTCTTTTATAGAAATGAAGAGCGGGTGTCCTAAATCAATGGCACCTCTCCTACATCAAAGGAGGTAACTCCTAAATCATAGGAGCTCCACAATCATAGGCACCACCCCATGTGATGGCACTAAGTGTGCCTCTTCTACACACACACACACACAACCATATGACTACTAGTGGATGCACACATGCACCTAGTAAGCCCTTGATCACACATATCCCAACATCTTAGGCAAGGAAATCTTTGTGTATATTCCTTACTATCTATAGAACTCAAAAAATTCTTTAGAGACATAGTCTCCTCCATTGTCAAGTCAAGGAAATTTGATTTGACGACTTGACTAAGATTTCTCCATTTTCTTGAAGTCATTAAATTTGTTGATTAGATTAGACCTTTGCTTCATGATGTAGACTGATAAATTTTCCAATCTTGAAATCTTGAAACTTGTCAAGTAGTTTTGATCTTTGCTTCATGAAGTAGAAAAATAATTTTCTATTATAGTCATCAATAAATGTGATAATAGTTGCTACCATTGATGTCATAATTTGCTATAATAGTTTCTTATCCTTTTTGGCATGATTATTGGAAACTTCTCTAGTTTGTTTTCTTGGGGGGTACACCACTAGGAAGTCATATGTATCACGTGCATTCAAGGGGTGTTTTAATCACACAACTAAAATCCCCCCCCTAATAAAATCACCCCTCTTTACTTATGAACTAATGGATTTTCTTCTAAAGATGAATTAAAAATACCTGCTTAGTATTTCCCAACTTTTCATTGATTTAGGGATGGTTTTATCAAAGCTATGCTTCTATATTAATATAAACATTGGCGTAAGCTTTCAAGCTCATTTTTTAAGTTTCACAATCTTGGTAGAATGTAGTATTTTTAATATATTTTCTTTTGAAGTTCGAAGGAAAAAATGTAAATCCTGGCGAAAAGTTAAATTTTTTTGCATAAAAGTTTCAAATCCTAGCGAATGTTTTAAACATTTATTTTTATTATGGCATAAAAACTTTCAACACCAATATAAAAGTTTAGCTTCTTAATGAAACTAACTTGAAAAAATCATCCATGCATTGATTCTACACTTGAATCAATAGCCTTATCATGTCATGGCTAGATAGCTATGTGCCTAGCAAGCACTTCCATCCTATAGCCTTCAAAGGATGTGTGGGTAAACTAAGAAGATGCACTCTATAAATTTGGTTTCTTTCATATCAGGGACATTTTTAGTGCATCTATCCTTGATCAGGTTATCTTTTTTAGATGATCCACGATAGTAAAATCACAGCTAACTATGTCTTTAGATTAAGTGAAGGTCCCCAAAGTTTTTTCCTCATAAATGTAAACTAGTGTTTTTCATATCTTTGATGCATTATTCATTGAATGCATTACCTAGGCAAATGCAATGTTCTTCAAACAAACTATTAAAATATATTGATAGCTTAAGCATCTTTATCGATATGTGGAGCACTTTGTGGTAGTACAAGCATTGTTCCTTCAATTAATAACCACAAATTCCATCCCACAAATAGATTATTTATCTAGCATTTCTAGACAACATTGAAGTTGTTCCCATTAAAGACTAGGATGTCTAGCATCCTAGACTCTAGAACTCTGCAAGTGACATCGTGGATAATGTACTTTGATAAGACTAGACCCGAAATAATGTCTCTTGCACTATAATGTCATTTTTACATTTGTACAATCAAGTCCCTATCATGCAAATTTTTATCTCTTGAAAGAAGGGTTGATAACTTAGAGTAGCAAACCTATTTCTATAGGTAGATAGCAGAACATAAAAAGTTTCATGTTTAGTCAACGGGTTCCTCTTTTACTAGAAAAAGGGAAGGGGTGGCATGTGACTGCAGATTATGAATTGTGTTGCTGCATCTAGTAAAGATCTATGATGCTCTTCAATTTCCTCCTATAACTAAGATAGTTCACAATTGTAGTTATACATATCTTGATTAAGCTACATCTTAGCTTGAGGCAGGCAACTAAAACATTAGTTTTGAGTAAGATGAACATTTCTAAAAAAACATTTTGCAAAGAGATGTTCAACATTAATAGATTCATTCATTAAATTGAATGACCATAAATTAACATGCAAGAAGGTGCATATTGTTAGATATCAATGCTCCACTCTCGTGTAACTATGCGGGAACCAGCTAACTCTACTTGTAAGCCCCCCATATGAGGAGAAGGCATTTGAGTAGCTCGGTTATCTGGTAGGTCCTGGTTTGGACACCAGATGGAGGCCATGTGTGGCCTGATGGGTAGATGGCTTTAGATAGAGTTGGCACACTACCAACTAGGCTACATGCAAGTGTGGGAAGGCATCCCATGACTGACCACATTGAGGGTAGATGGAGCATTTCCCGAGGCAGCCCACTCTCGATCCTATAGGAGGAGTAGAGTCATCAAAATCAGGCTACTTCTATTCCTACAGATCAGGTCTTTGCTACTGATCATATGGGCAAAGGCAAAGGGGAAAAAGGGGAGGGGATAGCGAGGCCCGCCGTTTGGAGCCCCAGATGTTCTCGGATGGCTCTGGACAACAGTAACCATAGGTAGGTTGCTCTATTCTATGCCACGGTCCTAACGTGTGGTCGATGGCCTATTTCGGGACTGACCTCCAGTCGACCGTTTTGGGTCGATTGGGTCGGTCTCCCAATTAGGTCTAACTGACTACGACTGGTGGCTATATAAGAGCCCCATGAAGCCCATATTCATCACTAGCTATAGCAACCCTGATTCCTTAGCATCCAACCTCTGTCCTCTACTGTTTTTAGCATGCCATCGAAGCTTCTCACATAGGAGCGCATGGCTGGGACGCACTGCCATCTATTGTATCAGTTTTACAGTAATCAAATTTTTGATTCTCCATACTATCTACTTTTCTCTCTTGCATACGAGATCCTGTTATCTGTTGAGCACAGACATTGTATTGTTTTCTTACACATATGGGATCCATTGTTTGCTAGCTCTTTATACCTTTTAATAATACAAAATGGCCTTTTTTGATCCATTCACTATGCATGTGTTTAGGATGAAGATGCGGTTAGATTTTTAAGCATGCATGAAATTTTCTTTTTGTTTAGAATACATGGGTATGAGTTGGTTCATTCCCTAGTACTATATTTATCCATTACTTCAAATCAAGCTTCATTCACAAAATAAATACCATATGGGGATATGAAATTTGTTCTAATAGTTTGTTGATAGTATCCTGTATGAAATCATATCTTAGGATCTATGGAGTGCTTAAACCAATCTAATCCTATGTACAAACATTATGAAGAAATAGACTAGATAAGCACAAACTCAAGATAGACTAGATAAGCACAAACTCAAGAGTTCAATTAGATTATAAGATTGATACTTTCACTCATAAAGATAATTAAGAGCTTCATATGTTACATGAAAATAATCTCCTTTTATAGGAGTGGATACATAGTTGCATTTCTTGCTAACATGTTGGATACTAACTCCTTGCCATGTGGCAACATGCTCTTGTCTTGACATCTATACTCATACATTGACTCTATTCTGGTGCTCATGAAACCATAACTCTCAAGATCTCCCTTTTGTGGCATGGTGTGTATTGGCTACTCGAAGTTGGTTAGGTGTGAACTACAAAAGAAAATGGGTTGGTGATGGATTTTTCCTAGGTGTGAGTTACAGGTGATGGATTTTTCTTAGGTGATACTTCAGTTGGTAAAGTGTAGTATTAGAAGGTGTTGATTCCTCCCCTCAGTTCTTGAATAGCTACTCTAAGGTGGTCAAGTTTTAATAGTTGCTCTAAGGTGGTCAAGTTTATAAAAGGAAACTAGGTCTACTAATATATGGTGACTTTTTACAATCATGGGCTAAGGTGGTAAGGCTTGTTGATTACTTCTTTTTTAAAATTCTTCTTTTTTCTTTGTCAATGTTCTTGTCCTATTTGTCGTACTCCCTTCCATCTTTTTTTGAGGAGTTTCTTCTTAGCATTTAGCTTCTTAGCATTTAGTCTTTGCTCTTTGGCTTGACCCTTGGATATTTCTTGGTAGCTCCTTTGATGTAGATATGATGATCCTTGTTGCATGATTCTTTCTTCTTCATTTTCTTATGTTCCTTTGATGCATTATTTTGGATGCTATGCTTTTTAATGTAGTCATATATCACATCCTTGTGATTTGGATTGGCATAGGATAGACTAAGTAATTTGTGCACTCATGCTTTGGGTGTGTTTTTACCACTGTATGCCATTTTCCATTAAACCTCTCAATAGATATGGTTCTAATGCCATTTCCAAAGTTATTATAACTCAATTCTTTAAATATTGGTACTGTCTAATTTTATATAATGGCTATGATATGCTGATCATGTAGAGGAAAACCAATGATTTTACTCCTTAAATATCATGCAATTTCTTAGTGGATCAAAAGTTATGGATTGCCAAAGTTTTAATCACAAGGGTCAAAATGTTGATGTGGAATCGTGATCTTGTAGCAATGTATGCTCACATGCTACCACTACAAAGTGTGCTTATGTGGCACAATGCCATGTTCACTACCCATGTGGTAGGGATGACATGGCTATTACCATGTGGCTCTATTGAGCTATCTATTAAATCAGCTACTTATTGGATTGACCTACCATGTGGCTTAAGCTACCACATGGACTAAACTAACCTAACCCTTATGTTAAACTCTTTATTGACTTGGCCTACCTTATATACCATGTGGCTCAATGCCATGTGGCACCGTCTTCTCTATGGGCTATTAATGAGGTTATATTGTTGTTGTGTTTATGGAATTTGTATCATTGGATGCATTGGCCTTTACTACTAAAGCATCATTTATATTTGCCTTTACATAGTTGTTGCCTTTAGTTTTGTTTGCACTGGATATTGTGGATGTGGTTGCTTGTGTGAGTCCATCTAAGCATTTTGTGTTGTGTTTGCTTTAAGAGTCATCTGAGTGTTGCTTTAGTTTTTGTTGAATGTTTCCTATAGGATTTTATTTTGGTGTTTTCTATCCATCATGGTGTTCCTTGTTGCCTTGTGTTGTGCTTAGCTACCATGGTCATTGCTAAATTGCATTGTGTTGCATGGTCATTGTGCATAGAGATATTACTTATGTTATGTAATACTTAGTACGCACATGCTATCTTGATTATTTCTATCAACCATTGCATCTTGTCTATCATGTCAATAGCTCATTGGATTATGGCTAAGGGTGCTTGGAGTCTAAAGAGGGGGACTATCTATGACTATAATATAGTGCACGTGTTGTGTACAAGGATGGAGCTTGGCAGCTACTATGAATTGCACCTTCATATGAATATTATGTTATCCTCATCAAGGTAAGCAATTTTGCAGTAACATGCTATACTCATCAAGGCAAGCTATGTATCATTGAAAAAGTAGAGGAAAAGGAGATGCATCATTTCTTTTTATATAGGGCTATATATAGCTCATTGTTGGAGGTTTAGAAATTTTTAAAAATAGGAGCTAAATCTCACTTTGAGGAGGTAGCAATGAAAGGAAGACACTAGAATTCTCTATGAACTCATGAATTAGTCCAAAAAACTCACACTCACAAAGATATCTATTTCACTCACAATGAGAATTTGAGTTAAAAAAGCGTACAAGATTTCAAGTCATGCTTACACGCTCTAGAATGAAGAAATCTCACTTAATCTATTCACAAGCAATATGCCTTAGTAGAAGTCATGACTAGGATTTAATGCCATGTGAAAGGTAATACCAAGTATCTATGGAGTTCATCCAAGTGCAACACCATTTGAGTTCTTTAAGCCTCCTCATAGGCATAAACTTTTTAAGATCCTTAACAATGTCCATCTAACATAGTAGGCTATGTCATCATGGGCATCTTCATGCTAGCACTCCTTGCTAGTCATTATTGCAAACATCCCTCCAACTATTGTTGAGAAACCATCTCAACATCATGTGTTCAATATTGTGCATAGCATGGAAGATTTTTCCCTATTAGTTTTGCTAAGAAGTGAAACTTTAATATTGGTGTCAAAAGTTTATATACCCTAATAAAATTAAAGGTTTGAAACATTTCCCAAGATTTGAAACTTTTATGAGAAAAAAACTACAGTTTTGCAAGGATTTATAACTATTTCTTCAAATTTCAAATGAAAACATATTAAACTATAATACATTCTATCATAGTTATGAAACTAGAAAAACCAACTTGATAAACTTTTGCCAACATTTTATAGAGCTTCGATATAAACATCCCTGGTGCATAGCACTAACACATAGAGTGCTATAAAGGAAAGGGTTGGATGCCCTAACCCTAACCCTAAAAGGGCTTGTATATATTCTATATTTTTTACTAAATCCATTGTACAGTTACTCATTTGTGGTGTGCTCACTAGCTACGCACTCTCTCTTCATCTCTAGTCTTCTCTTCTCCCCTTTTCATATTTTGTCATGGTATCAGAGCATCCTTGCCTTCCGTTGAGGCATTGCAATCCTTGAGAGTGTGAGAGCGATTGAGAGATCGAGAGGTATTCTTTCATTCCATTCAATTCCGTTGAGTGAAGGATTTTGGTTCATTGAGAGTTGTTTCTTCCATGAGAAAGATAGTAAATTTTCGTCACATGAGAGAGACACACTTGTGATATAGTGATTGAGAGAAAGAGATTGAAATATTTCTTCTTTCCATTGAGAGCATTCTTTGTGCGAGAGAGAATAGAAAGGTGTTCTAAGAGAGAGGCTACCTTAGGAAGAGAGAATTTTTCTCTTCAACCTTGAAGCTATAGTTTTGGGAAAAATATATGCATGACACAACCACATCTTCGGGGAACCTTGTTAAACATTATTTACATTGCTCTACTTGCCATTTTTACACAAAACTATGTTTGATAAAATCCCCAAGGTGAGCATTGAATGGATCAATAAGTTCTTTGGTAGGCATGTCCTTTTGTGTTAGAACCTTCCTTTTCTTCTTCTTCCCATCAGGAGTTGCATGCTCATAGCGACTTCCACATTACAAGCAAACTACAAGCATCTACAACATAAAGCAAACTAAGGGGCATAACATGCAACAACAACATGCTAGTAAGCTTCTCCAACCAACGACCTATGCTACTAGCGACTACAACATCATGGACTAGCAATAACCTCTACAAGTTCCTACAACTTCCTTTTGTGAGCCAATAGTGAGCCACAAGTTCTATCTACAACATTTTGAAGCCTCAATTGAGCAAGGTTCATGAGCCTCTAGCCATCGACCTCCTCCTATAGATAGGGCGCCTCAATAGAGTCGACTACAATGCTCCAACAACTGACTTCTTCCATGGACAACAGAGCCAACTCTTCACGGGGAAACCTATCGCTTTACACATTCCCTTTATTGACTAGCATATCAATCCTCAAGACATCTAGGCATTTGCCTTGCATTGGCTCAATTATGCCACAATGTATCTCAATTGAATCCAGTTATTACCATTGAATTAGATTAGCAAATCATTGCTAGAATAGATTCATCTGTTAGATATCAATGCTCCACTCTCATGTAACTACATGGGAACCAGCTAACTCTACTTGTAAGCCCCCCATATGAGGAGAAGGCATTTGAGTAGCTAGATTATCTAGTAGGTCCTAGTTTGGACACCAGATGGGGGCCATGTGTGGCATGATGGCTGGATGGCTTCAGATAGAGTTGGCACACTGCCAACTAGGCTACATGCAAGTGCAGGAAGGCATCCCATGACTGACTGCACTGAGGGTAGATAGAGCATTTCTCGGGGCAGCCCACTCATGGGTTGCGGGGACTGTTTGGAGCCCCAAATGATCCCAAATTGCTCTAGGCTGAATGGAGTCCGTAGGTTAGTTGCTCTATTCTCAACTACGATTCTATCGTGTGGTCGGTGGCCTATTTTGGGACTGACCTCCAGTCGGTCGTTTTGGGCGGACTGGGTCGGCCACCCAATTGGGTCTAACTGACTATGACTGGTGGCTATATAAGAGCAAGCCTGTGAAGCCCATAATCATCACTAGCTACAGCAACCCTGATTCCTTAGCATCCAGCCTCCGTCCTATACTATTTCCAGCATACCATCGAAGCTTCTCACACAGGAGCACACGGCTGGGAGGCAGTGCGATCTATTGTATCAGTTTTACAGTAATCAAAATTTTGATTCTCCATACTATGTGCTTTTCTCTCTTGCATACGAGATCCTGTTATCTGTTGAGCACAGATGTTGTATTCTTTTCTTACATGGGATCTCCATGGGATCAGAGCTTAGGCTCTAGCAAGAAGATTTGGTAGTGTGTTTCTATTTGCGAGTAGATTGTGAGAGATGGCCCAGCCCGCAAGACTGCGAATCCCACCGTTCGGCGAAAGCGGAAAGTTGGATGGCACTAACTATCCACTCTAGAATTTCAAGATGAAGACCATCCTAAGCACATACGAGCTTTGGGATACTGCTACTGGGATGGACATGAAGCCGGTTGCGAGATCGAATCCAACCTATGCAGGACAATAAATAGTACCAACTGCGGATCAGATTCTTGCATGGACATGAAGAAATGCAGATGCACTATGTTCTATTGTTTGCAATGTAAGTGATTCTATCATGGCATTAATTCAACATGTTACCATAGTGGAGGAGACATGGACGGTCTTGAAAAATCAGTATGAGACCACGAATCAGATGCGGATTTAGAATCTGGAGACTCAACTCGCGAACGAGAAACTGTCTAAGTTTGAAATGGCAGAGAAGTTCATCACTAGGGTAAAGAATCTGCGCGATCAGATGACTGTGATTGGCATCACCATCACCAGCGAGAATCTAGGACGAAGGTGCATATGGATTCTCCCACCAAAGTACGACAGTCTTGTTACGGTGCTAAATATGCAGAATAAAAATCCACCCCTCAACTTTGAGGATTTCAGATGCTTCTAGAGGAGGAGATGCGTTAAAAGATGAGGACTGGAGAAGATTCGACTTTCTCGGCTAGATCAAAGAATGTAAGGGTAAGGACTCTGGTAACCCATCTTCTTCTGATGATAAAAAGAGAAAGAAGAAGATCAAGTGCTTCTATTACAACAAGGCAGGGCACAAACAGAATGAGTGTCAGAAGAAGATTTTAGATGAGAAGAACGGAGTAAAGAAAGAGTCGAGCAACAATGCACAGGCAATACTAGTAGCGCTGTTCGTTACAATTGAGGAGATTTACATGGAGGCAGTTCATGTACCTATGGATGAACCTTGGATTATTGACAGTGGTGCATCGCGCCACATGACCAGTCAGAAGGATTGGTATACCTCTCTACATCCAGTAGGGAATGACATCCTAGTAGCAGTCAGCAATTATGCAAAATCTCCAGCAAAAGAAAAAGGTATGATTGCTCTCAAGTCAGATGGAGTTGTAAAATAGTTGTCCGATGTTCTTTATGTGCCAGATATCAAGAGGAACTTGTTGTCCATTCCTGTGATCATGGATCGGGACCTCAAAGTTCACTTCGATAAGAATGGTGCACAGATTTTGGATCTTCAAGGGAAGGTCATTGGTAAAGGTACACGGTGCAACAACATCTACGAACTCTCAACTTTCAATGCCTCTCCTATGCTAGACATAGAGACCTACTTTGAGTCTTATTAAAACTATCATGGCCATAAAACATCATCTTCCCCATTCTCAAAGCCCAACTCCTTGTTTTTTAGTATAAGGAGCATTATGCTATTATAAAAACAAGGGTTTGGGGTTTGCAAATGGGGAAGATGATGGTGGATGGCCATGATACTTTTCATGGGCCTTAAAGACACCTATTTTGAGGCTTGTGAAAAGTATCATGTCCATCCAACATCATTTGCCCCCCCATTTGCAAAGCCCAACTCCTTGTTTTTTAGTCTAAGGAGCATTATGCACTTATAAAAACAAGGGTTTGGGGTTTGCAAATGGGAAAAATGATGTTGGATGGCCATGATACTTTTAATGGCCCTTAAAATCACCTATTTTGAGGCCTATGCAAAGTATCATGGCCATAAAACGTCATTTGCCCCGTTTGTAAAGCCCAACTCCTACTTTTTTAGTCTAAGGAGCATTACACACTTATAAAAACAAGGGTTTGGGGTTTGCAAATCCGAAAAATGATGTTGAATGGCCATGATAATTTGCATGACCCTTAAATTCACCTATGCCCATCCAACAATTTCCCCTTTGCAAAGCCCAACTCCTTGATTAATAGTCTAAGGAGCATTACACACTTATTAAAACAAGGGTTTGGGGTTAGCAAATGGGGAAAATGATGTTTTATGGCCATGATACTTTGTATGGTCCTTAAAATGACCTATTTTGAGGCCCATGCAAAGTATCATGGCCATCTAACACCCCATTTGCAAATCCCAACTCCTTGTTTTTTAGTCTAAGGTGCATTACACACTTATAAAAACAAGGTTTGGGGGTTTGCAAATGGGGAAAATGATGTTGGATGTCCATGATACTATGAATGGGCCACCTCTTTTGAGGTTCATTCAAAGTATCATAGCCATGAAACATCATATAACCCAACCCTAAACTTTAAACCCTTGTGCACACCTACCTATATTCACACTGACACACATGCTAAAAGAAGGCATCATGATAATCCAAATGGAATAACACCTTGCTAGAATATTTGCACCATCATTATGTAAAGTCTTGTCAAGTTTGGTTCAATAACGACTATCAATGCTCAACTTTTTTGGCACTAACCCAAACCATTCAATATTTTAGATTCGTTGTTGAAGGTGGAATTAAAAACATCACAAATGCCCACATTCGAAGGCCCCCTACATCCCAAAATTACTTTGACCCACGTTTGATTATCCCATTTACCACTTTCTCATGAACTACATTGAATCAAACACAAATTTTTTTATTAAAAAAAAGTTATGGTAGATATATTTTTAAAAGTCATTAGTATTTTTTACGCTTATATCAACACTAATATCGATGCTGTCGGGACCAAAACCACCTACTCCCCCTATTCCATGTCACTTTTCTCACTCAAAGACCAAGCTTTGCTAACACTCTCTCCCCTTCAGATGTTGCAACCACTTCCCTCCCACTTCTTATGTTGTCAGAGGCACTGCGGGAAGCAAGGAGAAAGGCAAGAGACTCTTCAAAGAACCTGCATTTCTAGTTCTAGGTATGATTGAGCCTATTTTCTCTCCTCCTTTCAAATCTTGTTTTTGGTGGGTTTATTCCTTGTTTTCTATATGCGAGAGGAAAAGAAGGGGAGGAGGAGGGCATGGGGAAGAGAGGGGCTTGGGATTTTTTTTAAAAATCCCTTCCTCTCCCCTTTCTCTCCCTTTTCCCTCTTTCCCCTTCCTCTCTTCCCCTTCCAGGCTCTTCCCATTCCTCCCTTTCCCCTATTTCTCTATGTCTCCCCTTTCCTTGTCTCTCCCCTTTCCTCCCTTTCCTCTATGTCTCTCCCCTTTCCTCTTCTCGTGGGTTCTTTTGTTGAGTGATTTGTGCAGGCTTGCTTTTGAATGCGGTCGACAAAAAGAGCCCCACCCCTCTTCCCCTACCCCTTGCGATTTCATGTGTCTAGAGGTGGATGTTTACAATGAGAAGGAGACTTGTGTGCAATTTTTTGAAGGGTGGGGTGAAGCTTGACAAACCTCTAAAGCATATGCACACAAGTCTTCTTCTCATTGTTGTAAAGATTCACCTCTAAAGTATATGCTCACACCTCCCCTTCTCTCCCTTTCCCACCTTTCCTCCTTCCCTACTCCTCTTGCATCTTTCAGTTCCCTCCTTCCCTACTCCTTTCCCACTCTTTCCCTACTCTTTCCCTTCTCCCCTATGCTTTCCCTACTTTTTCCCTCCTTCCCTACTCCTTCCCTACTCTTTCCCTACTTTTCCCCTCCTTTCCTACTCCTTCCCTACTTTTTCCCTCCTTCCCTACTCTTTTCTTACTTTTTTTGCATCTCGCTTTTCCTTCCCTCTTTCCCTTCTCTCTTTTCCTTCCTCTTTCCCTCCTCTCTTTTCCTCTTTCCCTTTTCTCTCTTCCTCTTTCCATCTCCTCCCTCTCTTTCCATCTCCTCTTCATCTCTTTCCTCTCTCTTTCATCTTAAAATCTCTTTTACCTTCGTAAAGGATGGCAAGTAGAGGATCCAATGGACTGGCTAGTCGAAAGAGAGGGACCGATGATACTACCACTAGTAGTAGCATTGAGAAGGCGTGCAAACTACTCATGCATCTTAATCCAGAGGATAGGAACCAAATCCTTTGGGAGTTCAAATAGGAGAGGCAGAGTGTCGAGTCCACCAAATTCTGTTGAGATCTCCCAGGGCACCACTCAAGGAGGAACTCAGGAGAGAGAGACTAAGAGGCATCAACGCAAATGCTTAGGCTTGGGTACAATGAGTGCCACTGAGGGTTCTCAAGCAGAATCCCAAACCTCCCCTATTCAAGTAATAGTAGGGAGTATGAAATAGTTATGGATGAGAGAGGTAAGCGTGTAATTAACTGCATGCATGGCCTCTGCTCAAGTGAATTCAAGAAGGTGGTCATGGATTTTTGACACCAACCCAAAAAAAAAGATTACATTTTGAAGACACTGAGGAAGGACTTTCTAGTGCCGAGTGAGAACCTAGAGTTTGACTCTAGGTGGATGTTGAACAAGATAGTTGCCATTTTGAAATTGCAAAAATGCCAAATCCACAAGAAAAGGAAAGGAAAAGGAGTTGAAGTCTTCCTGGGTCCATGATGACAATTGGAAGATTATAAAGAAAGTACTCATGACTCCAAAGAAGTACGACCAGTAGAGGTAGGTGATTGCCATTGCAAGGAAGAGTAAAGTGGAAAAATCACACTTGGGCTTGGGTGGGAAGGCTCAATTTTATCATTTTTTTGTAAGTATCTATTCTTTCACTTCTTTTTTCATGTAGTTTGGGAATGCTTAGGGTAAATCATGAAATTAACATAAATGCTTGTAATGTTAGGAAATGAAAATGGGCAGACAGTGCATGGATGAGGAGTACTCATATGATACGACTATGGTCTTTTTGACTATCTTGAAGCGAGTGGGGAATTTGTCCCCTTTTTGAATGTAAGAAGTTACTACACCCATTTCTCTTCAAATGCTCAATTCGAACAACTATTCATATATACTAGCCTCTAACACGTGCGTTTCTTGAACAGGAAGATGGAGATGAGTACTTGGGGTGGCCAGAGTGACAAAGGCAATGATGAGGATAGTAGCAATGATTAGGCTAGAGTAAATATGATATGCATATTAGTAGGGTAGAGTAGTTGGATATAGAAAGTTCAAGAGAATATAATTTTGTACTCACAAAGAACATGAGATTTTGTACTCAAATTGAAAGAGAATATAGAAACTTTTACACTCAAACTAAATGTAAACATATGAAATGGCCAGTACATTGTAATACATACCTTTTATAGATCCTCAAATTAGGGCTAAAAAAGCCCTAATCTGCCCTCTGAAAATTTCATCCCTACAAAAAAGCATCGATATTTACATCGAAACAACTTCGGGTTTCCATGACAGTGCATTATTAGCGTTGATAAATTGTTCCCAGAGTTGATATTACCATCCATATTAGCATCAAAAAATGCAACGGTAATATGGACAGTAATATCGACACCTAGGAGTTTTTTTTTTAATATTCCAATGTAATTTGCATCAATATAAGCATAAAAAATGAGGCCAATCCTTATAGTGTGTCTTAACCTAGCTAGTAGCCAAGTAATGCATTGTTTGACCTTAAGGTATCCATGTGAAGCCACAATCAACCCCCCATGTGAGAACATCCTTTGATTTACAAGGAAACCATGTTGATTTAGTTCATCTGATCTCGCTTCTGAAATCCTTACACAATAGACCTCTAGGAGTTGTCTTATTGTCTCTAGGTCGATGGTGATGCCTTCCTCATATTTAGGGTCATGTCATTTGTAAACTATGAGACCAACTCCTCATCCTATCACATTGGTAGGCATATCCCACTACCCAAACTTCTTGGGATCTTAGGAAATAGCTCTAATACTCTGCCACAGATGGGAATAAGAAAGAGGCCAAGTAACATTCTTGCTTTGCTAAGAGCGAGAGAAGGAAAAACCTTCCATGTGATGTGAAAACAAACTTCGGCTAGAGGTTCCTACATAAAGAGTTTTAATCCCTTGTACTCTAGTACAAGACCTAATCTCCTTGACATAGTCCCTTCTAAGGAGGCCCATCCATCCTATATAGGCCTTCTCAAAATCTAAGAGTAGGATGTAAGTGGTTGACACTCTTGATTCACCCACTCCATGGCTTCCCAAAAATTGAAGAGGTTGTCTAGGATGCAAACTAAATCATCATTCATAGAGAAACCACTGAGTGGATGTGGGCCCAAGATGTGGGCCCACCACACCTCCTCCATGGCTACCCTCACTTGTGGAGTCTCTCAAATATGTGATCTTCTTTATCCTTACTATGAAACTCACAAAATTTAGATTTCAAACTTGCTACTTGTGGATGTGGCATCAGGTTGGCTAGTGTATTTGGATGTTTGTTCTTTCAACAACAATGATAGATTTTCCTCGATCAATTTTGAGTCCAAATAGAATTGTTAGTTATTTTTTTTGTACATGTATTTTTGTTGTGTGAAATATTAATTACTCTAATTTTTATGGTAGGCATCCTAGAGGGAAGTTTTGGATTTATGAGCTCTCCTTGAGCCACGTGTACAAATGTATGCCGTCGATCTTAGATTGATCCAAGAAACTAGAAATTTTACTTTAAAAATCTCCTTCAAAAGAACTCCTATCAAATTTGTTGGTCATCACCTCTTCATAGTGAAAAATAGGATTTCCAACAACGTACATATGCTACAACTGCTCTAGTCATGAGCCTAGGCACTAATGCTTTTTGGGAACTACCAAAGCCCCTTCAAACTAAACACCATGTAAGAGCTATGATGTGTATTGCTTTGCTTGCATGGATTGCGGCACTTAATTGAAATTGAGATGATAAAGAAACCAAGATTATTGACTTTACTTCATGCTCTACTTCCCTCATGTCTAACAACAATCAAAGACAAGGACCAAAGAAATCCCTTGAGAAGGTGAAGGGATGTCTCCTTGAGCCACTTGTACAATAGTATGCCCTTCAGTCATAGATTGATCCAAGGGGCTAGAAACTTTCATAAAAAATCTCCTTCAAAAGCACTCATATCAAACTTCTTGGTCATTACCTCTTCATTGTGATAAACATGACTTCCAACAATGTACATAAGTTGATGCAAATTGCTTCACTCGCATAGATTCTAGTGCCGCTTATGATTGTGGGCGACAATGAAGAAACCAAGATTATCGACTTTATGTCATGCTTTACTTCCCTCTTGTCTAGCATATAGTTGGAGATAGGGGCCAAACAAATCCTCTGAGAATGCAAAGGGATGCCATCTCCTCAAGAGGATCCATTTCATGGAAATTTGACTTGAATGGAATTTCCTTGTTATGAACTTGTGCGATACACCTCTGAATGTGACTGTGATGAACCATCATAAGGGAGGATCCTTCTATCCTAGCAACCTATGAAAAAGGGCCTCTTTACATTATAACTTCTTCTTTTATAAGGTTGACACACCTAAGCAATGCACATTTCTTCACAAGCCTATTCTTCTTTCTTGTGTTTGCATACCTTTCTTGCTCAAGCTTTCTTTAGCTTCCTGATCTTGCTGTTATCTAGTTTCTATCATGGTATCAGATTCAGCTCTTCAATATTAAATTAGTTTCATCACTTACTAGTAGACCTCTTCTCTTTCTCTTAGTTTTTCCCATCACCTTCCTCTGTAATGTCTTCTAGCTCTACCTCTCGATCTTATAAGCTTGAAAAACTGTCCATACAAACTATCATATATAAGCAATTAAGATGGAGATATTGCTATGTAGGGTTTAACTTTGGGAGTTAGTGTCTGGAGCTTGACAACGTCCACCTCCAACACCCGCTCTTGCACAACCTATTGGAGAAACTCCTACAACCACTTCAAGAGTAGCTATCCTTGTCCCATCGCCTCCATCCGCATCTAGCCCTGAGCAACTTTGGATCCTAGCTGATTCAAAAGCTTGTTCCGATATTATACTTAGTTGTGGTGATCCCTAGATATAGCTCGTCCACAACCTCACATCATCAAAGGTTGTCTGGGCATGACCTATGACCACGTCAATGTGTCTACATAGATCAATGCACAACATCAACTAATGCTCCTGCAGCTTAAGGAAGGTGACTCTGTTGCTGATTTTGTAGACCAGTGGAAAGGTCTCCTTGACAAGACTATCATCGTGGGACTCCAACTTAATAGTGCCAATAAAAAATAGCACAAAGGGGGATGCAATCCACAAGATAGTACCAGGAAGTCTCTCACACACGCCTAAACACACTGATGCAAAAGAACATATCTGTCCACAAGATAGCACCAGGAAGTCTCTCACACACACCTAACCAATGATGCAAAAGAACATATCTATCACCTGGGCTCTTCAAAGTATGCCACTTTTTCATAACAAGTCACAATCTTGCTTTTGGCTCTACCCCTTTCATGGAGATTATTTGTCACAACACAAACAAATCTTGCTAGCCTCACATTGCTGGCTTGATCGACCGAATTATTCAAAAAGACACCATGCGGCATCATTCCTCCTCATCAAATATAGCAATTCCTCAAGCCTTCTTTACTTCATTCCATGGTGGACATCGAGGTTGTGGAAATCGAACAGGACATGGATTTCCTACTCAAATTAATTCTCCAACTCTACTTCCTACCCTGATTGCGAAAGAAGCGGTTCTTGGACCACCAATCCCTCAATAAGAACCACAAACTCAAGATCGTCATCGACTAACTCCAAACCCAATCTGCATCTCTTCTACACCTCTACTGTCACTCCAATTTCCCTTGATCAGCATGAGAAAAAATGGTACCTCGACCCAACTACCTCTTAGCACATGTCCGGTCAATGATCTTGGTTTCTTGACTACACTCCTTTCCTCAAGCCTCGTTCTATCTTCCTGGGTGATCATTCTTCACTACAAGCCCATAGCACAGGCAATGTTGTCGTCAAATTTCTAAACAATCAAGAGTATACACTCTCTGATGTGTATTACATGCCTCGTCTCAAGAAAAAACTCTTCTCAGTTACATCCGTAGCAACAATCGGCGTAGACATCCGCATCATGGGAACTACCTACACTCTTTGTATGGCACACATAAATTGCTCCATCCCATACATCAATCGACTATACCCACAGCATTCCAAACCCACTTCATGTAGCTTCTACTTCTACCAACAATGATTCAGCTCATCTCTGGCTTGAGCGCCTAGGGCATTCGAACTTTGAAAGCCTACTTTATATAGCCAAATCTTCTATGGTTGACAGCATCCTGACTACGTGGCATACCTCCCACCCATTCTGCTCCCATTGCATCCTTAACAAACATGCAAGTACGACGTCACTGAACAATGCAACTCTTGGCACTTAGATTTGTGCGGACATATGCAAACACCATCCTTGGGAGGAGCTAAGTATTTCTTACCTTTATTGGATGATTTCAATATGTTCACTTCAGCCTATTTTCTGCACCACTAGGTCCTTGGCTTCTTCCAACAGTATCATTGTCTGGCCGAGCGGACATCTCTTGTTATAGATCCTTCGATCTGACAATAGGAGGGAGTACTACTCCAAGTTCTTCCATGAGTATTGTGACTCTTAAGGAATAATACATTAGCTTACCACTCCATACACACCACAACAAATGGAGTGGCAAAATGAAAGAACCACACATTGGTCAATGTCACCATGATCGATGATTTTTGGGGCTTCTCTACCCAACCAGGAAGTTGTCTCGACAGTAGCATACTTGCAGAACATTTCTACACATGCTCATCTCCACCCAATTACACCCCATGAGCTTTGGACACAGCATCGACCCACTCTCCACCATTTGCAAGTTTTTGGGTGTTATGCATATGCACATGTTCCTGATGAGACTCGTCGCAAGTTCGACCTAAAGTCTCAACATCATGTGTTCATTGGCTATGGCCACCCACATGGAATAAAAGCCTATCGCCCCTTCAAAATGCACACACTCTTGATGATCTATTCTCAGAATGTTGTGTTTTATGAGGCGACATGTGGCATTCTCACATCAACCCCTCCACTAGATCCTTTTGTGATTGATGATGTGGTGACCGTGCTTGATGATGAGGCTACCCAAAACTCAACTCCAACCCAAACTCTCCACGTGCATGGACTACAACCGAACACCATTCCAACACAAGTGGCTCTTCCGTTGATGCCACCTATCACATCCTCCTTGCATGTAATTGCCCCTCAAGTTCTCACTCCTATCTACCTACCAATTGGCCATCCATCCTCAATTAACCACTGTATCTCCTTTGACAGTCCTATCCATGCAGAATCACCTTACCCCCTTCACACTCCTTCCTTGCATGAGCCTCATGCACCACCCATAGCAATCACACCACCCCCTTCATAGAGCATGAATATGGATGCCCCAAGGCACTCCACATATGGTGTTATCCCTACCCAACTCAGTGACGCTGAGTTCTCCCTTGATACAATTATTGATCAACTTTGCTCGACCCTTGTGCCCATATTAGATGTCATGGATGACTCGATACTAGAAGATGATCATGTGCCAGTTGAAGCAGCACTTAGCTCTGATGATGCTCAACATTGGAGAGCTGCCATGCATTGATGAGAACACTGGCCTTGAGAAGAACAAAGCATGGGTCCTTGTCGATCCACCCCTAGGTAGGAAAATAGTAGGATCAAAGTGGCTGTTGAAAAAAAAGCTCAATATGGATGGATCTCTAGCTCATTTCAAGGCTCATCTTGTAGCGCGTGGTTTTTTACAGATACAAGGTGTAGACCACACCAAGACCTACGCCCTGATTGTGAAAATGAAATCCTTGTAGATCATCATCGGACTTGCTACTCGATAATCACTCTTGCTTCATCAAATGGACGTTAAAACTACCTTCCTGAATGGATTGCTCAACTCCCATGAGCGGGTCTACATGCCGCAACCAGTTGGCTTCATCGACCCAGGCAAGGAAGACAAAGTTTGGATGCTCCTCAAAAGTATGAAAGTATGAATTTTTACCTTAAAAGTATGAATTTCTACCTCACCCTGTCTGATAATAGTGTTTAAGTCAAGCGAATTGGTGACTAACTATTTATTATTGGGCTCTATGTTGACGATCTTTTCATAGCATGTAATGACAAAGATTTCCTTATTCAAGTCAAGCTGCAACTCTCCCTAGAATTCCGGATGATTAATCAAGGACCTGCTGAGTACTGCCTTGGCATCCAGATACTTCATGACCCTGTCACTCGCAACATCAAAATCTTTTAGGGCAGGGATATTTTTATCAAAGCTATACTTATATATTAATATGAAATATTGGCGAAAGTTTATTAAGCTAGTTTTTTTAGTTTCACAATATTTGTAGAACGAATTACAATTTTATATATTTTGTTTTGAATTTTAAAGAAAAAGTTGTAAATCTTGGCAAAACTTTAAATTTTTTCTCATAAAAGTTTCAACGCTTTATTTTTATTAGGGCATACAAACTTTCAAAACGAATATAAAAGTTTCGCTTTTTAACGAAAATAGTAAGAAAAAAATCATCCATATTTCGGGGTAAGTATGCTCGTAACATCCTTGAGGTTTAACATGATAAGTGCTCGTCCCATTCTTACTCCCATGGATGTTGTCCCACACCTCAGTAAATCAATGTTATCCACAACCAATGTGGAGTACTCATCCATGCACGGTGTTCCATATTGACAAGCAGTTGGTGCACTCCGATACTTGGTTTCTTGCACTCGGCATGATCTCACTTACTCAACCTCTCAGGTATCACAATACCTACATAATCCAGGACCTCACTAGGTCATACCTTCACCAAAATCATTGAGTAGTATTAATAGTCTTGGAGCTAAGGGGAGGTATTGGAAATATTTGTCAACTCCAAAGACAATTGTTATCTCTTATTAGTAGTAAGCATAATTAGTTTGGTTAGTACACAACAGACACTTGTAGTCAGTTACATTGTAACTTCTTCTTTTTCTAAGGCCGACGCGCCTAAGCAATACACACTTTTTCACATGCCTATTCTTATTTCTTGCATTTACATACCTTTCTTGCTCGAGCTTTCTTTAGCTTCCTTCTCTTACTGTCATCTAGTTTTTTTCATGTTGCTGCTCTAGCACTTGCCAGCAGTAATTTATGCCCTCTGGTAAGTATTTGACATGTAGAGGATCGAGTCAATTGCTAAGAAAATCAAGACTTATTCATGATGCTACTTGGTGCTAATATTCTTGAAGCTCTCAATCTCAATGCATTGGGAAGGGCTCGTTCCCTAGGATTATAATTCTTTGGGGAAGGAAGCACGTGTGAAAGTGCAAATCGTGCTCTCCTGGTGCAACATGGAATTAGTAAAAGATCAAGGGGGATCAAACCATACATTAGGGGAGATTTGGGGTCTCAAAAGGGCCTCCAATTAGTGTTTCCTAATTTCAAGGGATTAGAGAGGGATTCGAGGTGTGAGAGTACTCCTTTGTGTGGGGTAATGGTACATTGAGGTGTACAAAAGGACAAGTTGAGCATTTATGGGTGGGGAGACCTCTCACCCAAGGTTTAGACCCGTGATCTTCACTCCCGGCCATTGATCTCATCTACAATCCAAGGGATACATTCAAACTTGTGGTAGAATTCTCCAAGCCATTAGATCAAGTTATAGATCCAATGTATACCATCAAAGGATAGAAGGATCAAATCTAAACCCATGAAAATGGCAAGGACCTAATGTCATGGTTTTTAAAGCCATCAATCTAGAAATAGATCCCGTGGATGAACATCTATTGTTTGAGGTGTTTGTGCAGGCTCGTTGGAGCCCGTTGGCCTTGGAGAAGCAAGCTTCGGTGCCGTTTCATTGTGAAGATTGGTGGTTTATTGTAGTCACAAGTCCTTTACTCACAGCTGCTTGCCATAGCAATAGGGCTCGGCTCCTGTTTTATTTTTCTTCTAGAGCCAGCTTTCTAGGCTGTGTTTGCTGACGGTTGTCGTCTTTTACTTTGACTTCTTCATAGCTCAAACATGTGAGACAGGTACATGAAAAATAAAACTTTTCACCAATTTGAAACCTCAAGACTCCCAGCAAACTAAAACGAACCTTACATAACAGAACATTCCAGCACTCAAAACTCTCTAAAGAACTTTTTTCATGAATTTCTCAAGAGAAGAATCAAAATGAGGGAAAACCTACGGACAGAAATTTCTCAACCAAAATGAATCAAAACGAGAATACCCAATTATGTCTAAAACTAATCTAAGAGAGCTAGACCTAAGCTCTGATGCCATGTGAAAGTGCGGATCGTGCTCTCCTAGTGCAACGTGGAATTAACAAAAGATCAAAGGGGATCAAACCATAGAAGAAATCCATGAGGGAGACATATGATAGGCAATACTCAATCTATTCCAAATGTGCTATATCAACAATACATGATAGGCTTCTTAATATATAGAGAGAGCCCTTTGAATAGTCAACACATGTGGGATCCTCTAATCCACATCTCTCCTTGTGGATGTCCTCGATCCACATCCTCACATCACGTAGTCCACATCATAAGGTGGCTACTTTAATGCATTCCTATACCATACCTTAGCCTCTAATACGTGCTCATGGCACCATATCTCAACAGTACGCTACCCACACTATATGTGGTTATAATAGTTATATTATTATTATCATAATATTTTTAATTACTTTCCTTGTCCTAGACATCCTAATGGCTACATGTTCCATGCCAAAAATGGGACTCTAAAGTATCGGGAGCGAGCAATGAATTAATGAATCAATGCGAAGGACTGAAAAAATATAGGAAGTGATCAATGAATGCCAAGGATAAACAAGGGATGTGATGATAAGTAGATTTGATTAGTAACGGTTTCTCATCACATTAAGGGAGGGACATAATCTCACAACACTTTATTCCTTTGTGATATGTTATTATCTACTTTCGTTCTCTTGTTTGTGCTTTGTTAATGGCATCTAGACTTCTTCTCTAGTCTAAAGGCGACACTTGGAATGTAATCAAATGACGTTCTACCTTTCTTGTGGATTTATGATCCAAATTTCATGTGGGAGGGGTGCCGAGATGGTGGGTTCTAGGGAGACATCTTTTAGGTAGGGGAGTGCCCGCGTGGTGGCCTTAATTCACATTAATTCAAGTGGCCCAAAGGATGGATTAATAGATGGATAAAGAGATATGGCATCAGCATGTTCTAAGTTGCGTCTGTCTTCTCGTACGCACTCAAAGTCAGATGCTTTTCTTGGATGGACTGGTTACTGAGGCTTCAGGGAGATGCTTCTCTTCTTCGTAGAACTAAAGCTGTTTTAAAATGAAAATTCGCTCTATTTAGCTTGTTTCAGGTTCAACGTTAGTATTCATGTGAGGTTTTCACCATGGGCAACGCTGTGCGCCTCCTCAGTTTTGTAAAGAGCGCAATTCGCAACTGGATCCACAGGATAAAGATGATACAGATGACGAAGAAGGCAAGGAAAGAATTGCGTATTGATGGCACGCTCTATAACGTTGCAGTTGTGGGCCGAAGTGGCGTTGGAAAGTCGAGTTTGATCAACGCGCTCCTGAAAATGAGCGATGAAGAACCAGGTTGTACAATGCGACTGGTTGTAGATTAGATATTCTGCTAGACCCTTTGATATTGCAACCTTCTCGTTTGGTTATTATAGGTAGTATTGTTGTCCATGCTTTCGCGCTATCGTGGGTGGCTCCGAATTTCGAACCTGTTGCGTCTGCGCTTGCAAACTAATATGTCTGTCATGCATTGTTCAGGTGCTGCACCAGTCACAGAGACCGGGAATAAGGCCGAAATCAAGAAGTACGCCAACCCAAATGACCCAGCCTTTTCTCGCCTTGCGCTCTGGGAGATTCCCGGAGCTGGAACTCAGGGGCAACTCGCGAAATCATATTTCGAGGAGCACAAGCTCTATGCCTTCGACTGCCTCCTGGTGGTCACAGCAGACCGTTTCGTGGAGGTGGACCTTGAAATGGCAACGAAAGCGACGGAGTTGAAAAAGCCGTGCGTTTTCGTGCGAACCAAAGCAGACGAGTCCGTGAAAGCTGTCGCAAAACGAAGAAGGAACACCATGCTTGAAGCTAGCAAAGAGCTGAGGAAAAACGTTGAAGCAAGTTTCGATGAAAACTTAAAGTTGTCTGGGCTGTCGATCCAGAGATCTTCTCTGAAATTATTTATTGTAAGTTCGTGGTGGTTCACAAAGCCAGATGTGTATGTGAATGGAGATGACAGGACCTTGGTAGCCATGGACGAGGATGAGTGCTTCAAGACTGTGTCTAGCTTGCCTCGCCCAGCTTAACCTTTCACACCACACAGGATAAATATAAGGGCACAGAATGATAGGGTTCTCTTAAACTCTCTTTTTTTGGAGTGGAAAGTAATATAAATTAAACTCGATTTGCCCCAGGCACCCTTTTTGTAGTGGAGCAGGTAAATACTAACTCAAAATCGAATCCTAGTGTTTTATCAAAATTTTAAAGAAACTAGATTGCTTGGCCAGCTGGGCTCTTGATGAATACTTCTCTCTTTTGCTATCTTGTTGAGGTTCACATGAGTGACGTTGTCAGAAATGATGCAGAAGATTGATGTTCAATTGCATGCAACCTTTTCTAGAGATTTTGTTATCATCCAGTCCTGCTTGCACTTGATGTTGTTCATGTCGACAGTAAAACGTAGTTTTTCTTTTTTTCGGAGGAAGACAAATTCCTATTCTTTGCACTGTAAGCAAATCTATTGTCATTCCACTTCGAGCGAACGACGAGGAGATGTATTTCAGAAATGTATAAATAATAAATCAAAACCAAATTGAGACAGAAGCATGCAACTGTGACAGGAATAATCCAAACCCAAAGCTGCATTGCATGTACGACAAAAGTTCCAGCACCATTTGCAACTTCATTGGATCCCTTTTTTCGAAGGCACAAATGTTTATTTTTTGGGTCAAATTATGTTCCTACGCTTTAGAAAATAGTACTTCCGCGCTCTAGCCGGATGGCCCTCGAGCGTGTTGTAACCTAATGGACCTACTTT
The DNA here is from genome assembly GCF_047967505.1 of Dipteris shenzhenensis. Classification (NCBI taxonomy): domain Eukaryota; kingdom Viridiplantae; phylum Streptophyta; class Polypodiopsida; order Gleicheniales; family Dipteridaceae; genus Dipteris; species Dipteris shenzhenensis. Next base: position 494,588 of record NC_141606.1, read on the forward strand.
GTTATGGCTCCTTATGTAGTACTACTCTAAAGTTCATGCTTTGTCTACAGTGTCTGTTGTTTCCAAAACTTTGATTTCGAAATTTTCTTCGAAGGGCTTGTAATGCTGCAAGTCCTCTTTCATTTTCGTCGGTGGTTTTTTATTGTGCTGTTTGATCCTCCGTGGCAGGTCCGTCGTGCTCCCTATGTATTTTCTGTTGTTGGGCTTGCATGTGATGCAGTAGACGATGAGGCTCGCACGATTCCCTTGCACGGGCGCTTTAGTGGAGGCTCCTCCTTCATCTCGAGGCTCGCGTCTTTCAATGTCGTACCTGCGTAAACATTGACAATTACGTTAGTCATCGATGTTTTCGGTCTTTTTTTTTTCGTTTGAGGTCCATAATAGAATGCATTTATTTACTTACCCTGGTTTTTCTCTGTTGGCGTGAAAGGATCGTTTCCAATACCGAAGCGCTCCTCATATAAGTCCCTGTCAACAATATACGTAAGCTTCTCCATTGTCATTACCGGGTGCGTCGTGTCGTGCGTCCCTCCAAATTGTTCCATGAATTGTTCGAGTATAGCCGTTCCTTGATCGCGCGTCGTGTCCCTTAGCAACTCCAAGGATACATTGTACCCGTAATGCAGCAGCTCGCACGCATACGCTGTGATCCCTTTCGTCTTCGTGTCTAGTAGCTTCTGCCCTCCAAACTTTCCATCATCCTATCGGTCTCATCCAACTCAATGTCAAGCTCGACAAGGATCTCTTTGAGGAGTCCTGCAGGAGAAGTGCAATCCATGATGAGTTTGTTGTTCTTGCAACTCGTTAATTCTTTTTCTCAATTGTTGCGGTTTTTTTTAATTTTCGGAAGCATTACGTACCATTTGCGAATCTCAAGCCTCCCGGCTGTCTTTTAGCTGGCAAACGCCTATTGCAGTTATCAATGAAGTCGCGTAGTTTCGCATACGTGTTGAAGCCGTTGATGTAAGCTCCCGGACGTTCTCCTGCATTGTTTGCTAGCCGGAATTGCTTTGTGGTTAGGAAGAACATCCTCTTTGCTGGTGGAGGTTTTGTTGCCTTCGCGTTGCTTTTGTATAGCTCAAATAGCTGCTTGCAGGCACGACTTATTACACCGTCTTTTCAAATGAGCCGTCTTTTTAAATCTTCAAGAAAAAAAGATTCTTTCATGCTGGTGGAATTTACCTTGTCTGGTCCATGTCTTATGCTGCGATGTTTCGAGCTCTCTGATTCTCTGCACCTTTTCTCGACAACAGACAAGATATTAAAACCATTTTCCTTGCACGCATGTTTGACGTAACATATTCATGACTTGTCTCTGCCTTTTTCAATCTCTAGTAGTGAATACCTTTATGCGCGCGGTTGTGTTGTCGGCTGTGAGAACTCTCGTGGAATTGGTCTGAATATGTCTGGATGTGGGCAATGTAGTATGCGTAGCCTCGTTCTCTCAATCACTCTGGAAAACATCACGTATGCTAGGCCAGCATACGCTATCACGGGACACAAATCCCAAGGCGCAACCATATCCAACAAAGCGCTGCTCATATTTCGAGGAGTGTTTGCCCCTAGGGTTAGTGGAAATGGGGACTTGTGGAACCATTTTCCATTTATTGCCTTTCGCTGATGCTTCGAGCGTCGTAATGTGAGCACTCCGTTGTTGTGTCCACGACGACAGTGATACCGTTGATTTCTTCCCTGCTAGTTGCATTGATGCTCTTGATTTTGCACATTGCTCCATTTGCGGCACCCTCGCGGCACCTATTGTGAGGTCGATGTTTTCTGTTATCATTGCCTTCACCCCCACGCAAATTTTTCCTATCTCGTTGAAGCTTTTGTCCTCCAACCATTCTTTGAGAGCTGGTTCTCGCTCACGGCGTTACTGTGTATTTGAACATGCACAATCATCTCGGGAGTGTTGAATTTCTCCACAAGCTCATCGTTGAAGGTAGCGACATCGGCTCTGTGCGTGCAAATGATGGTTGTTTCGGCATCGATGAAGTGGCATGCACCTTCCTTTTCGACAATGCACTGCCCCAAACAGTCGGAAATCTCGTCAGTTGTGTGCGTCCTGAGTCTTATGGTATGCAAGAATGCCAGGAACGGCATGTCTCGTGCATGTCGCACCGAGAATTGCATGTGGTACATTTTCGCTTGAGCCCAGTGCGCGGAGGACGTGATGTGGCACGGCTCACAGAGATCCTCGTGGTGTTTGCAGACTGGCGGTAATTGCGCCAGGTCACCAAAAATTATGAGCATTTTGTGTCTGAATGGCTCATGCAATGTGCCATTAGTCACATTGACGATTTGTCTTACCACGAGATCGAAAGTCATCCTTGTTAGCATGGACATCTCATCAATGATGATCGCGTTGGCTTCCTTGATTGCGAGGTGTCACTCATCCGTATCATGGATGTTCAATGGGTACTGACTGTTACGCACAGGGATCTTGAATTGGTAGTGTACAGTGGTTCCAATCCCGCTCAGCCGTGCCGCAGCCGCCCCTGTTGATGCACAGAGTATTGCCGTTTTGTTTTGCGCTACCAGATGCGAAACATAGTACCGTATCAAGAAGCTTTTGCTACTACCTGGTGTTCCACAGACAACGTGCAGCCCCGAGCTTGTTGAAGCTAGGCTTTCGAAGACTCTTTGTTGTTCTACTGTCAATGCGGCATTGGCGAGGTGCGAAACTCGCCCATTTTTTCCAACATCCTCGCGCGTGTTGGCCCTTCGACGGTTTGCTGGTCGATGTTAGGCACTTCCATCGGGCAGTCTCGGATGATCGCAACCTTTTGCAATATCATATTGATCAACTGGTCCGTGTGGTCAGTCGCTAGCAAGTTCCTTTGCGTGTATTCGGTCACATACATCTCGAGGTCCTCATTGCTCAATATGAGGCCGCGCATTTGGCATTCGACAAAGTAGGATCACGCTATGTTGGCAGGTGATATGAGCTCCGTTTCATTCCTGAAGCTGAGTTTTCGCAAGAGCACGTTGTAGAAGTACCCCTCTGGTTGATGTCCAGGGTGGTAGTCAGTGAATCTGACTACTCGCTCACATTTTGCGATCTTGTTGCCTAAGAGGTCAAGACCGACCGTTCCACGTTGCGTTTCCTTGGACTTTCGGATCACATATTGCCTATGGTAATCGTAGAACATGCTATCCTCGATGGCGCTCGGTCTCTCGTAGTATATGTCGACCGGGTGTAGGGTGACGTTGTTTCGCGAGATGATGCATTGTCTTAGAGATGGTGGCGAGGAGTCGACATAGTGAACGGTCTCGCTCCTTGTGATTGTTGGTATCTGCATGCAGTTTAGTGCGGCCTCTGTTGGAGAGGTTGGTTTTGATAGGACGCTCGCGGCGATGAGTTTCAGCTTTACTTCGTCGAGATGTTGCAACCCCAAACGCGAGGCGTCTTCTGAACGGATGTTCAGTTTGCCCATTGGTTCAGATTTCATCGCGTACTTGAGGAGGTAGTGAGAGATTGAAGAGTTTGTCACCCGCTGTATGTTCATGTGCGCACCCCACAACAGTAACATGGAAGGGACGATGTTTCGGTGCTCATGTCCCGACCGGTAATACAACCAACGTTGCGTCAGAGGGTCGAGGATGGGTTCATATTCTGGCTGTGTTGCGAAAGGGAAGCCGTGCTTGCAACTGTGGCGTGACGGTCCGACGTAGCACGCTTTCCTGCATACGTGCAACTACTTCCTGAGAACTAGTTCTCGCAACCTTGTGTTTCGAGGATCCAGGGCCTCGTCCCTGGGGATGTAAGCCGCAATCTCATTTGCAATTCGTTGACGGTCATCATGGTGTACCCACAATATGACATGGGCGTGTAGGGAGCCCCTGTTTTGTATCTCATAACGAACGACATGGTGTTGTATTCGGCCAAGCAGACTGTCGGATGAAAGCAAATGCTTGCGCATGAACATGTGGAAGCATGCGTGGAAAAGTGCCACGCATTCAACAGGACAGTCCTTCCAAGTGAATTGCGCATTATAATGTGTTGCGATGCTCTCGATCACATTAATTTCTTGCCACCGTGTATCGGTGACCTCGTCTGCAGTGAATGTCAGAAAGAAATCTGGGAGGCCCCAAGCATCGACCATCGTTATGAGGTCCTTCAGTTGCAAAAAAATGCCACGATGGGGACCCCGGCATTGTTGATGGCATGCTGTAGCGAAGCACGTGTCTCATTGCGTCTTCATCGGTCGTGACAGGGTTGGCTTTCATATATTGGTCGATGTCTCGTTGCAAGCATGTAGAGTTGCTTGAATTGGCAATCATCACTGCCTGTTTTAACTGGAACATGATCAACAAGTACGGCTTGTAGAGCGTGTAGATAGAGAATAAGGTGCATATTCTGATTTTCACATAGTTGTTGAACTGTATGCAGCGATCATAGTAGCCCCGTTCGAAAGGGAACAGGAAGGGGAACACTGCTGACTCCATGGTTATGTCAATGCACGCACTGCCAACTGCTGCCACTCCGTCGACGTGGAATGAAGCGACCCTCTCTGAAAGCATTTCTGTACCCCGTAGCTGTATGGAGGCAAACTCATGCTTATCCCTTGCATCAAAGGCGCGACGGTTCGCGGGGTCCACCATGTTTTGCAAAAGCAGGAGCTCAAGCTGAGATTCCGCTATTGACATTAACTCGAAGGGAGCTGTCTCATCGTGTAGTTCCAAGATACCTGCAATGGTTTGAGGACTCAAGATGCACATACCCATCTTGATGTCCGCACGCTCTGCTAAAGAATTGTACTTGCGCAATATTGGATTGTTCTCGATGTTGTATGCGAGCACACCTGACAGCTCGTTCGTCACGATTTCTTGAGCCGAGCTTAGTGGGACGTTTCGCCAAGATATCAGAGGATTGTCTAGAAGTGACCTTCGATCGAGTGTGCCACGAGCAATCGCATTTGCAGTCGTGGTAACTGAAATGGATATATCTACATGATGCTTAGCAGTTGCATGTGGAGGTGGTTTGTTTTAAGCAACTGCCGAGAGTACTGTGGCATCAACCGCACAATGTATTTGCTCCGCTGGGCATCTCGTGTGCAGCTTTGGCATTTCCAGTAAGTCACTTGCATGCCCATATTCTCACAGGCATCCAAAAGTATCATGTTTCCGAGTGCGGCGCTATGGCTCGAGATGCCTATGCCTTGCGAAGAAACGATCCTTTGGTTTGCAGACAGTAGCGTGGTTATGCCACAGACACCGCAGATTTGAAGGCTAGAGAAAATAGCCGCGCAATTACTAACCCATTGATTGTATCTATCTGCAATGGTCAACCACGATGACGTAGCTGGCCTCAAGGACATCTTTCTTGATGTTATATCAAGTTTAATAGCTCGACCTCTGGCTGCTTTGAGCGTTGACGAATGGTCATGTTCAAAGGAGTTTCTGGTGGTCATTTCTACATCGTGACATGAATCGATGTCTTATGTTTGGGTTTAAACACCTACAGGGATTAATAATAAAAACCATCCGAAACTTTGCTACAATTTCACTCACGTGGTTTTGTCTAAACGCAACAGGAAAAACAAAATGGACTGAACCTCTATCTTTAGAAGGTGAAAGAATTGATAAAATAACTTGAATCAAGCAAATACATTTTGTTGTGCGTACCTTTAGGAGAAGACACTCGTTTGGAGGCTGCAAACATCTCGAAAACAGAAGTATTGCAGACATGATTAGTATGTTGGTCGAACCAAGCAAATGTAATATTCCCTTGCGGAAACAAAATGTGCGAAGAAGTGTGCGTGCTCAAGATGAGGTGTAAAAAAAAAAAAACCATACGTAATGTATGGTGGAGAGCCGGCACATGTCTCTCCAAAAATTATATATCATAGGGGAACGTGCCATCCCCCCGTTTCGAATAGTCACCTCCAGTGTTGGAGGTGTAGCGCATTAATGCGGACCAGAGCAACAGACGGTGCAAAAACATTTCAGAATTGAAATGACCATACATTCTACTTACGTGGAGTATCCTTTGTGACGTCCACAGCTCGACGAGAAGTCACCTATTTCTTTGCTGGAATGTTGGAATCTGAAAAACAATCATGATTAGTCAATATGCATTCCTCATGTTCTGCATGTTTGGATATGTTGGTTAGCATATGTGCAATTTCCTAAAGATGATAAATTCAAGCATAAAAGCTATACACAATCCAATGATCAAAGATGTTCAAACCATCAAGGTAATCATCTTCACACATCTTCGAGCAGTTGTAGTTACAATTTTTGCCTTTGCAAGATTCCAAAAAATTGCGACTAAAGAAATATAAAAGTGCGTATAAATAACATCTTATTATATCTAAAATGATTCACTATGTCCATGATCTTATGAGTTGGCAATAGTTATCATTGACACTTTTGCAAACTTTGATCAGATCGCAACAATTATTGATGTTTGCAACTATTCATAAAGATTACAGGGATATAATCAGAGAAGGAGATACTTTAATAACATTACTATATGATAGATTGAGATCTGGGGATATCATTCAAGGTCTTCTGAAAGTTGAGCAGTTGTTGGAATCTCATTCAATCGCTTATGTTTCAACGGGAATCGAAGATATTTCTAGAAAATGGAATAGGGGTGTTATACGACTAATTGGGAATCTTTGGAGTCATTTTCTTAGAGGTCGAATCGACTGGTTAAAGGGATTAAAAGAAAATGTTATTCTTGGCGATCTCGTTCCCATCGGCCTTCCAAGGAGCGATTGGAGTGTCACCAGAATTTCCAACGTTTGGCTACCTTTTTTGTTGCTTGAACGCTACTGCCAGGTGAAGGTATCCCATCCCGGACTTCTGCAACCAAGACCGGTTCATCACCGTCTTCTTCTTCATCAAAGGGGTCTAGTCGAGATGCATCTTTCGCCCACTCTACCATCTCATCCACATCGGAATCGGGAATTTCCTCTTCAACATCATCACATTCATCCGCGATACCATCATCTGGCTTTCTTGCCTTCTGCCCATCATTTTTCCTCTCGAGCACAACTTGATCACCAACTGCAGCCAGAAGTTTGTCCACCTCCGACACGCTTGCCCCTTCTTTCTCTCCTCCAACTCCTCCAATGCGAGCATCAGGGGCGTTCAACGTGGAAAGCTGGTCCACTTTCGTCGGACCCACTACGACTTTGGTAGGCAGAGAGGGTTGCGGTAGTTCCGACGGCTAAAGAAAAGGAAGAAATCCCCGAATCGAAACCCTCTGGATTCAGGAGAGAGAGTGTCACCGACATTAATGTTGTGCTTACCGCCAGGCCTACAGCTCCCAACCCGAACACAACGACAATTGATCCAGCTTCGACCTTAGCTGCATTCTACGCGGCTCCAATTCCTACGAACACCTTTGTAATTCATTAGTTTGGCAATAAATCGCAACGGTTACTGAATTCCACACCTTTCATGAATTATAAGTACATGTTGGGACACCACAAGCAAAGAGGCAAATCCTGTCCATTGGAGCTTTCAGATCGACCTTTGCCACACGCAACCAGCCTCCACTACTGTGTATTCACAGAAACTAGAGACATTCAAAAAATGATAGATTGGCTTTCCTTTAATCGAAAATCGGCTTCGTTGGTCCCCAAGCATTACTCCTCGGAAGGCGTTCACTTTCAGCGTTGCACACAAATTGGTTTTATCGGCGGACTTGCACTGCCTGCAATCTCCACATTCTCCTGTGAATAAAGGTACTACATGGTCTCCTTGCTTCACATCTGTTACGCCTTCACCAACGCTCTCTACTATTCTGCAAACAAAAAGTCAAAGTGGGAATCTGCATAGCACAAGCTGCAACGTCCGACGTGCGGTCATGATGGAAAGAGGCTTCAACATGTTTCGAGCCTTACCCTGACGCCTCGTGGCCGAAATACAAGGAAACAAGTCGACTAGAGCCTGCAGTTAGCAAAACCTCCATATGAAACATCCTCCGCTCTTTCACTTAAATCCTCTTGAAATTGATACAACTCAAATCATGTCGAGTACCTCAGCTTCCCAAAAGAAGATATCGCTGTGGCAGAGGGATGTGTGGGTTATTTTTAAGCGGACCTCTCCTGCCTGTGGCGGATCGACTTGCACGTCTTCGATCACAAGAGGCTGTTTGGGTTTCCAGGCAACAGCAGCTGGAGCAACCGTAGGAAAGTATGTCAGTAGCAAAAATGAATGGCAAGCTACGAGCTATATGCCTTCCTATTCATAGCCTAAAAGATGCACTTGGACCTAGACGAGACGACGAGATACAAGAATAGAAACGACCAACATGTTTACCTGGCAGGATAAGAAGCAACCTTCCTCCTCAAAGGTGCCTGAAGACGGGGACAAGGGCTTGCTTTCTCTTGTTAAGGAGACTGCACATGTCCGTTTCGCCTATATTTAAAGGTTTTACCTTGGCTTTTTACGCAGTTGGCTTTTTACGAAGCTTTTGGGCTTTCAGAATTTAAAAAATCTAAGGGTGTATATTGTGCCATGTGGAAGCACAGGATTTCAGAATTTGAAAAAACGTCCTATAATACACTTCGAAACAAAAGATGCACTTGGACCTAGACGAGACGACGAGATACAAGAATAGAAACGACCAACATGTTTACCTGGCAAGATAAGAAGCAACCTTCCTCCTCAAAGGTGCCTGAAGATGGGGACAAGGGCTTGCTTTCTCTTGTTAAGCAGACTGCACCTGTCCGTTTCGCCTATATTTAAAGGTTTTACCTTGGCTTTTTACGCAGTTGGCTTTTTACGAAGCTTTTAGGCTTTCAGAATTTAAAAAATCTAAGGGTGTATATTGTGCCATGTGGAAGCACAGGATTTCAGAATTTGAAAAAACGTCCTAGTGCTGGCCAAGTAAAAAGGAGAATGAGTCTAAATGCGGACATGAGATGCGACACAAGGTCCGTTAGGACCCGATTCTCCTTGCAACTGTTAGGGGCGTTGATTTATTTATAAACTTGGCCATATTGTGTGTGTGAATAAAGTGATGCTCACAAGAGCTCACGATTTATCTTCAGTGCAGTCTACACAATATTGTCACATGGACTACAATCATATGAATAAAGATGCTGATATCTCTTGATCTTGCATCTAGCTTGGATTTCCTTACTCCCTCGCATCGAGAACATGCATCAAAAGAGAGGAATGTTGTAAGAATTTAGAATGAAAATAAGCGATTTTGAATGGATGAGCAATTGAAAATATTTGTATTATATTATATAATACATAATTATTATAAACATATATAGTGTGGGCGGGGAGGCGGCACGCTTCTTTTCAAAAAGAGTTATAATCCGAGGGAACAGGCCCTTCCCTGGGTGCCGAGAATACAAGCACCAAGAATATAAACGTCGAGAATATTGGCACCGAGAATAAGTCTCGTGAATGGATAAGATACTAGCATACTATCTGAATGTCAATAGTCATAATCGTAGTTGAATGTCAATAACATGATCACCATGAGCGACTGCTAATACTTTCTTTGTTCCAACTTTTGTTGCAAACAAACTAGAACCATCAAGGTTAGAAAGTAGTTTGGGGCCAACGAGTCTCCCAATCTTCACCTATCTAGAGTACCAAAAAAACATGATGAAAGGGCCAAACATTTCAAACCTAAATATGCATGTTCCACACCCTAAGTCAGCTGTGTGATTGGAGTAGGGCAGGACGTGCAGTTCATCATCAAAATAATAAGCCGCCTTCAACCACCCCTCTGACCCCTTCCTTTGCCCCATCCTAAAGCTTTCAGCTTCACTTCCATACGCAATTTCTCTAGCTCATCGACTGATTGCACTCCTAACACCGTCTTAGCCTTTGAAGAGCCCCTCTATGTTCCAGTAATTGTTGTGTTCTCATCATTTGAGACACGACTTGTTGCTATATTGTGTAAAGAGTTTGAGATTATTGCACTATGCAAGAATTCAAGCGTTTTTTGAAAGGTCAAGTAGCAACTTGGAGCCAATTAAGGGCTACCTTTGGAGCCAAATGTCAAGGACTAGAGGGCTGGTAAAAAAGATTGGAATTGAAATTTTCCAAGAGGCCAAGTAAACATTCATGATAGAGAATCCAAAGAGGCATTGGAGGTTCCAAGTTGGTATGTACAAGAATAATCTCCAGCAAGACGACGATTTGACTTTGATATAAATCGATCGTTTGGGATTTTAGTCATGCTTGCGCTTTTTCCTTGTGCTAGTCGAGATGCTTAAATCCAAAGACTCCAGCATAGAAGAGTTGCCAACAAGTACAAAGTTCATAGAAAAGTGAACGATTTGGGCGTTGATAGATCACAACATAGAGGTTTAGTGGATAATTTCTTCCACAATCTTAAATTCTACTCCTTTGAACGTGGAGCGAGCAGAGGAGGAAAGATGACTCGATGTAATGTCAATTTCGCCTCATCATTGACATAGACCTCCATGGGCTATAAATTGAAACAATGCCGGGTATCGTAAATTTTTGTTGGGATCGGGTGGCCGCGATATATCTTGCTCGTTCGCCAGCATGAGTAACTCTGTCTCCTTAACGTTGTTGCAACCCTTGATCGACATGAGTCGTCAAAATTCGGCTTCCGTCGCCCCCATCTCTTCTCCCACTAGGTCGGATTCGCTCTTGGCTAGCCCTGCACCGAATGACATCCTTCGAGGCCGCATTTTTAAAGCATAAAAAACACAACGTCGCAATCAGTTTGGAGGCAATTCCACTTATCTTCTCGTTTTTAGTCTAGTTCAAAGCTTTGACATACGCTGCCTCTGTAGGATGAGCGAAACGCCTACCACCACCGTCGTATGAGCAAAACATTTGACATATGGAGAACAATATCTAGCAATTCGCAGAGGTGAAGTCGTTATTTCGTGAACAATTAAAACTCTGTGAGATGATTCCTTTTACATTGAACAGTCAAAATTGTCAGGGAGCATGTCAGATTGAAATGCAGCTCATCCGAGTGTTGTTGTTTCCGTAGACACGACCGTCGCGCGGATTCTCTGTTGGACAACATCCGGCGCTGCTTCCTGTGGTCAAGAATCTGCTGATCTTCGTCTGAAGTTGAGTATCCTTGCGTTTGCGAACCCGTTTCACTACCACTTACAGGACTTTTACTACCGCCTGAAGCTTTAATGTTCAAAGAACACGGACCGTCGGCTTCGTATGACTTGGTAACTGTACTCTTCTCATAATACCCACTTCCGAATTGATCTCAAGACGACAAATTCGTGGAAGGTTTCGGAAAGGAAGGCCGAAGCTGGGAGCGATAGGATTCCCCAATTCCTTGAATCTCTCTTGGTCAGCTCCGGCAACCGAGGGGAAATTCCTGAAGTTTGGATTGAGTTCCGGAGGGAGAGATGGATTTGGGCGATCTTGGGACTGTTGGTATGAAGGGTCGAAGGCTTGCGATTGTTGGGGACGAACATCCAAGTGATTCAAAGGGTCGAACAAATCCTCGACGGAGAGTTCTCATCTGATGCTTTGAGATTTTAGCAGCAAGAAGAATTGATCAGAAGGCTCTTAGTTCAAAAGATGTTTTCTCTCCTGAAGCTTTCGAGTCGTCAAAATATTGTCTTCATCTATTGTGGATCACGCTCCTCCTTCAGACTTACATAGCTGGGATTTTGACTCCAACTCCAGCAGCCATCATTTCTACTTGTAAATCCATCTGTGCTTTAGCTCGTACTTTATCTCCGTCTTTTGGATAGGTCTTGTATAAAGAGAATATATCAGGCAACAAAAGATGTAAGGAATTTTGAATGCCATGTACAAAGACCTTGCTAAAGCTGTTGCATTATTCCTACTAGCAGTGACCAAGAGGGGTGTGGGAGGGTAGGTTAGCCGTAAGGGTTGACGGTTCGGATCTCCAAGCGGTAAGGTTTTGCAATGGATGCTTCCAAGGATTACGATCATGTTTTCACGTTTGCGTTAATGGATTATTAACATTCGTTAATTACTCTTCCAAGTAGCATGAAAACAACATGATCATGTAGGTTACCGAAAAAAATCAGCAGTAAACCGGCTAAATGTACCGCCAGTACCCAAGACACTACCGGCAGTAGAATTAATATTCTTGACGGTAATATTAATTCTATCGCCGGTAGTGTCTTGGATACCGGCGGTGTTGTGGGGTGCAGAATCCCCTTTCCCATGCGCCTCAAGGCTATATATCAGTGGAAATGGCGATAGAGGCTCGCCATGCGATCCGGTTGTCGTTCATATCCCGATAAGTTGGGAAAGAAAGTGAACCACGATTTGGATCTGAATAGTTATAAGGCTAAGTGGGTGAGAGTCTGCTCTAATAGCCAAAGGACCTTGTTGGACCACTGTTCCACTATGCCCAACCAATGTGAGTTCGCTATCCGAGCATACGACTCTCTTGATCTCTGATCTCTAGGTGCCACATAAGGGACTGGCACTCAAACTCCTCTCTACATCTGGGCGGAGCACGGATGATGAGACCCCCTACCAGTCTCTGCCATACCCTGTGAAGACTCCTCATCAGGGGGGAGCCCTTCGTCTCATAAGGGGGGCCTCTGAGAAGATCCATCGATGTGAAGGCTGCCAATGTCCCCCAGTGCGTGGGGTGTTCCTCAGAAGCCCTCACTATTGTAAGAGGAGCTTCCAAGGCTCTGTACCTAGGGTGAGGCCACGAACCACCAACTTGCCCAAAAGGGCCCTACTGGATCTCTGGATCAATAAAACCCACCGGTGCCTACATCATGATCACTGTCTACCAAGCTACTCGGGCCCTAGTGTTTCTCATGCCATCTGAACCTGCCCAAAGGAAGTTCCATACCAACCGTTGGAGCTGCCCAATGCAACCTCTGTGAAAGCACAAGTAGGAGGTGATATACCAGGCCGTGGCAAGAAGGACCGGCTTGCTAAAAGGAGTTTGGCCGAGCTCCAATAGAGAAGCTTGCGCTGAACACTCTCAAGGATCGGGGCAATATGCTGCTCTGCTATAATGTTAATGCCCACCTGGCATCCGAGGTATCTTGCTGTCTAGCCTCGCGGTATCCATCTGAAGCCAAAGTCACTCTCGGATCTCCTGTGTCTCCTCAAAGCCTATGAAGAAACCTATAGATTCCATCCAGTTGATCGGTGTCCCCGAGGCCTCACAATAAATAGCTAGGGTGCCCCTGACTCTCTCTAGACTTGCTCTAGTGCCCTCAACATACAAGGTCGTGTCGTCTGCAAACTCCAAGTCAAGTAGCTCCTCCTCTTGTCTAATTGGGAGCTTTAACCCTGTGAGACCCACCACCTGTGATCTCATAGTAGCCCGCCTCCACCACAAACAAGTGGGCAGCCCTAGTGGACTGAGTGAGAGAGAGGAAAGGCCTCGCCTGTGTGTCCTCCGATAAGCATCTGGCTAGAGCTCCCTACATATAGCACTGAAACTCCTCTAACCCATTTGTCTGAGAAACCCAATCTCCTCATAGTGCCCTCCAAGAAAGACCAATCCACCCTATCCTAGGCCTTCTCAAAGTCCAAGACAAGGATGGCCAATGGCTGTGACTCCTCTCTTGACCAATCCACTATCTCCCAAAACGTGAAGATGTTATCCAAGATACTACGCTCCTGGACAACAAACCCAGTCTGTTTGTCATGGATGATGTCGATAAGATGGGGCTGTAACCGCAAGCTCAAACACCTTGGTGAGGATCTTGTATGCAGTATCAAGCAGAGTGATCGGCCTTCACTATCGGATGTCTGACCTATCTCCCTCTTTCGAGATCAAACAAATCCACCCCCTGCTCAAAGACTGAGAGAGAAGGCCTATGTCAAAAATATCTTGGCAAGCTAGATGGAAAGGGGTGGAGATAATCTCCCAGAATTTCCAGAATAAGGCCGGAGTTAAGCCATCCTCACTCGAGCACTTTTGGGTCGGGAGATCCTTGAGGGCTTCCTAGAGCTCTTCATCTATGAAAGGCTCCTCAAGTCTGCTGCATAAGTCCTATGAGACTACTGGCAGAACGTGATCCCAAACTAGCTCTTGAGCCATAAGACCAACTGGGGTCATCCTCTCCGTCTGAAAGAGTTGGCTGTAGAAACCCATGGTCATGTCCAGAATCTCCTGCGGGTCAATGTGCATGATGCCTTGCAAGTTGTCCTAGAGACGCTGTAGCTGTGTGCCGACCGATCGAGGCCCAGTGGTCTGAAAGAACTGCTTTGTCATCCTGTCCCCCTACTGCACCCATTGGGCTCAGGAGGAATGATAAGAAAACTCAGCCTGCCATACCTCTGTGTCTAAGAGCTCGAGACGAGTGCTCTCGAATCTATCAAACTAAGCCACTGAGACACTGGGTCCTGCTCTCTGAGCCTCTCGATGGAGGCGAGGTCTCTCCTCAAAGCTCGCTCTCGCTCCTGAAGGGTACTCCTAACCTGAAGGACATGAGCTTGTAGCTCCTCACTACTCCTCTGAATCGCATCGGCCACCCACGTAGCCCAACCCTCACATGGTGCCATCTCTTACTGCTCCCAAATCGCTACCATGACCTGCTGAATCTCCTCGTCCTACAAGAGGTCCTCTGGAATGCAGACGCCCTTCTAGGGGAGACCTCGGCGGGGTTGATCCAAGTGAAGTACCACTGGAGAGTGGTCTGACATCATGGTACCTGCTAGAATCCTGGTAGATCCGCCTCTACGCAGTGCCCAGTCCCCAACATAGAAATGGTCTAGTCTCTCTAGCAATCCATCATGTCTCCTCTGTCCAAAGGAGAAGAGAAGGATGCCAAGTGTCTTGCTGAAATCTGGCTCTCTCCACGGGTCTCTGCCACTAATCATGCAAATGAACTGCTCCTAGGTGCTACGCTCTGCTACTCGCATCTCAAAAAAAGAGGCTCTGCCCTGCTTGTCTTCCCCAAACTCTAGGTTGTTGAAGTCACCTCCAACAATCCAGGAGTCTACATCCGAAAGACACTCTGATAGCCTCCTCTGAAAGGCCGGGCAGTGCTGTCTGTACGTTGGAGCATACACGTTCAGGATCCCGATCCTGGTCTCCCGTTCAAACTCCCATCCAAATTGCTCGTCTTGGAATGAGCTCCCCCTGATCGTAGATCTCTAAGGCCAAAGTCTGTGAGACTGAGATGCAAACCCCTCCACTCCATCCTACTACAAGGGACCACTCCTCTGGACCTCTCCCTAGGAAAAGGTGATGGCGTCGTCTGATGTATGAAGCTGAAAACATGTGCTCCTGAATCACAAGGATGTCCGCTACCTGTCCTACCACTGCCCTCTACAACTCCTGCCGGAGTATCAAGTACTACGGTTGGCTACGAACACGGTCGTGGGCTCGTGTACGTTCCAACTCACTATGGTCTAGCTCATGAGGACGGGGGAGTCAGGAACAAGGCTCTCCTGTGAGTGGGTGCTTGTCCCAGAAAGACTACTTTGTGTGATTTTTTCGAGGGTTTAGAGGGCGATAAGTCATTATCTATGTGTCGCCGTACTAGTGTGGATACCGGCTAAATACCGATCTTCCGTGCCCACTTCATCATGAAGGAGGCTTCCATCATGAACATCTCCGCACACTTCTGGAGGGGCCATAGGTGTGCCTACTCCACCTTTGCCTCCAGCGGCAATCTGATAACTCCTATCACCAAACCACACACTGGCTCCTCACGTGTGAAGCTCAACTAGAAGTTCACCTCCGCACCATGGGCATACCAAAGGTGTAGTCCATGTGGCCCCATCCACTCATCCATCATGAGTGTAATTTGATTCCCCAAAATAGCATCGAACACCTCCGGGGACCATTTCTCCACCCCTGTGGAGGCAAATGAAAATCTCCAAACGGTGTGTGTCGGAGATCCCACTGCACTGATCAAACCCCCCTTTTGGGGCTGAAGGACCATGAGTGTTACCTCCAATGGTAGAGGATAAGAGTCCAAAACCTCTCAAGAAGTCCCGTGATAAGGGACGCCCAAGCTGGAGGTTAGGGGTCGCTGATTGGGAAGACGAACCTCATCCCTTAAGATCCCTCCCTAAATGGGCCTGCTACTGCGATGAGGAGGTAGAAAGGGGCATCATCGTTCCCTTGCCAGCTGGTAGGGTGTCGAAGTAGAAGAACCTACTACTGAAGTGGAGAGGGGGACAGCAGGAGAGGGAGCGATGGGGACGTGGGGGATAGAGGGAGGGGGGCGGGCGGTGAGGGTGACTATAAGAGGGGGGGCTGGAGGGGGGCGAGGGGGCAGGGGGAACACTGGAGGGGGAGGGGGAAGTGAAGATGAGGAGCGGGAGGGGTCTGGGGGGGGGGAGGGGGAGGGGGAGGAGGAGGAGGGATAAGGATGACATCAGGTCCCCCCTATTGATCTAGCTCACCAAGGCTCTAGATCGGCTTCTCCGCAGTCCTCTTCAAACTAGCGACTGTAGCTTCCACCATCATCGCAATAATAGCCAAGAAAAATAATATTCACCATCTTTGCCGACTCTAATTCATACAACCAATTGCAAAGCATGTCCTCCTTGTAGCTATTATCCTCCATCTTCTCCGGGTTTGATTCTATGCAAAGGTCATCCAAATGTGTTCTCAGATAGAACATGAGCATTCCAAAGTCTTTTGGGTAAGCCATAGATTTGCAGGAGGTGGATTGATCGACAAAGTTTCAGGGCTAGAGTTTAGAATGGGCTCTTAGTTATGTCTGCACTACACTTAAATAGGGAGAGAGTTCATTGAGCCTGGCCTTCTCATTCTTCTTTCATATGACCTGACATGTCCACCTCTCATCTTTTAGCACAGCTAAGGTGAGTAGTCTTCTCTATGAGCGTGTTGGAACTCTAGCAAAGATATGCAAAGATAATGTGTGAGCAATGAATTCCATAAATGGAAGTTATAGAAATAATCACAAATACATGGGGTGATGTCAAAAGAATCTATGTGAACTCCTAAACAAATGAATTGTAAACAAATCCTAAATCCTAAACAAATGAATTGAATGATATTCATAATGTAATAATAGAAGGAAAAAACTGTGTTGGTGGCATTAATATCCTAGTGTACAACCAACCGCCGTGCTGGCAACCACTTATCCTATATTAGAGGGGTGGTTAGCCCCTAAAAAGGACCCGAGTAATATATATCCAATATTTACTCTTATATTTCTTAAAAAGTGGTTCTAAGGTTTAAGTCAAAGCCAAAAAAATATGGGTGAAAAAAAAAAACAAAGTAGTTGAAGCTCCAAGAGATCAAGTGTGCCATCTCTGAAGAACTTTATATTCATGCAAGGATTTCAAGATAGTTGCATGACATAAAGCATAGTGAGATCCTTCAGCTACATACTTTGCAAACTATGGGTCCTTATGATATTGAAGGCCTTCCCACAGTTCCTCTTGCAATCAATCCATCTTCCCAATGACAATTTTGGGTTGATGTTGTGGAACACTATATTCCTCCTCCAATTGATCCATCTCATGTATGATAATCCCGGGTTGCCGAGGGACCCATTGGCTTCATCTTCCATAGGACAATAGGCTGAAGAAATGTCGTTGCAACCATGGCTTTCCATCTCTAATCCTTCATTGTTCCTTCACTGGTTTGTATTGAAGAGCATGCAACTTTCAATGATCTTTCCATAACATCACTTCAATCACTGTGAAAATATTTATTATATTGGATCACTTTGATCACTTTGCAGCTTTGTACAACATCACTTCGATCACTTCATCTATAATATTGGATATATACAGACACATAGATATATGTATATATTTGGAATCTTTCATCTAACATTATGGCCCTTGGCCTATCTTGACATTACCTAGACTCAAAGCATTCTCCTACCGTACTAAGTGCTACCATCATCATAGCAACATCTCTTCCTCTCTCATTAGCATTATCCAACTACTTTATTTTAAATCTTCAACTCAATCTAATCAAAATGTTTCATCTCACATTATGGTCCTTGTTCTGTCAAAGGACACTATCTAGTCGCATAGCTAAGAAAACATCCCTTCAATAATCATGAAAATATTTTAATATTGCATATACATACATACATACATACATACATACATACATACATACATACATACATACATACATATATATATATATATATATATAGATATATAGATATATTAACAACTACACTTACATTGAGAAATATGAAATCCCATAACTAATCCACAAATCCTAAACAAATGAATTGTATGCCATTCATCTTGTAATAATAATTATATTAGTAAACCACTACATTGGTGGTAATATCCTAGTGTGCAACCAACCATCGCACTGGCAACCACTTATCCTACACTATTGCCATGCTATCTTAAAATTGTTGCAAATGCTATACATAAAACAATCCCGTTTACGTTGGCTCTCTTTACCTATTGTCAAATTTCGGCCACCGAACTGGTGATGACCACAAATCCTAAAAAAATCAATTGAATTCCATTCATCTTGTAATTATAGAAGCAAACCACCACACTGATGGTAGTTAATATCCTAGTGTGTAACCAACCTTTGAGTTGCAACCAACCAATGCTATACTAAAACGAATCGCATTGTTGCACAGTGTTATCCTAAAACAAATACATTGCCCAAGTAAACTTTGGAGAACATTAATAATTCAATAGATTACATACAGATTATATCTCAAAGACCCATTTCCTTTAGGGGGCTAGTTTCACATTGCTTTGAGCATGTTGCTTTTTTGAGCTCCCTGATTGCAGGCTCGGCTCTCCTTGCTCCTTTTTTAAGGGAGGTTGGTTCCTCCCTTCAAGAAATGGTTCTACATTGCTTTGAGGATTTCACCTTTTTTAGCTCCCTGACTACAAGCTCGACCCTCCTTGCTCCTTTCCTAAAGGGAGCTAGTTCCTCCCTTCAAGGGCTCGGCCCCTCCCTTCATGTCGCTTCCTCTTTCCTTGCTTTGAGCTCCCAAGTTGCAGGCTTGGTCCTTCTTGCTCCTTTCCTAAAGGGGGCTAGTTCCTCCCTTCAACGTCTTTTCCTTTATAGGTAGGCTCAAGCTTGGCCTTCTTCAATTCAATCTTCTTGTCTTTTTCAATTTTTGCCCAAATCGCAAATTGCAGCATCTACTTTCTTGTCATAGATAGTTGCTAGCAGGCAGGCATATTTGATTTATCTATGACCTGGGCAATGGCACATTACATACTCTACATATTGAGCTTGCATGCACAAACACCCCAAATCAAAAAACATGCATAGGGTGGTAGCATGCATGCCATCAAATCATGTAGCCATCTATGATGGGGGTATGGCAAACCATGCATTTTGGACCCTGATGCACAACATGATAGGCATCCACAGTTTGACTCTGTACATGAAGATTTTTTTTCTTGATTCCTTCCTCCCTCATCCTAAGGCTATGGATGTTCTCCTTCATCTCCCCCACTCTTTGCTCACTCCGTGCAACAGCTTCATCTGATTCCAACATCTCTTGAAGCTACTTAAATTGCTCATCCAATAGCATCAACATGGGGCCATTTCCAAGACTTCCACTCTAGTTTGGAAATCTCTCATGATGATGAATGGCTTTCTAAAACTTTCAAAAGCCATTGCAAGCTCGTGCACAACCCTATCGTAATATTGTTGTAGGGTTTTGCAGCTTAATCTTTGAGCCTGTAAAAGTGGTTCTAAATAATAACCCCCACTATGGCTGCTGCAACTTGCTCAACTATGGTTGCTCTCTACATCCTTCCTAGCCTAGAGAGTTGCCTCATTGTCTTCTCCACTGCGAATACTCTCTATGCCATCCTTCTTGGCCTTGAAGCTCTCTTGTAGCTCAATGCATCATCGCTCTAGTTTTTGCATCTCCCTTTTCAATTCCTCCATCATCTGGTCTTTTTCAATGTTCAATGTGTTCTGCATGTTACAGAGCCATTTGTAAAGATCATCCTTTTTGGCTCTCTATTCTTCAAGATGCTTTCACATCATTGCTAGCTCCTTCTCTATGATGTCCCCATCTGTTTTGATGTATTCAAGCCTATCCCAGAGCTCCTTGATGCACTTCTCTACTTCTTCTCTTCTAGGCCTTTCCATGTCAACTATTTTTACATTGTCCTCACCTTCCTCTCATGCCTGCAATGCCCCCACTTCCACCTCCTCTACCTTCTCTTTTGCACTCTCCCTGAGAATTTTCTCATGTTGTGCTGCCTTTGTTCAATCGGTGGCTTTCTCTTGTAGAAAAGTCACCTTCTAAGACATCTTCTTTATGTATTACTCAAAAATCCCTTTGAGGGTAGATGCCATCAGGTGCATTACAACTCCAGCAGACTGAGCTGACAATTTGGATTTGCCATCCATGCAATTCTTCAAGTTGGTTATCATGCTCTTGGAGATCCCCCTTGAGAAAGAGAGATCACATCCTTTCAGTTACTCTACTGCTGCTTGAACCTACCAAAACTTCATGGTTTCTCTCGTATCAAGAAAGAAGTGAATTGTCTTCTTTAGCACATCTTGGAGGTCTGTTGGCAAGCTAGAAAGCTGACTCCACCATCTTTAATCATCTGAATGTTGGGGTATACATCTAGAATATCATGTCTTGTGCTTGCCAATTGCCTCCAGGAATGCCTAGCACATTTTTAATCATGCTTTCAATTATGGTAATCTTTTGACTTTGGCTCTAGACTATTTGTCTGTCTTCACGTTCACCTCCTGTACCAATTTGGTGAAGCTGTTGAGAGCATCCAAATTAGGCTTTTGAAGAGCGAGTAAGGAGCTCCCATATGTCACAATTTCAAGATCAGGGGAGGAGAGGCTCTCGCATTGTGCTACAAAGGGGGGAGCTCTCGGACCGTGTAGAGGGGGAGGATAGATTTTGTGAGGAGCTCCTAGACTATGTAGGGGGGAAGGAGGGGGGGAGGAAATATTCTGTGAGGAGCTTTCAAACTATGAAGGCACATTTTGGTATCTAGGGGGATCCATTATGAGAGGGGATAGAAGTTGCAGGAAGAGTGCCAGGGAGAAAGAAATGGTCGAGCAGGATAGAAGATGAAACATCTCGAAAGAAATGGAATAGAGGCTTAAGTTTGCAGTCCGAGCGCAAGGGAGAAGGAAACAATCAAGAGGGATAAAAGATGAAATAGTGAAGGGAATGGAGTAGTGGAGGCTTAAGTTTGTAGCTTGACTGCAAGGGAGAAAGAAAAGGTTAAGATGGATATCAGACAAAATAGTGAAGGGAATGGAACTATCAAGGTGAGAGCCACCACCGTGGTTGGCTTGAATTTTGATTATTTCAAGGTGACAGTACTACCTTGTATGGTAATGAGTGATTAGAGTTGATTAGCTTTGATGATTTATGTCCATGGTAATTATTGCCACCTTTTGCCGATGGTGGTGGCTAAGATTCCATTGAGGTGGCATCTAAGAGTACGAGCCATGTTTATGGTGGCAGCTAAGATTCCACCAAGCTGGCAGTCAATTACCAATAGAGTGCATGGTAATGAGTGATTAAGGTGATTAGGCTTCATCATTAACACTTGTGGGAATTACTACTACCTCCACCGTGGTTGGCATGAATTTTGATTATTTCAAGGCAACAGTACTACCTTGCATGGTAATGAGTTATGAGAGTTGATTAGCTTTGATGATTTATGTCCATGGTAATTATTGCCACTTTTTGCCGATGGTGGTGGCTAAGATTCCATTGAGGTGGCATCTAAGATTACCAACCATGTCTGTGGTGGCAGCTAAGATTCCACCAAGCTGGCACTCAATTACCAGTAGAGTGCATGGTAATGAGTGATTAAGGTGATTAGGCTTCATCATTAACACTTGTGGGAATTACTACTACCTTTCATTGGTCGTGGTGGCTCCGAGGTGGCATCTAAGATTACCAGCCACGTTTGTGATGGTGGCTAAGATTCCAATGGGTTGCCAGTTAATTACCAGCCACTACAGAGTGGCTTTTAATTACTCACCTACTAGATACCACCACCGAGCTTGCATGAGTTGTAGAATGCAAAGACAATTCCTCACCTACTAGCTACCACCACCGAGCTCGCATGAGTAGTAGAATGCAATTAGTTTTACCAGTCACCAGGCTTGCATGCTCAATAGAGTGTAGGTAATTACCGTAGTTAGCTACTACTAGTTAATTACTAGGATGGTGGCATCCGCTTTATGATTACCAACCACATCATAATTAATTACCACTACCATTGGTGGTGAGGTGGCATCTACAGTGGTGCCTAAGACTCCACTGAAGTGGAAGTTAATTACCAGCCACCACTGTGGTGGCCTACAATTAAAATGGCTCATGATTAAATTTGGATGGCACCCTTCTTGGATTTTGATTAATTAAGGTGGTGGTTCAAAATGGCTCATGATTATTTGGATGGCACACTAGGCCTCTAGCTGAAAAGGAAGAAAAAGTAGATGATCCCAGTGGCTTAAAATTTGATTAATATAAATGTTTGTGGCATTTGGCATTTGGCTACTTTGCTTAAAATTGCTCATGATTACTTGGATGGCACCCTCTTCAAGATTTTGATGAATTAAGGCAGTGGTTTAAAATGGCTCATGATTATTTGGATCGCAAACCAAGCCTCCGAGTCAAAAGGGAGAAGAAGAATATGATCCCTGGTGGCTCAAACTTTGTAATATATAAGGTACGTGGCATTTGGCTATTGCTCTCATCTGCCCCTACTCTACTACTTTGCTCCATGCACCCTCCTCGAACTCTGTTTTGCCCCTGCTCTACCACTCTTTTCACCATGCATGTTACTACTATCACCCCTTGATGCAACGTGATCCCCATCTTGTTTGACTTCTCATATAAGGTCATTGTGTTACACTCGTTATGACTTGAAATGCTTACTCTTGTGGAATCTCTTCATTCCCTTGGTTGATTCCCCCCACATCGGCATGTCACCACCTTGGATGGCATGCACACCTCTGACCTCTATATGGTTGTACTGTATGGATTCCTAGGAGATGTTGACGAAGGGCTAAGGATTTTCACAGTAGAGTACTCTTGTCTTGTTGGAGGGACCTTAGTCTAAGAGAAGCATTTGTACAATGTGCATGGTCTTTAGCCTGTCCATCATCTCCTCCATCAGCTCCCCAAAAAATTTGAATGTAGCAAGCTCGGCTGGTGGTAATACTGAGTTGTACAAATATCCTCTTGCTATCAACAATTGGCAATAGTAAGTTGTACAAATATCCTCTTGCTCAATGAGGCTCATAACCACTCAGTAATGGCTGGATATAATATTTTGGCCTCTAAGACTCTCGACTCATTGGATGTAACCTTTTGGTCTCTAAGGCTCTTAGCAATTGCTGAGTTTTTACAAATGTAATCCCTTTGATCAATTTGAGGCTCTCAATATAAATTGTTGTTAATTCTTATATAAAGCACTCAACAATGGTTGAGTGGTTATATGCTCGCTAGATGTAATCTTTTGGCCTTTAAGGCTCTCAACAATTGCTGAGTTTTTATAAATGTAAGATCTTCTATCAATTTTCGCTCTCAGAATAAATTATTGTTAATTTTTATATGACTTGTTATTGGATATACATGTAATCTTTTTTGCTCCATTTTTACTCGATGAATTGTAGTTGATTATCCGGATGGCACCACCGGGCCTCCAGTCACTATCGCAGTGGCTCGGAATACTTTTGCGCCCATTTAGGATTTATTGCAACAAGGATCAAAATACCAATAAAGTAAGACTACATTTTCTTTGGTTTAGGACCAAAGTAGTGCTAAAATAACTCAAACAACCCACCGCTACGTGGTTGCATGGAGATACATTTAGAAATATACAATTAAGCTTTTAGAAAGTACAATTAATAATATGGCTAGGGGAAAGGGCCATATCGACATGCATTATACAATATCCCTAGGGCACCAACTCCCTTTAGTAAGAATAGCTATGAAAATTTTGAGTATGAGATGAATTTAACATTGTATGCCATGAGTAAAAGTTAGTCAAACTAGCATGATTGTGTTCTACACTAAAAGAGCTTCAAATGTCTTTACACCTTGAAATTGGGGTAACACATGAAAAAGTTACATTATTTTGAAATGAATTGGGTTTTTGTCTTTTACTATATTTTTTGTTTTACCCCCCCTCATCCAAAAGACTCCCCAGGTCTTGGGTCTCACATATTATGAAAAATATGTACAAATCTTAAAATCTTTCATATTTTTTGAAGTACAGACCTTATGCTTTATGGTAGGGAGGATTGGAGACTATAATATTTTTCCCTTGCATATTTAAAACTTTTGTAGAAAACCCATGCATATTATGTATGGACCTTGTCCCCAGATACCCTAGATTTTGGACGAGGGTAGTAGCATAATACATATTACGCACCAGGACAATGTCCAAGATGCCACTAAATAGATATGGCATGTCATTATGGCCCTTGCCCCTAAAGGGGACCCCTTAAGGGCCATGTTGACAATTGCATTTTCCTTGGTGTACTAATATATAACTTCAAGAACTAGCGTAGTGTTTGTCATAGATCTCCTTCTGTTTGCCAACCCAGTGGTCATCATATATCTTCTACCGTAATAAGTAAAAATAGGTAACTCCATAACTCCAAGAACCAGTGCGACTTGAATTTTTCTTATCTGCATGGACGCCCTGCTCAGTGACATGTGGCAAAGCTGTTGGGTATAAAAGACTGGGCGATGACAAGTGGGCAGGCCAGAGACTGCGCTGTGCAAAGGAGGGAATGTCGAGCTTTGTAGTGTTCAAAATGATAGATTGTGTCTCATTATTATGCCAAGAACCTGCGTAGTGGTCGCTCCAAGCCAACCTTGAATTTTTATGATTTGCATGGGCGTGCTACCCTGTGACATGTGGTAAAGCTGCAGCAAAAGGTTGCGTCATGGCAGTGACAAAGTGAGGATCCTACTCTCCTAGTCACTAAGACAACATCCTAATACAACACTAATCTACGGAGGATGAAACCTAAGTGCAAGCATAATGAAGAGAGTGCTCATGACATGTATCTCAAGTCAATTAGGTTCCAAGATAGATTAGCTTGGACTCATAAAGAGAATCTTGAGATAGTGCAAAGTGCTTGATTGATATTACTTCAAATGAACCTCCCTTTTATAGGTGAGGGTACTTACATCCATTTTGCTTGCTCACATGTGGGATATCTCCTCCATGCCATGTGGCAGCTTGTCCTTTGCTCATACCTTTGCTCTACATGTGCTCATGGCACCACAACTCTCAACACCTCCCCTTGGTGCCATGATCCTTTGGCTACTGCAAGGTGGTCAGATGTGAGTTACAAATCCATCACCTCCCCTTAGTGCATACATTGCTACTTAAGGTGGTCAAGTGTGGTTTTTTACATGTCAATACCTCCCCTGGGTGCTTTCATAGCTACTCTCAGGTGGTCAGGTTTGATTACAAAACATAATAGGCAAGGTTGGCAAGGTTTTTGCTTTTCAATACATTCCATTGATGTCACCTTTTGGCTCATGGCTTGATGATGACTCCACGTAGTTGACTTGTTGATTCTTTAATCTGCAATCTTCTTCCTTGTGTCCGAGCTTCTTGCAATGGTGACACTTTGGTTTGTTCTTCAATCTGCAGTCACTTTGATAGTGACCCATCCTTCCGCAATGGTAGCATTTCACTGATGTTTTACTGAATAGTGCTTGTTCTTCATTATAGCTGTTGTATGTTGATGTCGATGTCGATGTCGATGCCTTTAACTCTCTTACTTTTTCGAGAAGAGAGGATACACATTCTTCAAACTTTGGATCTGGCAAATTCTTCAAAGTGGTTGTCAATGCACTATACTCTGCAGGCATGCTTTTAAGGAGAATTGCAAGTGCATCTTTCTCTCCTACTTTTGCATTTATGCCCTCTAGTTGAGTCATAATGCTTTTGATTTTGTTGACAAATTGTGCCATGGATTCATTGAAGCCCATGTGCATACCATAGAATTCAATCTTAAGATGGATTTCTTGGTTTTTGGCTTTTGCACCAAACACTGTGTTCAACTCATCCCATGCATCCTTGGCATAATCCTTAGAGTCTATATGATGAATGATGTTTGGACCCAAGTGCAATCCAATGAGTGATAGTGCTGCTTCATCTTTTTCCTTCCAAGCATCATTTTGTGCAGTGGGTATATCTTCTTTTACAATCTTCCAAAGCTTTTGGTGCATCAGAAGATATCTCATTTGTGTAGACCATGTGTGAAATCCATCCCCGGTGAACTTCTCAACAGTTGGAGTGCGGATTGCCATTGCAAAGGTCTTACCAGTTTGATGATATTTTCAAATCTGGCAGTGTCTAATTGCATACAGAAAATCTAGGTTGACAGGTGCGTAGAGCTTGAAAAGACAATCACTTTTCCTTTTTGGAGCGTGTCCAAATTCTTCCTGGATTGCAAGTTATGGCTTGTTGAAGCTTTTGTGAAGAAGAGGGGCCTTTGATGATGTGGCACAAGAGGTCATATGCAGAATTCAAATTGTGCTTACAAAGGGAGTGTGCTTGTGCATGCTGATGTGGCAATCTTTTGACCCAACTAGGTGAACCCAAGGTTACAGTAACTTTACCATGGTCCAACTAAATCATGCAATTCAACCTAACCATAAACTAACCTTGGCTGCTTTCAATAACCCTAGTCACTTCTTATCTGCCACATGGCATTTTTGGGAAGACCTTGGAGAAGGAAGAGAAGGTTTGAAGCTTTCTCTGCGACGACGGCGACGAAGACGTCGGTGCTCAGCGAGTCGTCGTAGGAGCCGTTGAAGCTCGTGAGGCTTTGGAGGTTTCGTTGGTCATTCGGAAAAGGTAAGAGATCTGGAGCGTTCTCCAGCCAGACCCATGGCTGTGCGCATAGCTAGTCCATCACGCTGAGACGGCACTGTGTATTGCTGTTGGCTATGGAGCCTCTTCTATCGCAGGGATGTTGAGGCTGCTGGCTGGTGAGTAGTCCGTGAAGGTCACTAGGTAGCGTGGGCTTCTTGTTGAAGCTGCTGTTGCGCTTAGCTTCGTTGGAGGGCTCGTACCTTTGTGGTTGCTGCACTTCGTGTTTGCTTGCTATTGCTGCAAACAAAGATGCTCAGGCGACAGGGATGGCCATTCATGGCGTAGCTGGAGAAGAAGACACTGTTGGCTTGCTTCAGTTGGTGCAGTCGACGTTGTGAGCAGCAGTGCCAAACCTGCGCTCTTTGAGTTGTTGGGAGCTTCTATTGCTTTGTCTCTTTTAGTCAAGAGTATGTTTAAAAACATCTCTCATTCTCAGCAGATCCACAGGAGGTCTCTCACAAATCTTTTTTTGAAAGACTCTCCCTATCTCTCTCTCTCTCAAGAATGACGGAAATATCTCATAGCAATGAACGGAAATCTTCAACTCTCATGGACGGAATTCTTTCAACGGGAGAATGAAAGAATGAACACTAAAAGTGAACACTCAACTCAATCTACAACTAATCTAGGAGAACTAGACCTAAGCTCTGATACCATGACAAAGTGAGGATCCTACTCTCCTAGTCACTAAGACAACATCCTAATACAACACTAATCTACGGAGGATGAAACCTAAGTGCAAGCATAATGAAGAGAGTGCTCATGACATGTATCTCAAGTCAATTAGGTTCCAAGATAGATTAGCTTGGACTCATAAAGAGAATCTTGAGATAGTGCAAAGTGCTTGATTGATATTACTTCAAATGAACCTCCCTTTTATAGGTGAGGGTACTTACATCCATTTTGCTTGCTCACATGTGGGATATCTCCTCCATGCCATGTGGCAGCTTGTCCTTTGCTCATACCTTTGCTCTACATGTGCTCATGGCACCACAACTCTCAATAAGGTGGTCAAGCCAGAGACTACTCTGCACAAAGCAGTGCAGGAAAGCATGATGTAGTCAGGCCAAAGATTGCGCTACACGAAGTAGGACAGAGCTGTCGTGTATCGAGCTCTGCAATGTTCAGAATAAATAGATTGTGTCTCATTATTACACCATTGCGGCATCATGACATCGGGAAAATTTTCAGCGAGAGCACGAGTCTGTCTTGAATTCAAAATCTTACCCAAGAAGGCATCGCGTTGTAGCCCCAAAATGGCCCCGAAAATAGTTTCGCGATTGGCTACACCCAAACAAATGTTGACCCCTTGGAAATGCCATACCAAATGTTTGGCTCCTTTTCCAACAAATCCTTCTATCTGCTTCATGTAAAATTCCTCCTAATTCTCCATTCAGGAATGCAATATTGATACAAGTGGGTTTTTGCATGCAAGAAAGAGCCAAAATCAACTAGATTATGTTTACCTGATTACCAGTGCAAAGGTTTCCTCAAAGTCAATGCCCCCCCCTATGAGGCATATCCTTCGTCACTAACCTTACCTTATACTTCTTTAGATTCATGCATGGTGGGAGACTATGGCAAAGTGATTCATAGAGGATGCAAATTTTTGTGAGGTTTAATTAGGGATGCCTACTTAAATCTATGCTTTGTTATGCTAGCTTGCTCTGTATCATGGGTAATTTTTGACACTTGCTAATAATACTAGTATGCTTAGTGTTATGGTATAGCTAGTTGTATGGTTGTTGTTATGGTATACTAGTATAATTGGTGTTATGGTATAGCTAGTTGTATCTCCAAATTACTTCATGGTATTTTGGGTTAGTTCAATTAACACTAAAGTTGTTAGATGGTTGGTTGTTGGTTTGTTTGATGTCTACATGTCATGCATAAATTATGTTAGGATATTGTGATTTGGTAATTTATTCAAGCATAATTGTGCTAGGATTTTATCAATTGGTAATCCATTCAATTAATTGTTACTAACATGTGAGTACTGATTATAAAATGGATGAAGTGTTATTCATTGAAATGGCAAACAAGTGGTGGAATGGCAAAAATTTCTTTCAATATTATGAATACTTTTGAATTTAATACTTACGGAGTATGGACTACAAGGAATGGGTATTGAAGGAAGTAATCTTTGATGGATTATTAATTTAGAAATGACCTTGCGACTTCGACTACCTTCAAAACTTTGTACGCATGTAAGCCATAGAGACAAATGAATACCTAAAACGCTACATTCATCTCAAATTCCATATAGAAAAGAGTTGATAAGAATGTAAGAATCCATAAAAAGAGACGTAACTTTCAACTATATGCCATTGAAGGCAGCTTGTGTAACAGGACTTGTTGGAGCAGTTAAAGACCAAACTTGAGACACTCGAGAGATATGCTTCTCTCCTGCTTAAAAGCGAAGGCACTAGGACATTCAAGGAACGAAGCACGCATTGGATCGGAGAGAGGTTCTATTATGTAGTTCGATCATTAGCTTCATCATTGGCATCGTTATGCGCCTCTACAGATCGTTGCGAAGTGCACTTCACAATTTGACAGCCTGCGTTCGCTCAAAGGGGCGAAAGAGAATTGAACAAGAGAAGATCGAAAAGCTGCAGAAAGCTAGGAAAGAACTCGGCATTGATGCCACCACCTTCAACATTGCGGTCGTGGATCAACCTGGAGGGTCTGGCCTGATCGATTCGCTGCTGCAACGGAGCGACTATGAACCAGGTTCTCCAGCAAGAATTTGCTTGTAAACTAGTCTCATGTCATGCTAATTGCTTGCGTATGCGCAGTCTCAATATTGTCATCGATCTGCATCGCTTGTGGTGTCGCTGGCTTCTCATGGAACTTGTACATACAAGCTACCTTTTACATGTGTGTCATTGGTTCTCAGGTGTCACAGAAACTCAGATAACCGAGGGAATAAAGAAGTACACTCGCCCAAATGATCCAACCTTCCATCATGTTGCGCTCTGGGAGATTTCGGCCAGGTTACCCAACCTTCAGTGGGAGTCGAATTTCGAAGAGCAAAAGCTCTATGCTTTCGACAGCTTCCTGGTGGTCGTAGAAGATGTTACGGAGGAGGAGTTAAGCATTGCAAGAAAAACGACGGAATGGGAAAAGCCCTGCTTTTTCGTGCAAACGGATGCAGACTTGGAGGTAAAAGCTATAGCAAGGCGCAACAAGAAGGCGATGCAGGATGCAAGTAAAGAGCTGAGGGAAAGAATTGCAGCAAGATTTGAAGCGAACTTAAATGTGTTGGGCCTATCGACAGCCCAAAAGTCTCTCCTGAAAATATTGAATGTAAGCGTGCATTGGTTCACAAATCCGGACGCGTACGTGTTTCATGGAGACAGAAGCTTGCCTTACATGGACGAGCCTGAGCTTCAAGGCCTTCTCCTCAAGAAATGAGCTTCCTTCCTCGCCATCTTCTCAACAACCCATGTGCCTTAGAGGCCCTCTATGTCTTTTATTTGGTGACTGTGTCGAACAAGAAAGGGTGCATGTGAATGTGTGAAGGCCCCTCTATTTGAAGATACTAGTATGACAATGTGGACGTTCAATTTCTCATGGTCGCCAAGTCCCAAGGCCCATATATATTATTCCCTAACTACGACAGTTTCGCTTGCATTTGACTCATAGGTCCCCTCTTTATCTTGAGCATGTTTCGCTTGCATTTGACTCATAGGTCCCCTCTTTATCTTGAGCATTTTATCTCCTATAACCTTTATGCTCCTCTCGAACACTCCAACTTAACTCATACTTTAGACCATTTATGACTGATGGAAATGAATATTTAGGGCAAGACTCTAACATCTATGCATATTCCAATACTACTTAAAGATATCTCCTTATCATCTTATGATGTTTAATTAATTAATCCTAATTTTTTTCTAGATTGGTAAGAATGAGTGATTGTAACACTATTGAACCACCGCCAAGTAGGGAAGTAATGGCTTTACACGTTATAATAAATGTAGATCTCTCTCTCTCTCTCTCTCTCCCCCCCCCCCCTTTGAAACCTTGAGGAAACCTTAACACAATGTTTAGTCTCTGTTTAGTACTCACTTGAGATTTATAATCATCTAAGCGATGTGACGTCGAAGGTCTAAGTTGCAAGCATATGACATTGCATGCTTTCTTCAGCTTCCCACACTGATGGCTTCCCCTAGAGAGTCCTTTGACTAGTGGATTTCATCCATTGGTTCTTATGCCTTAGTAGACAATAATTTACCCTACCTTCTATAATCCAAGAGTAATCCAATGAGAATCCAATCCATCTTGAGATATTTCCTTCCTACTAATGATCCCTCTCTTCAGTTTTTTGATAGACTTATCCATGGTCACTATGTCCGATTGCTTCCTCTTCTCACCAATGGGTCCCATTGGATGTTTTCAACTATCTTAACAAGAGGGAAAACTTTAACTAGACTCTAGGTAGGGCCATGGATAATGTCCTTATCTCTCTCCATGATGAGTACACTATTCCCCTATAGGGCCCTTCATCTTCTCCCCTTCATTTGATAGAATGAGATGTAGCCCTTTCTGTGCTCCTTATAACTAGCAAGTTTGATGGCAATATTGAACAACCTTCCAAGGGTCCTTCTGTATCCACAAGTGGTGGAGCGGGTCCGCCGTCTGCATCCACAAGTTGTGGAGTAGATGATATAAACCTAGACACAGAGCTTGAGGAACATGCTATAGACCTAGCCCTATAGCATGCTATGAGTCATGTCATCCTATCAGCATACCCTGCTCATGCAAACCCTTCCTCTACCTATGATCCAAATGAGGCAATAACACCTTGTGTCGACCAATCCAATAACTATTGAGGGTGATGAATACCTCCCCTTTACTGATGTGTTGGAGGAGACTGGGCTTTCAAATGATGAGGAACTATGCTACCTATCAAACGATGCACCAGAAAAAGGGGTCTAGTTGGACAATGCAATGGATACTCTTCGCGGGACAAGGTAAAAAAGGTATGACCTTTATAGGGTTTGGGATTAATTATCATTTTTCTTTCTTTTACTGTCTCAATTTCCAATCAATATCTCTACATTTTTGTATATTCTGTTCTTGCATAGAATATTCCCAGTCTCTGTCTTCAATTGGCAGTGCATCAAAATTAGGGTTTCATGATACCAAACCTTAACTTAATATTAGTCTTCAATTGCCAGTGCATCAAAATTAGGGTTTCATTATACCAAACGTTAACTTAATATTATCAATCTCTTATTTTGCCTCATTGTTGGATATCCATGGCACCACAATCCTCAACGAGATTTTCAAAATGAAATATGTATTAATAGCCTCACTTGGAATCACATTCTTGGGAGTGGGAGGAAAGGGACTTCCTGTGGTGGGTATAGCCTTTCATTCTTTGTGTAACTCCACATTCAGCCTTGAGGTAGCCTTGACAGTTGGTGGCATCGACATGTAGAGATTTCAAGGTTGGCTATGCACCCATGTCAACTTCTTGTCCCTTTTCTTCTACATTGATATGCTCTTCCAAGTCCGAAAAAAGTCTTACTAGGGCAAAATCCTCTATGGAGTGCCCAGAGTAGCCCAAAGGTGGCTCAAAGGTTGAGCTTGGACTCTACATCTATGGCAAATCCAAAGATTCATAAGTTCTTAACACTTCTACTTGACCTAACACATCACCAAACATCCTAGTCTGGAAATTACTGACTACATCATTCATATCAAGCCTCGATAGTGCTTTAGCAGGACCTTGAAACTTCTCAAGAATAGTGTCAAAACTTGTATCGGAAATATCTCAAACATCTGTAGCCACAACACACAAGATTGTAAATTTTTTCATGCTCGAATCTATAATAGGTCTATAATATAGAGAATTGTTACATGATGAATGCGAATTTTAATATCAATCTTCAATTCTTGCATGATGTTTAGAACCATAATGG
The DNA here is from genome assembly GCF_047967505.1 of Dipteris shenzhenensis. Classification (NCBI taxonomy): domain Eukaryota; kingdom Viridiplantae; phylum Streptophyta; class Polypodiopsida; order Gleicheniales; family Dipteridaceae; genus Dipteris; species Dipteris shenzhenensis. Next base: position 527,245 of record NC_141606.1, read on the forward strand.
ATATCTAGATAGTGATCTAAAAAATGTAACAATCACAATCCATGATGTGAGTAGTCGAAGCAACACCCCAACCATCAACAGCTATTATACTATGTGCTCCTATTAAACAAACACACCTTCAACTATCAGCCCATTTGCACTCAACATCTCTAAATCTAAAACTGTAATCAAATATGGGCATCACATAACCAAGATGATAAGCTTTACCAATCACACAATTGGTTGGGAAGTTGCAACTATGAGCACACAACTAGACAAGCTTCAAGGCTAGGAAGGATATAGATCAGGCAGAGAGTAGCACAGTGGAGAACACAAAGAGACTATGCAATTTTGGTAAGATATGTGAGATATGTACAATTCCCTAAAGTTATATTTGACTAGTGCTCCACGCAAGCTTGCTGTGTCTTTGGAAAGTTTTGAAAAGTAGTCCTCCATCTTGGATGAAATCCAACATAGAGTGGATGTCTTGGAAGAGGCCTGCATAGACACTGCTAAACAATTCCACCAACTCCAAGCGCAGCTGATAGAATTAGATAGAGTTCTTGCAATGAATGAGCAGCAAGTGGAGGTGCTGGGGAGGTACTGAAGGAGAACATCCACACCCTTAGGATGAGGTAGGAAGGAATCAAGAGATATCTTGATGTTGTACTGAGTCAAATTGTGTTATTGATGAGTGGCTACAATAGTTAGAAAATAAATTCTACAAAAGCATCTGCCATTTGGGCTGGACATGCAAAATGAAAGAGCCTTGAAGGGAACAAGTAGCCCTTGGAAAAAAGGAGCCTCAGGAAGAAGGGTCAATCCTCCCATCAAGGAAGCTCTCAGTCGACATAGCCCAAAGATCTCAAAGCAACCTAATAAAAGGAGCTCAAAGCAAAAAGTAAAAATGTGGAACCAGTTCCCTGAGGGAAAGGAGCAACAAGTGTCGATTCTCTCATCAGGAAGCTAAAAGTCCTCAAAGCAATCGGATGTAGTTAGAAGACCTCAATATATGAGATATATTTGTTCAATTATTAATGAAACCACTCTTTAATTATTGCCAAAGTTGTCAAAAGTTTGCAGCCATTTCAATACATGATTCATTTATACAAACAAGGATCACAACCAGCATCATGGTTGTTTTAGGATGGAAACCAACATAGTGCTAGTACAAGATAAGTGGTCACCAACACCATGGTTGATTGCACATGATATATGGTTCCTTGAGGGGTCCCCTTTAGTGGAAAGGGCCATATCAACATATCGATATGGCCCTTGCTCCTAAAGGGGACACCTTAAGGACCATATCAACATTTGCATTATACATTCTATTTTAGTTTCACAACTAGCACGGTGTTTGGTTGCACATGATAAGTCATCCAGGATTAACTACCAACAACTTCCCCCAGCATGTGGTTTCCTTTGATTATTACAAGATGAAAGGCATACAATTCATTCGTTGAGGTTTTGTGGTCATCGGCTCGATGTTTTTGCAAGATAAGTGGCGAATATTGGGATTTACTAAAACAAGCATGGGGATTTACTAAAACAAGTATGATGGGTTTGGGATTTATTAAAGCAAACATAGTGGTTGCACAAGTCAAGTGTAAATGCATTTTTCATTTTTCCAAGATAATTGGAATACATTTTCTTGGTTAACTACACCCATGTAATGAGAATACATTTTCTTATACTATCCTAGTCGTCCACTACTCCAAGACACCCCATGATGTGCTCATGCATGTCTAAATACATTTTGAAGACAATTGCCCTTATTTTGTCTAGACACAACTTGTAAGGTAGCCTAAGTTCTCTGTGGGTCCAAAGGGAGACTCTGAGTGCTACCATATTGAATGCATTCATGTCACATGCACTCATTGTAGTTTAAAGAAGAGGAAATTTGATGTCTGTCCAAACGAAATGAGGGAACATAATCCTATTGCTCTAAAATGGAGGAGATTTGAACATGGTAATGTTGAAGGCTCAGAGAAAAAAAAGATGGCTACGCTCATATACGAGAACTCAATCAAGGGAGTTTATAGATCACTTGGTTCAATCCATCCCCAATATGTGCATCACAATTTCATGACCAACTAGCAAGGTAAGCAATTCAAAAAGCGCCTTGCTAATTTTCCCCATGATGCTATTCTCTGTGAAAGTCATAAATCTTGTAGAAAATTACTCACATCTCTCCACGGAGCAATGCTCTAACACAACCAGATCTCAAGTCGTTCAAAGCTTTCTGGGCTAGCTCATAGTTTATGTGTGTTTTGCAGCAATACACATTCCTAGCTTTGAGTATCTTGTTGTACTAGCACATACAATGCTCAAAGCTCCTTTGCCCAATCAAAAGGTCGAGGTTGCTCCCCAAGTCTCGGACTCAACTTTCGCCCACAAACCCCAGGAGACTGCCTCGTTCATCATTGGATCCTCTTCGTCCCCATGGGTAGGGCTCATGAAAGCCCTCCAATTTTGCAACATACCCTAGTACAGCAGACCCTGAGCGGCTACAACACCATGTCAATCGAGCAGCTCTCACATGCCAATCAAATGGAGCTCTAGCTGTCAGCTGGATGTGATGGCCCAACTCCTGTAAGTGGTGCAAAAAATTTTGCAAAGGAGGCAATATCATGCCTCCCAGCTATCATCCCTCTCCTCTAGGCACAACTCAGCACACACGATAGCCACACGCTTATGGTCATCGCACAAGCTACATGGCAAATGCCCTCGACAGAGCATAGGAATACCGGGCCAAGTCCAAAGAGCTAGAATTCTCCCTCAGCAAGCTCAAGGATGAGCTTTCTGTCAATGAATCCCTGGTCCACCCTCATGGACCAGTTAGATAAGGTAGAATCCATCCTTCGTGCCATGAAAGAACACAGGGTGCAAGCTGAGGACCAGCAAGCTAGACTCCGAAGGGATCCGACATGCAGTTCCAAACCCTCTAGGATCTCTTAGCTCAGGAGCACACCGTCATAGTCACCATGTAGGAAGAAAACGAGAGCTTGCACACCTCTCATCATCGCCTAGATAAATCGACATTGGAATACAGGGAGTAGCAAGAGTTCCATATGTATCGGGAGGTCTTCACACAATTTGCCACTTACACGCACACCACACGCACCATCCCCCAAACACTCCAAATGCACTTCGATGCACTCTGCACAAAAAATATGATCTTCCACATAGACCTCACTGGTGTATGACCCGAACTACTTTGGAAATTAAGTCCTGTGAGGACATAATGGAAGCTGAGAGGGTGAGAGAAAGCTTGAGAGACACAAGTTTTTGGTGGGTGAAGAACACCCTAATCTTCTATTTCATCCATATATATATGTGTTTGAGTATTGTACATAACCGGGGTTAAGGTACAGTGGCCTTTAACCCCCACAACCTCCCACTTAAAGACCAATGTGCCTTTAAGGGAGAACAACCTATGAGCATACTATCCAATGCCCATCAATACACAACAATACTTAAACCACTGACTAGGTAGACTCTTTGTCAACATATCTATAGGGTTATCATCTATATGAACCTTGACAAGCTCTATGTGCTTGTCCTCAAGTACCTCCTTGTGATAAAATGGTACCTAACCTCAATGTGTTTGGTCTTTGCATGAAAGACCGAATTCCCTGCTAGCTGAATAGCACTCATGGAATCACTATGCAATGCCAGTACACCTATATGAATCCCCAAATCTGTCACTAGCTAATCAAGCCATATAGCCTCCTTGCAACCCTCTATGGCTACAACATACTCGACCTCTGTGGTAGACAAAGCAATGCACGTCTGTGCACAAGACATCCACGATGTTGTACCACCTACAAAGGTGAACACATAACTAGAAGTGGATCTCCTGCTATCCACATGCCTTGCATAGCCCGAATCTGTATACCCAAATACACGCATCTCTCCTTTGCCAAAGTAGATACCCACCTCCTTGTTACCCTTCATGTACGTCATGATGCACTTAACTGCCTCCCAATGCCTCTTTCTTGGATTAGCCATATACCGGCTAACAACTCCCACTGCAAATGCAATGTCCGGTCTAGTAGCTATCATATCATACATAAGACTCCCAACTACTGATGCATATGGAACCTTGGCTATCATGGCCCTCTCCTCATCTGATTTGGGACTATCTACCTGACTCAGTTTCACATATGGAGCCAATGGAGTACTTACTGCCTTCCCCCCCTCCATATTGAAATGTTGCAACACTTTTGTAACATACTCCTTCTGTGAAAGCCAAAGGAGTTTCCTACTTCAGTCACACGTGATGCGCATACCAAGAATATGACCTGCAGGTCCCAAATCTTTCATGTCAAAGGCCTCATGCAACTTGGCCTTCAATGCATCAAGCTCATAAGTGTTCTTGCTAGCCAATAACATATCATCCACATAAAGTGCCAGGAGTATCAGGCTATTATCCTGAGCCCTTTTAGTGTAGAGGCAGTGATCAATCTCACTTCTTCTGAAACCTTGGGACCGAATGAAAGAATCAAACTTGTGATACCATTCTCTAGGCGCTTGCTTAAGGCCATAGAGACTCTTTTTCAGCTTGCAAACCAAATGCTCTTTGCCCTTTTCTTCAAAGCCTTCTGGCTGTATCATGTAAATTTCCTCATGCAAATCCCCATGCAAGAAAGTTGTTTTGACATCCATCTGCATAAGCTCCATATCCTCTATTGCCACAAGTCCAAGTACACATCTAAGTGTGGTCATCTTCACAACCAGAGAGAATATCTCATCAAAGTCCACACCCTTCTCTTGCTTGAACCCTTTAGCAACCAAACAGGCCTTGTACTTAGGCACATCATCAGCTATGACCTTCATCTTGTAGACCCATTTACATGGCAATGGTTTCTTTCCATGTGGCAAAGAAACCAAGTCCCAAGTCTCATTCTTTATGAGTGAACTCATCTTTGATTGGATAGCATACTCCACTTGCACTGATCCTCACACATCATAGCCTCTCTGTAGCAAGAAGGCTCCCTACAATTAGTAATAAGCATCACATAGTCTACCCCTAGAACAAATCTCTCAAGCAGTCTAGACACTCTAGATGTTCTTCTCAAGGGCATTTCAGCTTGCTGTTCCACCTGCATATCAGCCACATTTGGCTCATCATTGCCACCAATAGATGATCCATCATCTGCCCTTGATTGTGTACTTATGGGAATACCTAGTGGCACCATTTCCTGCACATTCGGTGCATGGACAGCTTGCTGTCTATGAGTTGTCTATCAACATATGCGGGTGGATTCACATCTTGGAAAGTGATTCTCCTCATTTCCACATCCTCATGGGTGTCTTATGCATCTTCTTCTCAATGAAGACCACATCATGGCTTTGTATGATTTTTTGTGCTTCTGGATCCCAGAGATGATAGCTCATCTCTCCACTTTCACCATAACCTAGAAAGATGCATTTCCTAGACTAAGGATCTAGCTTCTTCCGAAGCTCTTTTGGCACATGTGCATACGCCGCCTCACACCCAAATATATGCAAATAAGAGGCCTTCTTGCCACTCCATGCCTCTTCAGGAATACCACCATCCAAACTCCTGCTAAGTGATCTATTGATCACATGCATTGCAATCTTCATTGCCTCAACCCAAAAACCACCAGAAAGACTTGCATTGGAAAGCATACATTGCAACCTTTCTTGAATGGTGCGGTTCATTTGTTCTGCAACTAGATTCTACTCTGGAGTATGAGGGGACGTGAGCTCCCTCTTAATCCCACGTGTATCACAGAAATGCTAAAAGTCATGAGAGATATACTCTCCACCATTATCAATTCGTAGGCATTTAAGCATTCTACCTGATTGATTTTCAGCCAAATCCAACCATTTTTGAAATACTTGGAACACATCGCTCTTCTGAGCTATAGCATAAGCCCACACTTTCCTAGTTACATCATCAATGAATGTCACATAGTATTCAGCCTCGCCTAATGACCGTGTAGGCATGGGACCACATACGTCTAAATGCACCAAATCAAGCCTTTCAAGCTCTTTCTTTCCCCTTCTTTTATGGGCTGATTTAGTCTGCTTCCCATAGAGACAGTGCTCACAAAATTCAAAATCAAAAAAACTCAAATGCGGTACATAACCCAAATGGCATAAGAGTTTCATTCCATTCTAGCTCATGTGCCCCAACCTGCAATGCCACAAAGAAGTACTTGGCTACTCGGTTATTGCAACAACATGATCAGACACCCCTGATACATGTAAGGGATATAAAGTCCCACACTTGGCACCCTTGGCCAAAACCATAGAGCCCTTTTGAATTTCTAACTCTGAAAGCCAAAAGTGGTCTAAAAACTAGCATCATCTAGCTGACCTACTGAAATAAGACTCTTGGTCAACTTAGGCACAAGTCTCACATTTTTCAAAACAAATGCAGACCCATTTGCAAAAGAAAACTTTATGTCACCTGCTCCCACTATGTCACATGCATAGTTATTTCCAAGATGCACACAACCTATCTTTCCATTGTCATAAGTGGAGAACCATTCCCTATGGGGAGTAACATGGAATGAAGCACTTGAATCCAAAATCCAATCCTGGGAATATGCATCATCTGAAGTCCTGAGCAAGTCTGCAGGTAGACTAGACATGAAGACAATGTCATTGTCACTATCATCAGTGATTGCATTAATCTCCTCGATCTTCATTTTTTCTTTGTCCTCCCTTGGACTCTCTTCCTTCTTATTTGCACCCCAATTTGCTTTCTTTTTCTTATCCTTTTTCTCTCTTTTCAGCTTGTAGCAATCCTTTTTCATATGGCCCTTCTTACCATAGTGGTAACACTCAATGTTCCATGCCTTGGATTTGCTAGGAGACTTCCCTCTTTCTTGGGACTTCCCCTTGAACTGTGATCTGCCCCTTTGCACATTTAAGGCTACATCCTACTTATTGCCATACATAGACTTCCTTCTAATCTCCTCAGCCAACAATCTACCCACAACATCATCAAACTTCAATACTCCACCAAGTGTAGAGTTACTAAAGCTATACGAAAGGTATTCCATGAGGATGGCAATGAACATAAGAGAAATATTGCCTTAGTCTTTGCATCAAAATTCATCTCCTGAGTCTGAATCTGGCTGAAAATAGTATTGAATTCATTCAAGTGAGAAGCAATGGAGACCCCTTCCTTCATCTGTAGCTCAAACAACCTCTTCATGAGATAAACTTTATTAGAGGTAGTTTCCTTCTCATAAGTGGCACACAATTTCTTCCACAAATGTTCTGTAGTCTGCTCATTTACTATTGTGAAATAAATTGACTCTGCAAGATAAAGTCTAATAGTAGACTTTGCTAATGCATCCAACTCATTCCAATTATCCTCAGACATATCTGTTGTAGGCTTAGCTTCAGTCCCTACCAAGGGTTTAATCTGCTTCTTTTGAATAAGCACATCCCTTATCTATTCTTTCCACAAAGAAAAGTTTGATCCATCAAACTTTTAAATGCTGAAAAACTCCTTTTTAGACATGGAAGAGGATGCCATGATGCAAATGAAACAAAATCCCAAATGCTAGTACCTGCAAAAGAGAAATCACACCAAATATCAGGTGCACCCAAATGTGTATGCCAAATGCAAGGTAATATCACCAAACCTCAAAGGCTCAAAGCATCAAAATGCATCTGACTCATGTGCATATACTATGCATCCATATGAGCAAATCTGGACCAAAAGAAAATGTCAACCCACAATGACAAAACAATGGCAAATATAATGCCAATAAGAGCCAAATGCCTCAAGCATAAACACTGTCCATGGGCATAAGCATCAATAATGTCTCATCCAAAAGATCATAGCACAACTTGTGCATCCACTGCAATATGTCAAAGCTATCCCTCAGCATAAAATAGCATTTGTGAGCTAAACGTCCATCAATAAAGCATCCCACAAGGCAATCTGGGCCTATCAGCGCATCCAACAAGGATCGCAATGCATCCAAATGGCCTGTAAAGCATCCATTGAACCCAATGCAAACCACAAATGAGCACACATGGCTCAAACTACAACCAGAGTGATCTACATAAGGTATATCCAAAAAATCACGGCCTTACGACAATGACCGCTAGTGAAAGTAGAACCTGGGATGTCTCAAAACATGGGCGTCACTGCATAATCAAACTCAGCAAGACAATTTGCAAATATCTCTCTTTTGCCACAACTCCAAAATCTCATCTAAGGATGGAGTAAGAGCCAATCAACCCTTGCATTTACTTGCAAAAATGAACCTTAAGAAACTTAACCTTAGCCAAAATGCCACATGGCAATCAATGAGAAGGTCTTGGAAACTTTGAGAAATTTCCTTCAAAGAGACAACAGAAAAACATAGAGAATCACAACCCCCTTGATTCTTCATGGAATGGCAAGCAGCTTTGTAGACGTATGTTTCAGGTAGTCCGGATCCAATGGGACAGACAGCTCTGCAAATGGAGGCCCAGATGTTGAGATCTCACTCACATAGGAAATGGTGAAATGAAGACATCAGAGTAGACAGAGATTCACCACAGCTTCAAAAGTTCACGGAACCGAAAGCAGCTTCTCAACTAGAAGTTTTGAACCACTCTAGATCTACTAGAAGTGTCAGAACTACAAATTGTGGCCTAGATATGGAGATCTAATACACGAAATCCTCATAGGAAATGAATTTCGTCACTTTTTGCAGGAGCTATAACTTTTCACTGAAAACTCGGATGACAGAGATGTTAGAAGTGAAAATGTAGCTCTCAATCTTATCTACAACTTCCTTGAAGACTTCAAGTCAAAATTATGTATGTCTCTAACTCCAGATATTTGTGCTACTACATATGTGTGTCTAAGAAGATTTTCTTATATCTTGCACCTTCAACTTTGCAACCCAGCAAAACAAATGCCGAAGAGGATTTTGCCCCTTTCTCTCCAACCGCTGTAGCAGCTCTAAAATTTGTAGCTCCTCCTGCTGAACAAGGATCTTTGGGATGCATCACTCTCTCTCTAGGCTAGAGGCTACACCGGGTTGCTCGCGCTACTGCCAGGCTCTATTGCCAAGCTCTAATACTAGTTGTGAGGACACAACGGAAGCTGAGAGGCTGAGAGGAAGCTTGAGAGACACAAGATTTTGGTGGGTGCAGAACACCCTAATCTTTTATTTCATCCATATATATATGTGTTTGAGTATTGTACATAACCAAGGTTAAGGTATAGCGGCCTTAACCCCCACAAGTCCAAGCCAACCCGGTTTACAAATAACTGGTGTATGACCCTAATTAGCTTGGAAATCAAAGTTAACTAATTTGATTACTAGGAAACACAACAATTTCAACCACCAGGATGGTCATCAATTAGAGATAATAATAGTATATTACTACTTATTTCTATTGCAAAATATGTTATTGTTCAACCACTCTAGTTTAGGACAATCACATAGCTGGTGTTTGACCTAAAAAAGCATAGTGATATATTGCATGATGTTCCAACCACCGGGCTAGCTTAGGACAATCAGATTAAGTCCAAGCCATCCTAGTTTAGAAATTAAACAATTAAACTATTCCAAAACTCAATCATAGAAAACCACCGGGTTGGTTTACGTAGCAACTAACCTATTCTATATCAAACATACTACATGCATATGCTGTGTTCATCCCATCGCTTGCTTCATGTTTGCTTTTTTCAGATTTCCTTCTTTTTTGGAGAAACTCTTGTATTCTTGTGCCAAAATGTTGTCACTCTATCAAAGACATTTGCACTTACACTATCCCTCCTTTTCTTGCATTCTGTTGAAACCCATAGACTTCTTGGATCGAGATAATCATGCATTGCTTGCTTCAAAATACAAATAGGCCAAAGGGTACGCTCTTGGATTTGATGCTCTATATTATGTAATGTGATGACCTTTGACACGCTTATGAGCCATATAGCAAGGAATTGCATGGAAGAAGAACCATATAAATTTATAAATAGTGTTGTATTTATTAAAACATCTTTGCACATGCAAAAATTGCATATTTTCAAATTCTTCCATTCTAGGGTGAATCTAGATACAATATCACCATCTATCAAAGTTTTAAGATAACCAGCAAGAAGTAGTCCCACTAGTTTGGCTTTAATTTTTTTAATTAATTTTAGTTTTTAACAAATCAAGAAAAAGTTATGAAGTGTGCCCTCCTCAATGGGTGTGCATAATTTTAGCACAAAATTGGAGACCCATTAAACCAAATCTAACATTCTCAACCAGGAGTGTCCTTTGAATGGCAAGAAGCTCACATAGTGCACTTTTGAATGATCACTTGGTTACATATATAATAGAATAAAGTTTTGATATTTTTGAATAAATTTTTGTATCCTATACTCTTCAAGATGCATGCTTCACATGTAACATAGCACTTGTAATGCTTTAACAATCTCGTTCCAAATCTTTATTCCATATTTTTTTTATCTCATGTTCAAGTTTGGAACATTACTACAACTTCAAGGCCAAGTTTGTCAAATTCCATTGAGCAATGCATAAGTTATGAGTCGGGCAAGATACCTATTTACAAAAAATTCCCAAGCAAACATTAACCCACACATTCTTGGATTAGAACATTATTTGTTCAACTCTCAACTTGGGAAAAGCAATTTGAGAAGATCATTAGTGCATGGTTGAGAAGGTTCTAACCTCCAATGCTAGTTAGAAAATATGACATGCCTAAATGCTAGCAACATATCATCAACCCCATAGATTTCCACCTAAACAAGTCGACATAGTCCATATCATCATCAACATAGTCAACATAGATTTCAACCCCATATCATCAACCTCATAGATTTCCATATGAACAAGTCGACATAATCCACAACCTCCTACCCATCATCAGCATAGTGAGAGATGAATATTTCAACAACCAAAATGACCATGTGGCATGCCACATTAGCAAAGTGAAAGAGACATGTGGCATTTTAACAATAAAATTCCCATGGGGCTTACTGCATTAGCATGTCATCATGGTGATATGTCAAATGTCTACATGTCTCAATGATGGCATGTCATCATAGTGATATGTACATTAGTGGAGGTAAAGTGACATGTGGAATTTGGAGTTCTACCTAGGCCTAATAGTTATATTAGATCCATGATTGAGTCAATGAAAGCACATGTTGAAATCTCAACAACAACCCAAGGTTAGCTAGGAGGATTATTAAAGTACTCCACACAATAATAAATTGGGTTAACCTAGCTCAAAGAGAGTCTAACAAAACTTGTAAGTGATCAAAATACCCAAGACCAAGAGTCCAAAGTGACTTTAGTCATGAGGTTAAGAATCAAAGAAACCTAGATGGAGCAAATTGACCCCTCAGGGAATTCATTATGTAATACCCCATATATGATGTGATGAAATCCCATCTATTTAACTCATGTACTACCTTACATATTGTTTAGTGAACTTTAAAATTGGCCCCAAGTAATGTCAAATGCATTTTTTTGGTGATTTTTTGTATATCTGTTTTCCATTTGTTTCAAATCAAGCTCGCTTTAAATTAGGTCAAAGTATAAACCTTGTACTACTTGATGACCCTACTAGAAGAGTATTTAGCAGGTGAAATGTCAAAACATGCTAACATATTCTTGCTAGATTAGAGCAATAAGCTAGACAACATTTTTGGAACACTGACATTTATAATGGAGGACATACTTGGACATAAGAAGCTTTGGCATATTGAAAATGGCACAATTACATCTTGTAAACCAGTGATGATGATCAAGCAAAATGGATGAGAAATTTAAATAGGCCTTGTACATGATCAAGGTCAATGTGAAAGAAGATATCATAGTACCATACATGATAATAAGAGTACAAAAGATGCAATACACTTGCAAATAGAACTCTTGCAAACAACAATATATCTAGAGTTATAATACTATCTTAGTAGCAAAGAATATGACAAGTTTGTCACTACAATGGTTACAAGAGAAAATCTCCCAAGATTTGATATTATCATTGATACATTAAGGCAAGAATAAAATCGTAGAGGAGGATGAAGTCAAAGCAAGCGCCATAAATGAGCATTTGTAGTAAGAGTCTACAACTCTCAAAGAAGAAAAGGACAATAAAATGCCCAAAAAATGGAGGATATGTCAAAGTCTCTTATAATCCATCAATAATTAACATAGGCTAGCAATAGTCAAACAATAGGCAAAGTTTCAATCAAAGATCTTCATTTGGTCAACAAAATAAATGCCATAATTTTTTGAGGTGAAAATTTTAGAATGAAAAATTAGTTGAACAGAAATTTTAGCAAAATAAGGATGAGTGAAGTTCACAACTTAGATCTAATAATTATTGGTGTTAGAGTGCTACAAACAAAAAAAGAGATTAGTCACAAGGATAAAGATCTAGATAGAGTGGGGATTACACCAATGTAAAGGATGATGAGACTCTAGCGAGGTTGTAGTATAGCCTGTAAGATTCACTTCATGTGAAGGAACCTCAAGAATTCATGGTTAAATCTCTCAATAGGCCACCTCCATCAAATTGATTTTTTCTCACCTTCTTGATTTAATTGTAGATTCCCACAAAAAAGGGGGAGTCCCTTAATTCTAGGAAAATCTTCTCCATTAGCTAAGACCTCTAGTAGTTGCACCTTACATGACCCTTACATTAAGGGTTTTCAAAACCCTCAATGTGAGGAAAATCTTTTCCATTAGCTAAGCCTTCTACTAGGTGTTCCCTACATGACCTGAGGTAAGCTTGGGTAGTGGGGGTAGTCTAATTGATCATAGTATCCATGTGACATGGCCTCCACATATCATAGTATCCATGTAACATGACCCGCGATAAGCTTTGGTAGTGGAGGTAGCTTGACTCATCATAGTAGCCATGTGACATGGCCTCCATGTATCATAGTATCCATGTAAGATGACCCGCGATAAGCTTGGGTAGTGGAGGTAGCTTGACTCATCATAGTAGCCATGTGACATGGCCTCCAAATGGGACATGTTTTGTTTTAGGGGGGTCACTCATTAATATATATGACATGGCCTTCAAATGGGACATGTTTTGTCTTGGGAGGGTCACTCATTGATATATGTGACTATCATATCAGTTCAATAGAAGGACATATTTTAATTCCATTTTTTCTCACATTTTCACTTGCAAATAATTTAGTAAAAAGGAATTTGGAAAAAAAATACATATTGAATTAGACAAGAGTGCATTTTATTAATGGAAAATTCACAAATAACAGGTTTTATAATTAGGCCTTGAATGTACACAATATATAGGGTTTACACATACTGAACCCCTGAGAGTTTTCTTATCCCACATGCATGAGGTTTCTAGCCCTAGATATTAGGGAATCAGCCCAATACATATACTTCAATGTTGTATGGCTCATTATTCCTTGCTTGCAAAACTTAAACTCCATTGGCCCATAACAAACTAAGGTATGCATGGATGAACCCTACATAATAATGAATTCAGATCCCAGTAAGACTTTCATGTGGGTTTTGAGGCTCATATTCCTTCTCTTAGGGAACTACTTGTGGTTTTTGACACACTTCTATTCAATGCCATTTTTTGAAACTAACTCACTATTACCTCAATAAGATAGTCTCTTAACAATTAGAGTGCTTGTAGGGATGAGCTATATTTTCATAGACATTAAGGAACCTCAAGATTCACATGATGAATGCAACCTCCAAGAAAGTTCATAACTTTGTTATACAAATGTTTTTACTATGATTCAAATACCAATATTTTTTATATACTACATAGAAAATTCACATGCCAAAAAACTAACTCGAGTTAAATTTTTTAAACTCACATTGACGGGGTGAACCTTTGTTAAGCTAAGGGGAATATTGATCAATATAGGTGCTTAACATAATCTGATCTAGCTTGTAACCTGACCAAACCCGTAACCTTACCTAACATGTAATCTAATCTAGGCTGTTGTAAGCTAACCCAACATTAACTACTAGCATGATCTCATATCTTACCCTAACATAGGTTAACCTAAAGACGTGAAAAGGGCAAGGCGAGTGCTGGTAGGATTAGGGGCAAAGGTGCCAACAAGTGGGTGATTGAGTAGATGCCGAGCTAAGGTTAACTAGCATGATCTCTTAGCTTACCCTAATATAGGTTAACCTAAGACCATGACAAGAGCACTAGTAGGATTAGGGACAAAGGTGCTCAACAAGTGAAGGGTGATCAGGAATAATTGTGAGCTATAAGGGGGGAAAGGATGAGGGGGTAGCTAACAAAGACAGTGAGGGAGAGGGAGGCAGGGAGCTTGAGAGAAAAGAGCAAACCCACTAGGGAGGGAGAGGAGGCAACTGAGCAAAGGGGAGGGGGTTGAGTGGTTAGGAGCATGATAGTTGGGGAGGGAAAGGGAGAGGAAGGTGGGAGGGATGAGTGGTTAGGAGCATGACAGTTGGGGAGGGAAAGGGAGAGGAAGGGGGGAGGGATGAGTGGTTAGGAGCATGACAGTTGGGGAGGGAAAGGGAGAGGAAGGGGGGAGGGATGCGAGCCATTGAGATGCAACAATGAGGAAGGGAGAGTGGAGGAATAGAAGAGAGGAGGGTTGAGAGAAGGGGGAAGGGGAGTGAGTGACAAGGGGGAGGAAAAGGGCTACCTAGGTAAGGAGGGAAAGACATAGAGAAAGGGGAAATGGATTGTATAAGGCAAGCAAGGATGCAAGAGCAAAAGGCATTTTGGGGGGTACCTTCTAGCTTCAATTATTAGTTATTAAGGGGGAGATATAATTATTTCAAATTTTGAATTTCCTTTCAAAGGGAAGACATACTATAGAGTATGAATTTTCAATAAGACCATTTTCTCCTACCTATATGAATTCTCAATAAGAACATTTTCTCCAAGTATATTCTTAGGCAATAAGAACATTTTCTCCAAGTATATTCTTAGGCTGAGAGAAAGCAATGTAGGTTTGCGATATGGTCTTTGTCTTCTAACAATTTTTACTTCATTCACTAGAAAGATTGCTTTTGTAATTAGGTGACTTCTTTTATGAAAGGTGCATTACCACTTTGTCTACAAAAGTGTGAAGAGCCTATCTTTTGTTTAGGCCTTTACACTAGCAAGACTAGAATGGTATAAAGTCTAATTGCCCATTTGCTATGATCACTTTTGAATTAGGTGACTTCCTTTTGGAAAGGTTGACAAAATATGAAGAGGGGAGAGGAGAAGAGTGGAGATGAGGAGAGAGGGCACAGCTAGAGAGCACACCACAAATGACTAACTGTACACTAGAATTAGTTGAAAAAATAGAATATATACAAACCCTTTTAGGGTTAGGGTTAGGGGATCTAACCCTTTCCTTTATAGCACTCTATAAGGTTAGTGCTATGCACATATGATCACGTGATGGTGCTATGCACACATGATCACATGATGTTGAGCGTGAACTCTCAACACCTTCCCTCAAGATCAACATCATGAAGTAGGCCTTCCCTCAAGATGATGATTCTGGGGAATCGAAGAAGGACTGAGCATTACATTCCATCACACCCCTTTAATGGGAATGTCCTTCCTCTGCATCAAACCAAGAGCTAGTCAGTGTTTCTCGAATAGCTCTTTACCGAGTGGTTTGGTAAAGATATCTGCAACATTTTCTTTGCTATCACAATGCTGCAGTGTGATGTCACCAAGTAACACTCTTTCTCTGATGAAGTGCTCTCTGACATCAATGTGCTTTGTCCTGGAGTGATATACTAGATTTTTGGCCAATGCTTGAGCCGATTGATTATCACAGTATATTGTTGTTGGCTTTGACTCATCAAAGTAATCTGTTTCTGACAATAGTCTTCTGAGCCATATAGCCTCACATGCACCTGTAGTGAGTGCCCTATATTCTGCTTCAGTCGAAGACAAAGAAACAGTTGGCTGTTTGTTTGACAACCATGATATAGCACCTTGACCAAGGAAAAATGCATATCCCTGTGTCGATCTCCTGGTCTCATGATCTCCAGCATAGTCACTGTCACAGTATCCATGCAACCGTGGATGACTTCCTCTGTATTCTATCCCAAATTGTCTTGTACCTCTGATGTATCTCAAGACTCTTTTGGCTGCATTCCAGTGAGACTGTTTTGGATTTGCCATAAACTGTGCTAGTGAGCTTACTGCATAACAAATATCTGGCCGTGTGATTGTCAGATATATAAGAGATCCAATGAGTTGCCTGTAGTATCTGTCATTGACTGTAGGCTTTTCTGAATCTTTAGTAAGTTTCAAACTCTGTTCCATGGGAGTGGCTGCAATCTTGCAATCTGCCATATGAAACTTCTTCAGGAGACTGTCAACATATTTGAGCTGACTCATGAATGTGCTATCCGAATCTCTCCAGAACTCAATTCCAAGACAATAGTGCATAAGTCCAAGATCTTTCATGTCGAACTCTGCAGATAAGTCTTGTTTTAGCTTTCTGATGAAGCTATCCTTGCTTCCTGTCACAATCAGATAATCTACGTACAAAAATGCAATAGTAATATCTTCCCCTTGAACTTTGTAGTAGAGAGTATGATCTGCATTGGACTTCATGTATCCCAGATCAGCAAAATATTTGTCAATTCTGCTGTACCAACTTCTGGGTGCTTGCTTTAAGCCATAGAGACTTTTCTTGAGATGGCAAACCTTGTTCTCCTGTCCTGGTTCAACATAACCTGCTGGTTGTTGCATGTAGACTTCCTCGTCTAGATAACCATTGAGAAATGCATTCTTGACATCGAGCTGATACACATTCCATTTACTGAGTGTGGCTAGTGATATCAAGAACCGTATGGAATCCATCTTTGCTACTGGAGCATAAGTCTCATCATAATCTTGGCCATATTGTTGTGCAAATCCTTTTGCAACTAATCTGGCTTTGTATCTCTGAATACTGCCATCTGGATTGTACTTCACTTTGTATACCCATTTGTTGGCTATGGCCTTCTTTCCTGGTGGAAGGTCGCATAATTCCCAAGTGTTGTTTTTATACAAAGCATCCATTTCTTCATTCATAGTAGTTTGCCATTCTGGCTTATCTACTGCGTCTTTGAAGTACACTGGTTCTTCTGTAGCCATGATGGTAGTCATAAGAGCATAGTTGGTGGTTTCCACCTGAATTGCTTTGCCTTTCTGAGCATATGTCAATCTGGCTGGTGGTCTGCTTTCCCTAGTAGACCGTCTGAGCTGCTGTGACGCTGATTGGGGTGTTGCTGGCAATTCTTGCTCTTCTTCATCAACCTGTTCTGTGGATGACTGTGAAGTCGATGCTTCTATCTCCTGTGTAGGTGAGGTTTTCCATTCTGATTCCTCATCGAAGATTACATCTCTGGAGATGATGACTTTGCGGTTGATGGGATCATACAATTTGTATGCTTTACTTTCTTCACTGTAGCCAACCATGATGCATTTGCGTGACTTTGCATCCAATTTCCTGCGATGATCATCATGTATGTGGGCATATGCTATGCAACCAAATATGCGAAGATGCCCAATGCGTGGCTTGTGTCCAGTGAATGCTTCATAAGGAGTCATTCCTTGTATCGGTTCGGTAGGAAGCCGATTAAGCAAGTAGTTAGCTGTAGCTATTGCTTCTGCCCAATACTGATTCGGAAGATGCTTTTCACTAAGCATTGCTCTAGCACTGTCTGCTAAAGTCCCATTCTTCCTTTCAGCTATTGCATTTTGCTGAGGAGTATCTGCACATGTGAATTGTCTTCGAATGCCGTGAGTTTTGCAAAAGTTCATGAAGGCTGAAGACATGTATTCACCTCCTCTGTCTGATCTCATGACCTTGATCTTTCTGCCTGTTTGGTTTTCTACCATGGCTTTGAATTCTTGAAATCTGGCAAACACTTCAGATTTCTCTTTCAGAAAGTAGACCCAACAATATCTGCTGTAGTCGTCGATGAAGGTCAAGTAATAAAGTGAACCATTGATGCTGCGGGTCTGGGCATAACCCCATACATCTGTATGAATTAAATCAAGAATACCTCGTGCACGAGAGGTACTCCTGACAAAGTTGGTTCGCTTTTGTTTGCCGAAGCAGCATGCTTCACAAACCTTTCCAAGAAACTGTAGCTTCGGAATCCCAATTGCCATATTTTGATTCCTTAGATCTAACAAGTACTTGAAGTTGACATGACCATATCTCTTATGCCATTTTGCGGATAGTGGCATCTGTTGCATTTGAGCTGACATGGCATGTTTATCTGGTACTGTAGCTAGCATCCTGTATAAGCGTCCTTCTTTGACACCTTTTGCTACTAGCTGACCTCTTTTGGATTTGTCTCTGATAGTGCATTCATCACCGTCGAAGATGACTTTGTAGTTGTGTTCCGTCATTTGACCTACTGACAAAAGGTTCTTGCTGAGCTTCGGAACATAGAGCACATCTTTGACTAATCCTTTTGTACCAGTGAAATTGTTCATAGGGATAACACCTGTCCCTTGAACCGGATTCGGTGTATTGTCTGCTGTGTAGATGACATTCTTTTGACCTTCTAATGGTTTCATTTCTGTGAACCATTCCTGATGATTTGTCATATGAGATGATGCACCGCTGTCGATGTACCAAGGATCCTGTTCCACTTGGTCGACTTGATAGCTGAAATCCTCTTTGGGATTGAAATCAGTGTCTAGGTGCATTGTATCAGTCTGATGCAATTCCTCACTTGCAAGAAACATATTGCCATGTTCATTTGCAAAATGACTGTGACTAGAATGTCCACCACGATGATTTCCTCTTCCTCGGGAATTCCCTCGATTACTGCTGGATTGACCGCCTTGGTCATACTGCTTCTTGCGGCAATCTCTTTCATAGTGTCCAAACTTGTGACAATAGTTGCATTGAATGTTTGACACATTGGTGGATGCATTCCCTCGTCCTTGGAATCTTCCTCGGTTGGAATGATTTCCTCTTTGCTGATTTTGATGTTGCTGAGGATGCTGCTGATGCTGATGCTAATTCTGACTTTGATTTTGTTGATGATGATGACCACTTTTCTGATATGATCTACCTCTGTTTCTGCCTTTGCCTCTGCTTTTGTCTGAAGCGGTGAATGCCTGATCATTAGAATGACCTTTACGTGCTTGAATGGCCTGTGTCCTGAGTTCTTCACCAAGTAGAACTGACTGAAGTTCTTCAAGTGTTGGAATTTGCCGTTGGATGGCAATACTCTGGACCAGATTCTCATATCCTTCTCCTAGTCCATTCAGGATTACTTGAACCATTTCTGCGGGATTCATAGTCTCTCCTGCTGCTGCAAGTTGATTGTTGTAGTCTTTGATGCGGAGTACATAAGCATGACCGGTTTCATTGCTATTGCGGAAACTCTGGTTGATCTGGTTTCTCAAGGTGAGAATCCTGGATGTGTTCTTGGACTCGTAGAGAGCTGCGAACATATCCCATGCTTCTTTTGATGTCTTGACTGTGTTGAGTTGTCCTAGCATGACATCTTGCACATTCTGCTTGATTAGGTGATAGGCATACTTATCTTTCTTATCCCATTCTGCTTGAGCTCGGGCAATGGCAGGATCTGCTACTGATGCGGAAACTGTTTGTGTAGATGTAGATCCCGATGTAGATCCCGTTGCTGGTGCTGTGACAACAGATGGAGTAGAGCTACTGGTGGCTGGATCGGCCAATGGTCTAGGTATGGATCCATCGACATACTCCCATTTGTCCTGAAGCACAAGAATGGTCTCCATTCGGTATTTCCATGTACCGTAATTGGAGTTGTCTAACTTAGCAGATGCCTCCAGATTGAGGTTGCTAGTCGACATGGTGCAAACAATGTACTCAAAAGTGTCCTGAAAAAAACTCTGTATGAATCAACTGCAAATACACTGAAGATGCCAAGTGAAATCTCTGTACCGTCGGTGAAGATAGAACTGCAGTATACAAAATCTGATCTGTGTTACAAGGCTTGTGGCAATGATGCCGGGAATAGCCAAGAGGCTTTACAAGGCTGAAAAATGATGTGCACGATGCCGTGAGATAGCCAAATAGGCTTTACAATGGTGGCATGTGTGTGTGAAATCAAGTGCTATCTGCCCAC
Organism: Dipteris shenzhenensis; assembly: GCF_047967505.1. Taxonomy (NCBI): domain Eukaryota; kingdom Viridiplantae; phylum Streptophyta; class Polypodiopsida; order Gleicheniales; family Dipteridaceae; genus Dipteris; species Dipteris shenzhenensis. Next base: position 547,278 of record NC_141606.1, read on the forward strand.
TGAATCAATCTGCAATGCCTCTGAACTCTGAAGTCTGCTCACTGAACTGATGAACGTAAGGTTTCAGGTAATGTAATGATGTGAAATCGGATGTGAGTGTATGGACTGACTCCGAGTAGGTACTAGTCGGGAATTTCGGGCATGGCTTAGATTGGCAACTTGGGGAATTCAAAGCGTCCCCTCTATGGCGATCTAGTCTACTCTGATCTAGATCTAAACCAACCGTTGATCGATGAAAGAGCAGCAAATAATTCCTTTTCCTTTGTTCTTTTTAAGTGCTGGGTCAGATGCGTCGATGTAGAGGCAAATGTGCGTGAAGGAAGTGGTTTTGTCGGCGAGGCTCAAATGTGAGTGTAACTTGCGCCGAAATGTGCGCGCGATGTAACGAGCGCGTAGAGCACGAAAAATCGAGCGACTTTCCTTTTTGGAGCACCCTCAAATTCTTCCTGAATCAAGAGATATGACTTGATCTAGGTGGAGGGGCAAAAGGAGTGCAAATGGTGCTCAATGATGATGTGTCACTGTGAGTCACATGCAGTGATGATGTGGCACTGTGCTTAGCAAGAGGTGTGCCAGTGAAGCTCTGTGCTGAGGTGGCAGTGCTGAGGTGTCACTGATGACATGGCACTGATGACGTGGCATAGATGACGTGGCCAGATGACGTGGCACTAGTGACGTGGCACAGATGACGTGGCACAAGTGACGTGGCACAGATGACGTGGCAGATGACGTGGCCTGATGACGTGTCACTGATGACATGGCAGGTGACGTGGCCTGATGACGTGTCACTAATGACGTGGCAGGTGACGTGGCAGTCGGTGATGACGTGGCCCACTTACGTGGCGCTGCTGACGTGGCAGATAGGATTGGCTGATGATGTGGCAGATGATAAGATGGTGACGTGGCAGATGCTGGAGTCTGCTGACGTGGCAAGATAAGATGCCACGTGGATCAACCCTATCCTTTCCTAACTGCACCTGGGTTAATCTGAACCCAAGGTGGGTGTGGTTTGAAGAGTGCCACGTGGCCTTATCTGCCAAGTGGCAGTTTCTCTCTCAGAGAAAGAGTCGACAGAGGCGACCTTGTCGAAGAGGAAGCGCGCTTTGTGGCTACGCTGCCAATAAGCTCGCCAGCAAACACCAGCGCCTCCACCTGCTCAACAATCACCACTCCTCCAAACTCCCGCAATGCGACATTTTCCAGGAAAAGACCGCTTTCATCTTTTGTTTGGAGGATCGCGCCTTGCTTTGCCGGGATTGTGATGTGTCCTTACATTTGCCCAACACCCTCGCTTCTAGCCATCAAAGGTTCCTCGCCACTGGAGTTCGAATCGCTCTCAACGCTGCTATTTGTCAGCAAGACCCCGTAAATATCCTCCATGGGAAATCTGAGGAGCCTCGCTCACGATTTCCTGGCACCGAGTCGGCTGTACAGGTGTCTGAAAGGTCAAAGGGCGTAATCTCACCAATGATCCCGTCAGCTCTTCCTGGGGCAAGCGAGTTCAAGGAGGCAAGGAAAAGGCCTTCAATGTCTACGACTGCTCCTCACAATGGATGTGTAGTTCCTGTCAAACGGGGAACTGCCGGCGAGGCATGGCAAGTTGAGGAGGTGATGAACCTGCCGGATCTTGCACCAGGAGATCGAGAAGAGTCTGCGCAAGACTCTGGAAGAGTACAACGCCAAGGAGAAGGCCTTAGAGGCCAAGATAAGCGAGGCTCAGGCCGCTCTGGAGAAGAGAGACGTGGAGGTCTCTGCTAGGGAGCAGGCTTCGCTAGCCCGCGTGCAGGCTCTCTGTTGATGAAGAGCTGCTTTGGCGGATCGATGACGAGCTAGGAAGCTATGTAGAGCCGTCATTGTAGAAGCTCTAACTCCATGCTGCAAGCACTTGCAACAAGATAGGTGCTTTTTGATAGGGACGGCCGTCGAAGGAGCTTTGTTGGAAAGGCTTAGCTTCTTTCTTTTTCTCACAGATCTCTCAAAACCTCTCTCTCAAAGACTAAGATCTAGATCTCTCTCTCTCTCATAAGAAGCTCTCAAAGAACTCACTAAGTCTCTCAACAAATCTATTGCAAAACAAAGAAGAATCTCAATGTCTATCATCAACGGAATGAAGGAATGCTCACTCAACGGAAGTTTCTCTCAAATGGACGGAAATTTCTCTCAACGGAAGTGAAGGGAAGGATCTCACAATCACTCAAGAGAACTCTCAATCTCACAATCTCTCTCACACTCTCAAGAGACTCAATGTCTCAACGGAAGACAAGGGAGCTCTGATACCATGACAAAATATGAAGAGGGGAGAGGAGAAGAGTGGAGATGAGGAGAGAGGGCACAGCTAGAGAGCACACCACAAATGACTAACTGTACACTAGAATTAGTTGAAAAAATAGAATATATACAAACCCTTTTAGGGTTAGGGTTAGGGGATCTAACCCTTTCCTTTATAGCACTCTATAAGGTTAGTGCTATGCACATATGATCACGTGATGGTGCTATGCACACATGATCACATGATGTTGAGCGTGAACTCTCAACAAAGGTACATAACCAATTTCTTTACAGAAGTGTGACAAGCCAATCTATGTTTTGTTTTGGCAAGGCTACGTTGGTATAAAGTTCAAAGGTGGACATGCCTCATCTAGTAATAAAGACATGTGAAAATTAGACCAAGTGATATCTTAATGCAATACTAATCCATTGACAAAATTAAATATAAGCATCCAAGGTGCTAGATTACTGCAAGGGTCTTCGGGATGGGTGGTTTTTTTGGTGGTTGGGTTACAAAAATGGTTTTTTGTGTGTAGATGGTCAATTTGACTAGGTTAGTAGGACCGGATAGGTTAGGTTAGGGTGAATCGTGCAGTTAGTGTATACCCTAGGGTTAGGTTAGGATTAGCATTCTGGTTAGGGTTGTGTTGTAGATTTTATTTAGGGATGATTAGCCTTGGTTGCCATTCTGTTCACCAAAAGTGGTAGCTGGCGATGCACCTCCTTTGAATGATGGCCATGGTTCCTATTGTTCAAGCCAAGAGATTGGTCGGAGGCCTTCGTGTTCAAGGCCGGAGCCAAGTTTTGTGGTTCTGGCTTGATGCTAATGGAGAGGTGGCCATGCACTCTATGAGGTCTTATCTTTTCTTCTCAATTCGTAGTGGCTCCTCCACAAGTTCTTGAAGAGCATGCAAAACGGTGCTGATGGAGGGGTGGCTCTATCATGAGATGTCGTGGTTGTGCGAGTCTTGCGACTATAGGTACGAGATGAAACAGTCAGGTGTTTTTTCTTGTGAATATTCACCCAAGGAGATCGGGCATGCAACATACTATTGTTGCATGTCAATTTTGAAGGGCAAAGCAAAGGGGCCTTCCAGTTGTGCTATCATGCAATGCGTGGAGCATCAGTGAAGTTGGTTGGATGTATCGAGGGAGTGAAGTCGGTTGAGAAACTTTGTAGAACCTTGGATTGTTAAAGCATATGTTATTCTTGTGTTGTGGTCATCGGAGTTCATCTATAAAAGGGCTCGTGATTGCAATGTAATGGTATCTCTATCACGATACCTAGTATTTGTATTGATGTGTATGTGTATCCAAAGATTTCAAGTGCTTGCAGTGTTGTGGTTTCATCTATAGGGAGTTGAGAGATTTCGAGTTTGAAAGGAAGCTATTGGATCTCGAGGTGGAAGGGAAGTTGTTCCATTATGATGGGAAGTGCTTGCGAAATGGACATGGCTAAGTGTGTAGAAGGTAATTCGCTTTTTTATTCTGTGTTCTTCTATATGGATTTCATTTCACATTCTAGAGGCGGAAGGTAGTATGATGGCGTAAGTAGGCTGAGTGTGTGGATGGTAATTGGTTCTTTTACTCATGTTCTTTGAAATTCGTTGGCTCAAGCTTGTGCATTGCTAATCTCCTCAATCCCCCTTTCTTTGCTTCATCTCTCCTTTCTTTTGAAATTGATGGAGGAGTTGTGCGGCTTCCTCCCATTTGTCCTTTGGCCCCTTTTATGGGAGTGTAATTTTATAGCTTCTGTGCTTGTGCAAGTCATCCAGCTACACATATGGGTTGAAACAGTTGAAGATTTTTTTGTTTATTGTCAGTATGTTGCATGTCATGTGGCAGTATGATGGCATAGGTAGGCTGTGTGGTCACATTGGAGATGTTACTTATGAGAGTGTTTAAATAGTGTCGGGTCATTGTGTGTAGAGAGAGAGAGAGAGAGAGAGAGGCTGCAAGAGAGGGAGTGATATAGATGAGGTTGAGGAGCAAGAGTCAATGAAAAAGGTTTCTAGATGTTTCAAGAATTCTTCTGCTTTGCACTGCCTTAATTTTTTGCCCTTTCGTTACCTTAATGGTGTCTCAACCCCCTCGCCACAAATGCTAATACCTATTTTCTAACATTGTGGGCACCTATTATTCAATCTATCTAAATAAATTTAACTAATCTTAATGTCAATTAACCTAAGCTATCTAAGCTTTAATCTAAATTAACCTAAGCTATTCTAACCAAATAAATCTAATCAATTTAGTCCTCCCTCAGCTCTCACTGCCTTCCTTACAATAGGGTAGTAGCATGTTTGGTTGGTACGTTTTTTGTGCTTATAAGCATGTGCTAAAAAAGCACAATTTTAGCACTTTTCAAGGGGTGCTTGCTTGTGCCATATCCACCAACCATGTAAATTATGATTGGGCATTTTGCACATGTGGATGTCCCATGACACTCGTAAGCTTGTAAGATTTCATGATACCTCTACTTCAATTGTAACTGCTACTTCATCCCTCATGCATCGTCTCCCTCATCTCCCACATAGGTCCTCCAGCTCCACTCAAATCCTCTCCCTGGTAGGTTTTGAGCTCTAGCTCTCTTCTCTTTCCCCTCCTAGGTTCTCTACCTCAAGGTGTTGCTCTATTGTGCACTACTTCTCTAAAGGTTGTCACCTTTTGCTCTCCCTTGCAAGTCTTGAGCTCAGCTCAATTCTCTGCCTCGCAGGTTTTGAGCTCAACCTCCATTTACTTTCCCTCGCAAGTCCTCTAGTTCAGTTGCTACAGTTCTCACTCTAATTTTTATGTCTCTACCTCTTTGAGTGGGTGCTACAAGAATGTCATGATCATCCACAGACCTGCAAGCTAAGAGATTATGTTGCACCTATGGATTTTCATGATGTTTATGTTCTTAGCATGGTTGGCAAGAACCCGCAAAGGCTTATAGATGACGACCTTCTGGTAAGATAATGGCTCACTTTATTCAATCAGCCACCATGAAAGTTAAAGGGCTACAAGGTGAAGACCAAAAGTATTCGGCGGGACCTGGACCTTCTACAAGATGCTCTGGACCTTCTTTCGAGTTTACCAGGAGGCACCCCCCAATATGGAATTTGGGATTGCATTTGCTTGGGGTTTTGCCCTTGAGCATTATAAGGCTACAAAAAATGCCCCTATAAAGGACGATTTCGCTATCAACTAGGATGAATTCGTTGAAAGCGTGGTTTGTATAGTCCAACAAGAAGGTAACCTCCAACAAAAAATTGAACAATTCCAACAAAATAATAATCTATCTACTGACCCCTCTGAAGAAAGTTGTCAAAAGTGCCTTGAGATATAGGGAGGGGGAATTGTAGCAGCACTCTATTTCTCATGGGCCACGGTCTTCATCTACCCAAATCTCACATGGCCATGGCACACCGTTTGTAAACTACACAATGCCCGAGCTGGTCAATAGTCAAAAAATCCTGCATGCTATGAAGATGAGACTTGACGAGGCAAGTCAAGAGGTGGATATAGTTGTAAATGCAATAGATAAGGCCAAGAAACACAGGCTATGCCTAGAGAATTTTCCGACGGCAATACATACATTGAGGACAAAGCTCCAAGAAGCACAAATTGAAATATCAATTTTATCTCCTTCAATTGATCCGGGGCATTTCAGAAAACTATAGGTAGACATTGCCTCATTCACAAACACATTGGAGATCCTGGGATTCAAAGTAGAAGCCCCAAATTTTGAGGAGAGCATACTTGATTGGAGGTAAGACTGTATAAAATTTATCATACACTTTGCATCAGTCTTTGTTTTTTTATGATGTTTCCACAGTCTATTATGTTTATCTGAGTTTGGTTCTTTTGTTGTTTTGACATGTAGACACAATTACGTGAAAAGTGTGATGTCTTTCAGACGAGGCAGCAACAATATTATTTTGCCAAAAAAATGATGGAAAGAGTCCAATCCAACTAGTCTCTTTGTATTTTCCCATCCCCACCAACAATTTGCCAGTACAGAAGATGAGGGTTCAATGTGTCTTACGATTGCACAGCCTTGTGGTGGATGTGGCTTTACTATTGATAAAAAAGAATTTGTTGTACTGTGTGTGCTTGCATGTGGCCATTCTTACCACTAGTTTTTTTTTACAAATCTGTGTTTGGATGACACACATTGTAGGGTGGTTGGTTGCTTGGAAAAATCCCCATAGCAGGTGAAATCGATGGTTTTAGGCTCATCAATTGGTATGCCTCACTTCTTGTTTTATTTGGATTTTATGTATTGCATATCTGCTACAGTCATTGCTTTTAGTATGCTTTGGCACTGCTTGCTTTTGTGAGTGCTTTTGCATTGCTTGTGAGTGGTTTAGTAGTGCTTTGGCAATGCTTTATGACTGCTTTGTCACTACTTTGCATTTTTAGACTGCTTTAAATGGAATATGCAAAGTACTCTACATGTGCTTTGTGGGTCTCACTACTTTGTATGTGTGCTTGTCAATACTTAGAGTGCTTTGTGAGACTGCTTTACCGTTGCTTTCTCTTTTGAAATTGCTTTCCATGTAAACAATCATTACTTTTAGTATTCTCTGGCACTACTTTGTGACTAATTTGTGACTGCTTGCTTTTGTGAGTGCTTTTGCAGTGCTTGTGAGTGCTTTTGAAATGCTTTGGCACTGCTTTTTATGTAAACAATCACTGTTTTGAAAATGCTTTAGCATTTCTTTGTGACAGAGCTTGATTTTGTTCGTGCCTTTGTGACTAGTTTGGCAATGCTTAAGCACTGGGTTTAGATTTTTGTTTGCTTTCCTTCTACTTTTGGACTTCTTTGCATATGCTTTGCATGGGCTTTCCAAATGCATCATGTGCTTTGTGACAGTTTTCAAGGAGTGCTTTGTATATTTATTGGTAGTGCTTTGTTTCTATATTGTATGTGCATGACTACATGATTACTAAATGTGTTCTTGCATTAGTTTGCATGTGTTTTCTCCACCGGGATAAAATCTCAGCTTGAAATTTGGCATGTTTTGTGGATGCAGTCTTTGTTGATAATTCACAAGCAGGATCATCAGACAAGCTTGGAGTACTTGGATGTGCACAGGAGAGCATGCACCTTTCTTGGGCAGCACAGCCCATGAGAAGATTCCTGGCCTTAGCCTAGGGCTTGAGCCCCATTCTCCTTTTTGGAAAGTTGTTTTTGATAATGAACAAGAGAGAGAGCCAAAAAAGGTCAGAAGAGAACCTGATTGTACATTTATTTTTATTGATGATGAGATAACACCTTTGTCGGCAACCCAAGGTCTGTGCACAATCTTGTAAAAGTGGTTGACTTAGAAGGGGTGATATACCTGCACATGTAGGTTTGGATGATCTCATAGATGCAGCCACAACTATAGGAGATGCTGCTCCCAAACAGGAGACCAGTCCAGATGGGTTGACTATGGGACAATGGATAAAGGTACTGACAACGTGCAAGACCATGCAGAACAATGCAACCGAGGCCAGTCCATCAACTACACAAATGCCTACTAGCACGGCAAAAAGGACTAAAACACCAAGAAATGCTGAGAGGTTCCTGAGAAGGATGCAAGTCCTGTAGCTAACCTGAAAGCAAGTATGCACCACCCATGGGACCGCAAGACATTGTAATTTTTAGATTTGGAATCTAGTTTACCCCATGTAATGAAATGCTATCTTAATCAAGTCATTGGTATTGTGATGTCTCTTATCTGCCACCTGCAAGTGTAATTGTGCTTGATGAATATTTTTGAGTTGAGTCTTCATTAACCGTATAAGTTCATTAACCGTATAAGTTTGTTGCAATACATCTCCTTGCCAACAAGGTTATTCCTTTGCTTCTTTTTCCCTTGCACCATGGTTCCTGTCTCCACATTATCGAAGACCTTCATCATCACCTTTTTGGAAACAAAATTCATCTCATGTGGGCAGCATGACATTTTGCATGGGCCACATTTTTTGCAATCACCCAAAAGACACCCACAATAGTGGTAGTAGGCTTCAAGAGGTTTGGGGCACAACACAAAATTCCAAAGACTAGTGACACCCATGTTAGCATGTTGAACAGCTTTGCAGCCACCCTCCTCTTCACTATTTCCACATACCTTACAATCACAGTTGCAGCATGCTCCATGAATCCCAAAACTTTGGGTCCTCAACTTGTTGACTGCATCCTTCAAAAAACAATTTGCAAATAATAAATGCAGCAGCATGTGTACTTGTCCTTCATCTTTCGAATGAAATAGGGCTTTAAGCACTCGAATGAGCATTGCTGAATCCTAATCTCTAGAAATTTTTCCTGGAATTGCTCTAGAAGAACTCAACCTATGCTTGTGCACAAAACAATGGGAGCACAATTGGATAAAATGTAAGAAAATAGTACGCAGCGGAAGATAACAACAAAACGCAAGTACACGATGGAAAGCTGGAGAGAATACAAAAATTCTGATATACCAAACTGCTGATACAACTGATGGTTGGCTGTCCACCCGTGCGCTCTACAGACAGAGCTTCGATGGTGATCTAGACAGATGCTGGACGGAGGACTATGAGCGTGAAGAACTGGTGATCTGATGATAGGGGGTGGCCACTTATATAGTGTAAGTGGTTGACGGTCGGCCCTGTAATAGGCAGTCGGCCTAATAGACAGTCGGCCTGGAAGACCACCGACCCTTCAGAAAACATGCCGGCGGGCAGATGAAGGATCGCGCATAGGTCATACCGTCGGGCCTGGGGCTACCGGCAGCCCCCGGACCCTGCCGCTGGGGGCTTTGCCCCCAGACCCCCACCGGGGGCCTGCGCCCCCCGGACCCCCTGCTATCGGGGGGGCTATCGCCCCCCCGAACCCCCCCTTTGTGCAGATGGGTATCTATTCTTGGCTCCTAAGCCGTCTCATAACCATCTGGTCTACTCTAAGACCCCTTCCAGTGTCTAAACTGGGGATCCCTCCCAATATCCGATACCCATCATGGCTTCTCCTCATATGGGGGCCTTACAACATTGGGTACACAGAATATTGGTGGGTTACATGAGAGGTGGACATTTGAGCTAACTCTAACACCCCCCCTCAATGTTCACCCGAAGATGAACTACGTGTTCGGCCCAATGCCGAGTCGATGTAGATGCCGCAACAATAAATCACTCCCAAGAGCCTTCGTGAAGATGTCTGCGCAATTGTCCTCTGTGGGACAATACTCCAGCTCTATGACTCCATCCTCGATGAGCTCTCGTACGTAGTGATACTGGATCTCTATGTGCTTTGTACGAGCATGGAACACAGGATTCTTTGCGATGGCCATGCAACTCTAATTGTCGCATTTTAGAACCGTCGCATCTTCGATTGGAACTCCTATGTCTTGCAGGATCCTCCTTAGCCAAACTGCTTCACAAGCAGCAATGCATGCTGCCTTGTACTCAGCTTCCGTCGAAGATAGTGCCACTGTTGGTTGCTTCTTGCTAATCCAAGAGAACACTCCTGAACCAAGTGAGAAACAATATCCAAAAACTGACTTTCTAGAATCACAATCTCCCGCCCAATCTGAGTCACAGTAACCCGCCAAGGTCTTCCCTGCTCTGTAGGTAATGCCATACTCTAGTGTACCTTTCACGTACTTTAGCACACGCATCCCTGCTTTCCAATGGTTCTCTCGAGGTTGATTTGAGAACCTACTAAGTACACCAACTGCAAAGCTGATATCAGGTCTAGTGTTGCACAGAAAAATGAGACTCCCCACAAGTTTCCTATACTCCTTGATGTCGACAAGTGGTGATGCATCCTCCACTGAGAGCTTACCATTCACCTCCATGGGAGAGACCACATCCTTACACTCGGTCATACCGAATGCCTTCAAGATCTCGCGAGCATATCTCTGCTGAGAGATGAAAATCCTGCCAGGTTTTTGCCAAACCTCAATGCCGAGGCAAAAGTGCATGAGCCCCAAATCTGTCATCTCAAACTCGGAACTCAACGACTCCCTTAACTGTTGCAGCATCTTCTCATGATCTCCTGTGATGATCAAGTCATCCACGTAAAGGACTATTACCACATACTTGCCATCCTGCTTACAAACATACAGGTTAGCATCAGAAGCACTTTTTGAGAAACCAATAGATATGAGAAAGCTATCAATCCGTTGGTACCATGCCCTTGGGGCCTGTTTCAGCCCATACAATGCCTTCTTTAGTCTGCAAACCTTGTTCTCTGAATTGGGCACCTCAAATCCTGGTGGCTGGAACACATATACCTCCTCCTTGAGATGTCCATTCAAGAACGCAGATTTCACGTCCATTTGAAACACCGGCCACTGCTTATGAGCAGCCAAGGCAAGTACCACCCGAATAGTTGTCATCCTTGCTGTAGGAGCAAAGGAATCCTCAAAATCAAAGCCTTCAACTTGAGAGTATCCTTGTGCAACAAGCCTAGCCTTGTACTTTTCCAAAGATCCATCAGATTTGTACTTGGCCTTCCATACCCATTTGGTACCAATGATCTTCCTTTTTACTGGACGATCAACCAAGTCCCAAGTCTGATTCTTCATGATGCTGTCATACTCCTCTTGCATGGCAGCTTTCCAATTTGGATCCGCCATTGCCTCATCCAAATTCATAGGCTCTTGAACTTTCATGATCTCAGCCATCAAGGCCATATTGACTATGTGTTCAGAAGCCCTTTTCTGCTCCTCTATCCTCTTTGATCGTCGAAGTCCATCTGCAGATGACTCTGCCAAGTCTGGAGCCGGATTCTTCTCATCAAAGAGCTGCCTTGCCCACTTTGGAAGTGGCTTACCTTGTGGAGCCAAGGCATGTTGTGGTGTTGGTGGAGTCTGTTCCTCGAAGTACTCCTCCTCATTCTGCAACTCTGCTTTAGATACGGGCACAAGGTGAGTTACTTTTACGGCTGATGATAAAATGGAAGGGCATACCTCCTCCTCCACTGTATGTGGCTGTTCCCAAAACACCACATCACGACTGACCATGATCTTCTTTGCCTCTGGATCATATAGCCGGTACGCCTTTGACTCCGGGCTATAGCCCATGAAGATACACTTTCTGCTCTTTGGATCTAATTTCTTTCTGGTGCTATCTGGAACATGAACAAAGCACTCACATCCAAATGTTCTGAAATGAGAAGCGGAAGGCTTTTTACCTGAGTAGGCCTCCAAAGGTGTTTTGCCCATCAAGGCCTTTGTGAAGCTTCGATTGAGGATGTAGACTGCTGTATTGATTGCCTCAGCCCAAAAATGTGCAGTCGTGAGTTGGCGCTTAATGCCATTCTCGTGCAAGTATGTGTCGAACTCTTTTGACAGGAACTCTCCTCCTCGATCCGTGCGAAGCTTCTTTACCTTCAGCCCGCTTTCGTTTTCCACCATCTTTTGCCACTGTTTGAATTTTCCAAGAGCTTCAGCCTTATCTCGTAGAAAATACACCCACATGTATCTACTGTAGTCGTCGACGATAAGCATATAGTAGTTACATCCCCCCAAAGCTTGAGTCAGAGCTTTCCCACTGAGATCAGCATGAACCAATTGTAGAGGAGCCTTTGCCCGATAGCCGCTCTCATGTGGAAAAGCCTTCCTTTGTTGCTTGCCCATCATACAAGCTTCACAAGGTTCCTGCACCTTTGAGAGTGCAGGCAAGTGTGCAACCATCCCTGTTTTCTGCATTTCCAAAAGAATAGGATAACTAAGATGACCAAATCTTTCATGCCATACCTTACTGATGCCCACTCCTGAAGAGACTGTTAGTGCCGTCAGCTCGTAGAGATTGTTCTTCCTTACTGCCTTGCCGACCACCTTGCCCGCTGCATTAAGGATTTCTGCTCCGGTCCTCTTGAAACGCACCTCCAAGTTGCGATCAGTTATCGCAGCAACCGAAAGCAAGTTCTTCTTTAGCTGAGGAACTAGTAATACATCAGAAAGCTCTTTAGTTTCACCCTCTTGAATGGAAAGAGAGATAGTACCTGTACCTTCCACAGGGCATTTTGCATTATTACCGACTGTCACGTTCATGGGCTCTTGTAGAGGCTTGAAAGAGCTATACCAGTCCTTCTTTCTGGTCATGTGACGGGACGCTCCACTATCAAGGAGCCACGAATCATTCGTTGTTGAAACTTCTGTTGAGGAGCATATTTCTTCAATTGCAACCCATAGCTCCAACTCAGTTTCAACTGTGTTGGCAGATTCCTTGCCTTTCGAAGAAGACTGTGTAGTGCCATTCTTTTCGTCCTGCTGCTTCTTTCTGCAATCCTTGATCATGTGACCGCTTTTGTTGCAGTAGTGGCACTTACCTGAAAACTTCTTCTTCTTACCATTCTTCTTCTCTCCACCCTTCCCTTTGGATGTGGTTGAGAATGCTGCATCACTTCCGCCATCGCGGGTCTTCATTCGCATCTCCTCCTCTAGAAGCATCGCGCTGAACTCTTCAAAAGTGAGGGGTGGATTTCTTACCTGCGTGTTGAGTGTCGTGACCAACGCATCGTACTTTTGTGGAAGGATCCGAATGCACCTTCTGGCCAACTCTTTGCTGGTCTTTGTAATCCCAACCGCCGCCATCTGATCACGTAGATTCTTGATCCGTGTGATGAATGTCTCAGCTGATTCTCCATCAGAGCACCTCTCTGCAGCAAGCATATTCTCCAGATTTTAAATTCTGGTCTGATTCCGCGTTTCATACTGACCTTTCAGTATGTTCCAAGCCTCACTTGCCTTGTCTGTATGCTGAATCAGAGTCAAAACAGAATCACTTGAACTGGTAACAAGAGCGCAGAGTGCATCTGCGTTCCTTCGTTTCCATGCCCGAAGAAGATCTGCATTCGGTGGGGTTATGACGTTGGGGTTGTTTGGATTCGGTGATCCAACCGGTTCTGGATCCAATCCCAGAACAGTATCCAGAAGCTCGCATGAATCCAAGATCGCGCTGATCTTGAATTTCCATAAAGTATAATTCGTCCCATCGAGCATGTAAGAAAATAGTTCTGATACCATGTAAGAAAATAGTACGCAGCGGAAGATAACAACAAAACTGGAAGTACACGATGGAAAGCTGGAGAGAATACAAAAATTCTGATATACCAAACTGCTGATACAACTGATGGTTGGCTGTCCACCCGTGCGCTCTACAGACAGAGCTTCGATGGTGATCTAGACAGATGCTGGACGGAGGACTATGAGCGTGAAGAACTGGTGATCTGATGATAGGGGGTGGCCACTTATATAGTGTAAGTGGTTGATGGTCGGCCCTGTAATAGGCAGTCGGCCTAATAGACAGTCGGCCTGGAAGACCACCGACCCTTCAGAAAACATGCCGGCGGGTAGACGAAGGATCGCGCATAGGTCATACCGTCACCACCGGGGGCCTGCGCCCCCCGAACCCCCCCTTTGTGTAGACGGGTATCTACTCTTGGCTCCTAAGCTGTCTCATAACCATCTGGTCTACTCTAAGACCCCTTCCAGTGTCTAAACTGGGGATCCCTCCCAATATCCGATACCCATCATGGCTTCTCCTCATATGGGGGCCTTACAACATTGGGTACACAGAATATTGGTGGGTTACATGAGAGGTGGACATTTGAGCTAACTCTAACATAAAAATCATGGATGGAAATCATAGCACATATGTAAAGCACTCCATGTATATAGAGAACTTTTTACCTAGTCATAGAGAACTTGTAAATTTCATGCAAAGCACATTACAAGTAGAAAGCAATGGAAAAGCACTCATCAAGCAATCAAGAAAAGGACAAGCAGTCATAAAGCAGTAACAAGCACATGCAAAGCATTGCCAAAGCACATATAAAGCACATGCAAAGCACTGCCAAAGCACATGTAAAGCACTCTTCAAATAGAAAGCAGTCATCATTGAGCAATTCTTGTATCAATGAAAATCGGACTCAAAGACCATTACAAAGGACATAGCCACATGGTATCCCATGCATACAACAATGCTCTGTGCATACTAGTGATAGTAGTCCTCGCTAACTCTCTCTGATGATGACTAATTCTTGCCTTGGCTCTAACCACCACATCTACATTAGCTTCAATAGTACCAACAATAGTAACAAACCATTCATCATCATTGTTGTATTTTATTAAGGAGCATGTGTTGGTCTATCACTTAGCTACCTCTGCAACATTGCCTCTTTGTTGCTAATCTCTTCAATGCTTTATATAGAGGGGAGCAGAGCCTCACCATTGGCTGCTTTGCAAGAGCAGCTGAGCAGCCCACTGAAGCACCCACTCCATAGTAGCACGCAGGCCGACAGTTCATTGACATTGAGAAAGATTTTAGAATTGATGTCTTATATGGCATGGTTGAATTTATGAGCATTGAAAAAGGAAAAGGTATCATCAAGCATGGATGAGTTCATTGAGATAAACAAACTTGGTGAAGAAAGGTAAGTGTTGTGAAAACTAGACAAGGCATGTCAATGAGTGATGTCTTCTCAAGAGTATTACAATTTCATGATCTCATAACTCTTTGAGCATGTTTAATGCAAAAGGATGCAGTAATAGAGTCAAAGAGGTTTTTTTGCATACAAACATTCAAAATGGCTCTTTGATTATATCAAAATCGAGGATGGAATTACCAAAAAAATACTCAACATTTGAATTTGATATAGACATAATCGAGGATGCAACATGCAATGGATGGAATGTGACGAGAAGAGAGAAAAAAGAGCAACTATAGAGAATGATGTACACAAGGAACCAAAATGAACATATAGATGCATGAAGGGGAAGTAGGCTCTACTTGGAGTATGATACAAGAAGATCCGCAATATGCATTAGCAGATAAAACAGAATAAGAAGTTTCAATGAGGAGCACATGATCAATGCATTGTTATAAATAGATGGTAAATAGAGAAATATGCATTTCATTGACTTGCTTATAATTAGTTCTTTCTTTAAAATGATAAGAAAAGCCCTTAAATACTAAAGATCGAATCCCCATCAACCCTCTTTAAAATGAAAGAGGAGTCTATGAACTTGTTCCTTTAATGTAAGAAAGTGAAGGCACAATACTCGTGATGTAGCTCAGTAGTTTCAAGAGATCTCGATATTTCAATCCAAATTTATGGCTCTAATTTTTGGAGTCTATGGCATGTTTTAAAGCTTCTCGAATTCACTATTTCTATTTGAGTGGAATTTTGAATTCAAAGGATTTTGGGCTAAAGTTCCAAGTTTATGAAATATGTGTTCAATGTGAAGGAAAGGAACAAAAGCCACTTATGAAAATGAAAGAACTAGAAAAAATCCAAGGCATGAATATTTTTTTCTCTTGCTTTCCAAAAGACAAAGAAAACCAAGATTGAGGAATAAAAGAAACTAGATATGATGCTATAACAAACCAACATAGAAATATGCTTCCTATAATCACCCTCAAACTCTATTGATCAACAACATCCAACAATTTTATGAAACCTCCTACATCATGATGCAAGAAGGGGAATGGAACATAACCAAAGAATGACATTCTATAAGTAATATATTTTTTTAAGAAATATATAAGTAATATTTTGATTTAAGAAACCCTAACATTGTTATACTGCATAAATAAATAACTCTAACTTTCAACTTATAAATCAAATTGAAAATGACCAACATAATTAATTACATAATTTGGATGAGTGACCATGCAATGTATGCATGGGATAAAAATGCAATCTAAACCCCAAAATATTGAACATAAGGATGCTGGATAAGAGCTCTGTATAGGTAGATCCTCTAAATTTTGCCTCATGATAAAGCTACTATCGATTTCTTCTTGCTTTACCTCCCATGATGAGTGTGTCGAGCCTAGACTAAATAAGGAACCCTAATATACATCCTTATATCAAGAAAACATATAAATATATGAAGCTAATACCCAATGCAATAGTGGGAAAGATAATAAAAACCATCATAGAGTGGAGTCTAGTTCTTCACACCCTTTGAAACACATTGTGGTGTACTTTTATGATAACATTTTTTCCTCCATATTTTTGAACATTTTATTCCAAAAACATATATCAATTAGTGGAATAAACCAAATGTACTTTTATGAGTACTTTAGTTGAGTAAAAATTGGCTATGAAAGGAGATGCATTCCTTTGATGTGACAAGCTCCAATCCATCTTCCTCTCTGGTAATAAGCTTATAAGCCTCTTGCTTCTCCCTCATTGATGCATACATTTTTCCCATTTCGATCGAAATTCTATCCTTTTCCATTTGTGTTTCCAACTCCTCTATGGAGAACTTTTTTATCAGTATACCCCCATGTTCAACCCCTTGATGTGCAGACATGGAAAGTAATGATGTCCTTGCAAAGGCCTCTCATTGACGCTTGGAATTCACACTGTACACACACACACACACGTGCATGCATGCACACACAAACATGCACATGCACATGCATGCAAGTAGGAAAGAATGAATGCATGCATGCATATGCATGCGTGTGAGTAAGCATGTGCGCACACACACACACAAAGACACAAAGAGAGAGAGAGAGAGAGAGAGAGAGAGAGAGAGAGGGGGGGGGGGGAGAGAGAGAAAGGGAGGGAGGGAGAGAGGGGGGGGGAGAGAGAGAGAGAGAGAGAGAGAGAGAGTAAAATTCCATGTGGAGTGATAGAATTTGAGGTAGATTTGTAAGATAGGTGCCACTAGAAGAAGCCTAATAGTATACTAAATGATGTAACTAGTTTAGACTAATGGCGATAAATTTTGTACATATGTGTGCATGTGTGTGTGTGCGTGCACGTGCCTGAATGTGTGTGTGTAATATATCATAATATATACTTATGACAACTAGATTACAGTGGGTAAAGCATGCTTTGCTCTATTTATGTTTAGAAATCTGGCTTCACATCTTTTATTTTAAATGCTTTTAAGAATAAGTATTCTTTTAAAATGCACATGAGTTTTTCCCAAAGAGCAAAGTGGGGAGCCTTTCAAAGGCATACATGCCACCATTATTCTCATTGGCGTTGTAGAAGAATGTACATGGTATATAAGACTTACATTGTGCAATATGAGTAAGGCTTGGAACCTATGCTTCATCCAAATGATTTATCAGTGGCATTGTACAAGAAATCTAATGTACAAGAAATTAGGAAAAAGAAGAAGAAATGCAATGTACGTGGTATCTAAGACTTACATTGTTCGATATGAGTAAGGCTTGGAAACTATGTTTCATCCATGATTTACCATAATCTTTATAGAGACATTCACAAAATCTCTTATTTTTGAAGAAAACAAGTTCAAATAATATTCTACATTAGCACGAAAGACTAACTTTTGTCACGCAATATCCAAATTTAAAACAAGAATTTACAATTGATACAACTTTCAAGTTGTATTAAAATATAATAAAAAAATATGGATTCAATGAAGATAGCATAGAAAGGCACCATGTATCTATGTTGTAGTTATGCTTTTGTAGTTTGTACAAAGTTTACATTAAGTATTGAAAAAGGGAGAAATCTGGATTCAATGAAGAT
Organism: Dipteris shenzhenensis; assembly: GCF_047967505.1. Lineage (NCBI taxonomy): Eukaryota > Viridiplantae > Streptophyta > Polypodiopsida > Gleicheniales > Dipteridaceae > Dipteris > Dipteris shenzhenensis. Next base: position 565,015 of record NC_141606.1, read on the forward strand.
AGAATAGAAAGGCACCATGTATCTTTGTTGCTATTATACTTTGTACAAACTTTACTTTAATTATTGAAAAAGGAAAAAGTGATACAACAAAGCCACAGATAAGGGACATTCTTCACCTCTTATTAAAAACATATATATTTATTCTTAAAACAAAGAAATATTGCATAGGCTAACCTCCTCCCTTGTGAGAAGGCCATGCACATGAAAATACCACATTGTGTGTGCATGCGTCATGGATGCAAGCATGCACGCATAAGTCTATACATTTGTGCATGCCCATGGTTGCACATAGACATCTTTACTACATCCTTCGTGTGACTTGTGCATATTGACCAAAGATGTTTATATGCATAGTTAATAGGCCTCATGAGGAGCTTACAATGATGCATACACTCATACTTTATGCACACCATCTAGTATAAAAGAAAAAAAGAAAAAAAAAAGGTGTTTAGCCAAGTTTAGTCTACATGAGTGTGAGAATTACAAAAAGGGACAAAATGGACAAGGATATGAACATGCATGAAGGATTAAAAATGAGGCAAATTATCAAAGGCTAAGTTAGCTTAGAGTTCATATCATCGTAAACATGTGCCATGTATTTTGTGTAAAAGAAAGCTAGAAAGAAGGAATCAATGATGTAGGTAAGTCCATGAAGGGCAAACGTAACAAATGGGGAAGTAGTACATGAATCATTAGCTGGAAGCTACAAGTGCATGAGCATGGCATGATAAAGTTGGAAAACACATGCACTTGTGTGTGCATGCATGTATGCACACATGAATCAATGGTAGCTATGGAGAGAGAGAAAGTTGAGAGTTGAGGTATGTGATGTGGGATAAACACACATCCTTAACCATAAGCACATATATATTGTGATTAGGGATGGTGAGAGTTTTGAGAGTGTTTTTTCCCACACCCACCCATACTTCCATGGCTAACTACAAGGTCCCAACCTCCCATGGCATCTGTAATAGGTAGCGGAGGCTTCTCAAGGGAATCGAACACGAGCAGCCCGCTCAAGTCGGTGAATGGCCCAATCTCTTGAGCTCCATTGCTTCACAAGTTTTGAGAGTATTTGAGGTGAAATGGAAATGGTAGAGCAAACTATAAACATGAAGCTAAGGACGGAAGGGAGGGGAGAGAGAGAGAGAGAGAGAGAGAGAGAGAGTGGATAGGGTGGTGGGAAAAGGTGTGTAAAATGAGGTGGGGGGGGAAGAAAGAGCTCTAACCACACATTATTAGAACGCGACAGCGAGTTAGGGGCCATCCGATCCCATCCCATCCCACACGAGGGAAAGGGAGTGTACACGTGTGCCCCCTTCCCAGCCCCGAGTGACTTGCCTCCCTACTTATCTCCACCACTTGTTGCGGAGCTCCCTCCTCACTCTTCCTTTCCTTCTTCCTTTCACCTCCTCTTCAAGCTTCAGCTATGGAGTACTACCCAGGCCCCGGCCGCAATCACCTCTTTGTCCCTGGCCCTGTCAATGTTCCTGAACAGGTCCTTCGTGCCATGAACCGTAACAATGAAGATTACCGCTCCCCTGCCATGCCCAAGCTCTCCAAATCCGTCATCGAAGACGTCAAGCAGATCTTCAAGACCACTGCCGCTACCTCCTTTATCTTTCCCACCACAGGTGACATGTCTTGTTCCGCAGCTGCCTTTGTTGTTGATTAGTCCCGCTCGCATATCTTGCTCTGGAATTCGGTTGTTCTTTGCTTCGTTGTAGGGACCGGAGCTTGGGAAAGCGCGCTCACCAATACTTTGTCCCCGCGGGATAAGATCATCTCGTTCCGTCTCGGGCAATTCAGCCTTCTGTGGGTCGATCAGATGCAGCGACTCAACTTTGATGTCGATGTTATCGAATGCGAATGGGGATGCGGGATTGACCTTGCTCGCTTGAGGGCCAAGCTTCAAGCTGATTCTCGCCATGAAATCAAAGCCGTTTGTGTGGTGCACAACGAAACAGCAACCGGGGTTACAAACAATCTAGCTGCTGTACGTTCGGTACTGGGTAAGTCAAAAAGGCTTTCGCGCGCGGCCTCTTCTTAGCCGGCGGCAAGTCGGTTTCTCTGTATGTGTGCTCAATCGTCTCGCGCTGACCCTTCATGCTTGCGTTTTACGGTTCTTGGTCACCAATGTCCTCATCCGTTTATGCCTGTGCGCTGTGGATGAATTAGACGCATGCAGGCACCCGGCTCTTTTCCTTGTCGATGGTGTATCATCGATCGGAGCACTGGATTTCCGCATGGACGAATGGGGTATCGATGTCGCATTGACTGGGTCGCAGAAGGCCCTCTCTTTGCCAACAGGGCTAGGCATAGTGTGCGCCAGTCCCAAAGCCTTGGAGGCTGCCAAAACAGCCAAGTCTCTCCGGGTGTTTTTCGACTGGAATGATTATCTGAAGTTCTACAAGATGGGCACGTATTGGCCCTACACGCCGTCCTCCCAGTTGCTGTATGGGCTGCGAGCTTCTCTTGACCTCATATTTGAAGAAGGCCTCGACAACGTGATTGATAGGCATCGTCGATTCGGCCATGCTACAAGGTATGTCTCCTTTTCCTTGTCTTCGGGGCTGTTCGAAGTTCGATCTTTGTGGAAGGCAAGTTACTGGGGTCTTTCCGTGCAATAAATGCCAGTCGTTTCTGGTTTGTATCGCCAGACTTGCAGTGGAGGCATGGGGGTTGAAGAATTGTACTCAGAAACCCGAGTGGTTTAGTGACACTGTCACGGCTGTAGTGGTCCCTTCTCACATCGACAGCGCACAAATTGTAAGGCAGGCCTGGAAGAAGTATAATCTGAGTCTGGGTTTGGGACTGAACAAGGTTGCCGGCAAGGTATTCCGCATCGGGCACCTGGGAAGTCTGAATGAGGTAGGACGCAACTGCTAGCAGGCCGCTGCATTGAGCTTTCTGCCAAGGTCTATTGATGCTACAGTCGGGTAATCCGTTAATGGCGTGTGGGTGTGTTGTTTTTTGCAGCTGCAATTACTGGGAGCCCTGTCTGGAGTAGAGATGGTATTGAGGGATGTGGGTTATCCAGTGCAACTGGGGAGTGGAGTGGCTGCAGCTTCCGCATTTCTCTCGCGTTCCACACCATTGATCAAGTCAAGAATCTGAAGACCAGATTGCGGTTGAATCGGTCTCTTGTCCACATTTTCCATGCCCTGTCCACTAGATCATGTTTTTCGTGCTGTACAACGATACCCCAACTGATATGAAGGAGGCTTGGAACCCATATATAGGGGGATGTAGCAAGATCCCAAGGGAAAGGTCTATGGCCCCCTTGGTTCCTTTGTATGTGTATAAAAATAGCGAGCTGCCCAAGAAGACACAAGCATCTCACTTTATTAAGAGAGAGAGAGAGAGAGAGAGAGAGATGAAAGTGGTGTGTGTGTGTGAGAGAGAGAGAGAGAGTGTTTTTTTTTTAATGTGTGTGTGTGTGTGTATGTGTGAGAGTGTTTGTTTGTGTATGTGTGTGTGTGTGAGAGAGAGAGAGATAGATGAAAGTGTTGTTGGTGAGGTGGGGAGGGGAGAGAGAGAGAGAGAGAGAGAGAGAGAGAGAGACACACACACACACACACACACACACACACACACACACACACACACACACGATAGCTTTCACAATAGCTAGGTTTACTAACTTCAAAAATTGGAACTAATTGAAAATGGTATTTCTTTTCAAGATCTTCTATGGAGAAATTGCATGAATTTTATCATAAGTAATCAAAGCAAATTGGTAATTCAACTTTATATGGAAGCGGTCTTGCCAAATAGATGATTACTACATTGAATATTTTTATGAATTTATTAGATAAAAAGTGAAGAGAGAAATTAATTGAAGATTATAATAATGTAGAGGAGATCTTAAGTACCCACTTTGAACATTGAAGAATGAAGAAAAGAAATTCGATTAATTAGAGGAGTGAAGAATGTAATTGAGCTAAGGTAGAAGAGAGAAAATTTGGGTGTACATTACATTGAAAAAAAGAAATTTGATTTAAGTTAAGAAATTGATTTAGCAAAAGTTAGGGGAAGAAATTCTGTATGAGACTCATAGTCAAAACTACTGCTCGAAAATCAAGAATGTTCTTAGAAGTGTAGTTTTCTTGAAACAGTCATAAATCCAAAAGTTTCTAAGCAATATCTTGAGCGAGAATTTGAGGGGAGGTAGAAAGAGTGTTGAGGTAGAGACAATTACAGTGGAGGGGAGAGTCTGAGCAGGGCAAGGCGGAGGGGGGTTGAATGAAGTTGAGAGGGAGGTTAAGAGATAGTCATAGAGCTGAGGAAATTGAGAGATGGATATGGAGGTGAGGAAGGAAAGGTGGCGAGGATGAGTAAGGAAGGGGAAGAGTATAGACAAAGTTGTAATGGTAGGGTGGAAAAGGAGATGGTCGAGGACAAGCATTGGGTGGTAGCACAATTGGTGGGACCTAAAAAGTAGTGTGCATTGTCAATGCCTTTTAGTGCTTGTAAAAAAATCTTTCAAATTAATTGTGAGATTACTTAGAAGTGTAATTTAAAAATAAAAACCATATCTCACATCCATCATGCGTAATTAACAAAGACTATAATTGCTTGTCTTGCTTCTTTGCATTGAATATGCAACTCTCTCTCTCTCTCTCTCTCTCTCTCTCTCTCTCTCTCTCTCTCTCTCTCTCTTTTCTCTTGTCGTTCAAAGTGTTTTCTTTGCATTCTTTCATTCGGAAATAGCCTCAGAGTAGCAACGTTTAAAAAAGATATTGGAAGAGGTGAGATCGTAAGGGCAGTGGAATTTGTGAATTTTTCCACTTCTTAGATGACATTGCAAATAAGGGTAGATGGTAATGCTTTATGTTACTTTTTGCAAGTGCGTCTAGTTCATTTGTCTATAGAACTTGAGGATGTCAATGTAGAGACACTGACGCAATTGACTTATCAAGGAAAAGAGGTAGACATTGCCAAATAGCATGACGCTTCAAAGAAAAGAAAGCAATGACAAAAAGCAAGGGTGAAGCAAGCTATAGTGACGTAGGCAAATGTTGTCGAACATGGACAAGAGATGAAACATAGCAAAGGAGGTTGTCTCCTTCCTTGATGAATGGACTCAAAAACCAGAGAAAATATATTTCTTATTCATCCCAATATCAAGCACTTTCGCAATGGCAACGGAGAAGTTCAGTTGTTGCAGGGAGCAATCGTATCCAACATATGCAATGCCTTAACTCCTGCCAAACAACCACGGTGGCATGATGAAGTTGTATTCCAAAGGTCTACTATGATGATGTTGATGAATTCTTATGGGCAAGAATGCCAAGGTTTCAACATTTCAAAGGCTTCCAAGCTTTTGAGTGTCTAGAGGAGAAACTTCTACTCTACAAAATCTCACTTGCCCATCGAAAAATAGGGAATGTTGTTGCTATTCTCCTCTTGAAGACAACAACAATGATTCAGAAGCATTACATAGGAGGTTCAAGATATTGTGGTTGTATTTTAGGCTCAAGAAACATGAGTCGCCCCAATAAGAAAGATGTTTATAGAAAGAGGAAAAGCACTAAAACCTATGTAGGGCACCCTATCCATCTTCTTAGGAACATCAGGTCTAAATTCGCCTCCCGATGATTCCTCTTTTGAGTCATCATGAATTGTCACACATTTAAGTGGATCTTTTGTTGGATTACTTTGCAATGCTGTTTGGTCCTCTTGCATGGCCGTGTCATTCTAAGCTTCTCTTGTAACTACTTATTAGTTTTTGCTTGTGCTTTATAGTGTGCCTTAACAATGTTAGAAGTGTTTTTACATGTGCCCAGCAATGTTTGGCACTTTAGAAGCGCTTTTGCAAGTGCTGTAGGGTTGGCTGTCTTTTCACTTTAGAAGCTTCTATGGTATTGGATTCATGCTGAGTGATTGCTTTACCAGTGCTTTCTTTTTAAAAATTGCTTTTTGATAGCTTGATTGTTCGTCTGGTTGTTAGTGCTTTAGCAATGTTCTGTGATTGCTTTGGTAGTGATTTGCATGTGCTTGTTACTGCTTTAGCAGTGCTTTATGACTGCTTGTCCTTTTCTTAACTGCTTTATGCGTGCTTTTCCACTGCTTTTTACTTATAAGGTGCTTTGCATGAAATTTACAAGTTCTCTATATGTGCTTTGTAACTACTTTGAAAGCACTTTAACATTGATTTGTGGTTGCTTGTCCACTGCTTTCTATTTGAAGAGTGCTTTACATGTGCTTTTCAGTGCTATGACAATGCTTTAGTGGTGCTTTATCACTGCTTGCTTTTGTGATTAGTTTGGTAGTGTTTTAATAAAGGTCTATATGTGGTTTGGCACGTTATTTGCATGTGCTTTTGACTTAGATTCTGCTAGGAATTGCTCAGTGACTGCTTTGCTGTTGCATTCTTTTTAAAAGCTACTTTTTGATAACTTGAATTTTTGATAGTTTGTCAATGCTTTGGCATTGTTTTGCATGAGCTTGTTACTACTTTTGCAGTGCTTTATGATTGCTTGTCCTTATCTTGACTACTTTATGAGTGCTTTTTCATTGCTTTCTACTTGTAATGTGCTTTGCATGAAATTTACAAGTTCTTTGTATGTGCTTTGTGATTGCTTTGAAAGTGCTTTAACATTGATTTAGCACTGCTTGTCCACTGCTTTCTATTTGAAGTGTGCTTAACATGTGCTTTGGCAGTCCTTTGCATGTGTTTTGCATGTGCTTGTTTTGCTGCTTTGCATGTGCTTGCTACTGCTTGGCAGTGCTTTATTACTGCTTGTCCTTTGCTTTTCTTGACTGCTTCATGAGTGCTTTTCCTTTGCTTCTACTTGTAATGTGCTTTGCATGAAATTTACAAGTTCTCTATATGTGCTTTGTGACTGCTTTGAGAGTGGCTTAACATTGATTTATGGTTGCCTGTGCACTGCTTTCTATTTTAAAAGTGCTTTACATGTGCTTTGCATGTGCTTTGGCAGAGCTTTACATGTGCTTGTTACTGCTTTGCATGTGCTTGTTGACTGCTTGTCCTTTTCTTGACTGCTTGATGAGTGCTGCTTTTCCATAGCTTTCTACTTGTAATGTGCTTTGCATGAAATTTCCAAGTTCTCTGTAAGTGCTTTGTTACTGCTTTGAAAGTGCCTTAACATTGGTAGTGCTTTATGACTACTGGTCCTTTTCTTGATTGCTTTATGAGTGCTTTTCCACTACTTTCTACTTTATAATGTGCTTTGCATGAAGTTTACAAGTTCTCTATATGTGCTTTGTGACTACTTTGAAAGTGGCTTAACATTGATTTGTGGATGCTTGCCCACTGCTTTCTATTTTAAGAGTGCTTTACATGTGCTTTAGCATAGCTTTATATGTGCTTTGGCAATGCTTTGCATGTGCTTGTTGACCGCTTGTCCTTTTCTTAATTGCTTGATGAGTGCTTTTCCACAGCTTTCTACTTGTAATGTGCTTTGCATGAAATTTACAAGTTCTCTGTATATGCTTTGTGACTGCTTTGAAAGTGCCTTAACATTGATTTGTGGCAACTTGTCCACTGCTTTCTATTTAAAAAGTGCTTTACATGTGCTTTGGAAGTGCACAAACTGCTTGAAGTACTATACTGCTACAAGTAAGGAATTCAAGTGTTAGAAGAAGACATGTAGCTCGTCGAGACCTACATATCCTCTACATATATATGGGGTGGAGTGTGAGAGCAAGTCATTGCCAGAGAGCTTGAAGTCTCAACAGATGTCTGAGACATGATTAGAGCATTGACAAAGGTACACAAATAGGTGAGAGGAACACCTACACCAAGTTAGAAGGATGTGATAGGATCATACCAAACCAAGATTAAAGATGAAGTTGAAGCCAAGGATGGTGAATAGACGGCAAAGAATGGGAGTAGCGGGTGGCCCCCCATAGTGAAACGCACATGGAGCAAGAAGACTTGACCTTGCAAGTAGAGAGGCATCATCTGACTACTAAAGACAAAAAAGGATGGCATCATTTCACCGAAGAAGGTAAAGACAAATGAGGATGGTGACAATGAAGGAGAAGGCAATGCATGAGCCACAGGTGCCTTGCCCTCAACAATGCTAAGATCATCAAAGCCAACAATCCCTCATGAAAAAGAACCATGTGTAAAATTGAGGGAGGAGTAATGAAAATCAAAAGGACAGTAGAGGGAATCTGAGCAGCCAAGGAAAATTTTGAGGGCTAAAGAAAACTAAGCTATCAAATGAGAGAGGACCCTAACATGGCCAAAGATGTAATCAAGCCAGTGGCCAATGAACAAGAAACTCAAGAGCTCAAGAATAATGCAAGCAGCAATTAAGCCAAAGAGCAAAGGATCAAAGCCATGAAGGAATTGGCAATCAAATCCAAGAATCAATCTGTCGAAGCAACAAGGAGGCAGGCTAAGGAAGAGGCCAAAGCACAAGCCAAGCAAGAGGCAAAGGAATGAGTAGCCATAGAGACCATGCATGTGGCTTGGCTCAAAAAATTCCAAGAGATGTTAAAAACTAAGAAAAAGAGGATTATTGAGCTGAGAGAGCAAGAACAAGCAAGGGTGTTCCCAAAGGAGCCAATGGACTTGCATACTGAGGTTCTCCGAATGCAAAGAGAATTAAGCCACCGAAGCAGCAAGGAGGTAGGCTAAGGGAGAGGCCAATGCACAAGCCAGGCTAAGGAATGATCAGCCAAAGAGGCCATGCATGTGGCTTGGCTCAAACAATTCTAAGAGATGTATGAAGCTAAGAAAAAGAGGATTATTGATTTGAGAGAGCAAGAATGAGCAAGGGTGTCCCCAAAGGAGGGCCAATGGGCTTAGATGTTGAGGTTCTCTAGATGCCAATGTCCCTACCAAGAGCCCACTAGTGAAAAGAAATACACAAAGCAACTCAAGGAGGAAGGGGTGGAGTAGAATGAGTGGTCATCTTCCTAATTTTGTTGTCCATCGTACTCAATGCAAAGCAAGTGTGTTGAGACAGGCAATGAAGTTGAGGCTTAACCAAGTGAACAAGATATGACAATTAGCAACAATAAACCATAGAACCTCATTACTCGACTTGTTGTTCATAGTCTAATGCTCTAGGATCCAAAGAGTAAGAATGACCTAATCATATGTTTGGACATGGGCAAAGATATGTATGACCAAATGAATGAGATATCGATGAGACTGAGGCCCAAAAGATTTATGATCTCTTTTGCAAATACAAGCTCCCTCCAACCCCACCATGGTGGAAAGACAATGTGCATCAAAGGTTCAAGGTATTCTAGCTTAGGAAAGCTCTCAACCTTGCTTCCATCAGCAAGAGAAGGATTGTAAAGCAGAGAGAAGGCTCGAGACTTATTCTATTATTGCAGCTTTCATTTCTATATCTTTGAGTGAGATCATCAATCTTTTACTCAATCCCCTCAAGGAATTAAGATCTTTGAAAGATTTGGAAGAGATGTAGCTGAGTCTGCAATAGTCCCCCAAAAGCTCAAAATAGTCAAAGCCTCCATGGAGGCATCAATTGTCCCATCCAACCAGTTGGCAGAGTAGATTGATGTGTTACCACTACTAAAAATCAATTCTCTCTTAGAGAATTGTGCTAGATTTGCATTCGAGGGAAAAGTTTAGTGGAATATGGGTCGTACCATGCATTGAGAGGGCCTTGGTTGAAGATAATGAAATCTACATTACAGACCACTGCACTCGTTGAAATATCACACTAGTGATTGTTGAAGCCTTTATAGAAAGGTTTGTGGATGCTGTGAAAGTGGATAGCTACATATGGATAGGTAGGCCTATTTTTAAGCCAAATAATTACAATGATGTTGCGACTTGTGATTTCTCATTGCACATTGATGCAACTACTACTATAATTAAGTCTAAGCCATTTCCATGCAATATCTCTTTTTTCCTCGAGAAAACCATTAGTAAGTTAGTGGGAACGTAGCCGGTCCTTTGCTTGACCTTGCCACAATTGGCTTTGTGGTGCTTAATATTGATGCTATTACAAGTCGAGTGGTGGCGAGCTCAAACAGCTAGCAATTATTGATGGGCCTCTTTTAACCATTAGAGTAACTGTAACTATTTTTACTCTTTCTTTTCCTTTAACTCCTTCAGTCCTTTGATATGTTAAATGCTTCCTTGTTGAAGCAATTGTGGCCCTCGTTTATGTTAGAGTGTCATGCTGAGTGTTACCACATGATTAATAGCTTCTTAGAGAATGGATCAGCAATTTATGTTGTACACAACATAGACATGTGGAAACAAAGGAGTAACATGCTATAAGTCTTGGTTGGCATGATTCTAATGTCTACTCCTACTATTGAAATAGACTAGCTACACTAATGCACTTATGGAGTCTCCATGAAGCCTATAAAGTTTGTACTAAATTGTTACAAAGCAAAACTATTTCTAATCGTAATATAAGAATACCTTTTTTGAAAAAGTCTCTTGATCCTTTGTTAGCGTCATAGGGCAGATTTCCTTTCAAGTGTTTTTGGTTGAATGAACATCAAATTCCTTTCATAGGCTTTTTGAACTAGCTACCTATAGTTTTTTTTTCTGGATAATGTTTTGTTACTGCAACAAGCATCTTTCATTAGTTGCTTAAAATAGATGTAGAGCACTATTTCTTGTCAAGTATTGTTTATTCTTCAAGCATCAAGTATCTTCTAGTAGTCTCACTGAAATACAATTTTGAACCTTCAAAGTCATCTATGGCAACTTTGTAGAGTTCATTCTTGACCTCTTGGTAAAAAACTTAGTAACAATTTCAAGATTTTGAGTTCACTGGTGCTTATCTTGGACTAATGGTTCTACAATCAAGTCGGAAAGTTAATCGTTGCCAGTGAAGCAAAGTCAAAGCCCTCATTGTTCAATTTGTTGGTTCAAAACATAAACAATTTACGGATCTTAAGTGCTCGAATTCTTACATTGGACTAATAAATCTCTATTGAAGCCACAAACTCAACCATTGGAAATCTTCTTGGTGTGAGATTGATATTTTCCAAGCCCATTTGCTACAAAAACACTTTGGATGTATAAGGTAGCAGGAGGTGACTAAACTATTAAAATTTGAATGTAGATCTGCAATAAATGTTGGATTTTTAGAACCAATTTCCAAATAGTAGAAGATAGAGCATGCAAGATCTTTTGGCATTCATGCACAAGCCAAGCATTTTGTGCACTCAATTGAAATTTTTAAGTGCAATTATTCAATTCTAGATGGCCAATGAATTGATAAACCATTCATGTAGAATTTTAACTCTAGAAGACATTGGTGCCTTGCAAATTGATCCTTCTCTTACCCAAATGCTCCCCTCAAATCAAAATATATTGTATGCATTAGTGCATTTCATGGACAATCAACCTAGTGCAAAGATGATTGTCGGACCAGTATAGTAGCAAGTGTTGATGATTGATGTTTGTGTGCTTGTGGTTGTCCAGCTATGGCCTAGCATGGATTGGTGAATTGTGGTTGGTATGGTGATCGTTGGAAAAAAGTTCTGAGAATGTTGGTGAGGTGATTGGATGAATGCATTTTTTTCTTTGAAGGTTGATGTTGAAATCTTTGATGATTATTGTTGGTTTGCTATCATCTATTGCTGCCAATGTGTTATCCCAAATTTTAATGAATTCTTTGATTTTTGTCTTAGGTGATTTGTATGTTCTAATGATATCTATTGTTTCAAATGTTTGGTTTGTGAAGGTAGCACTTATAAGCTCTCTACCTTTGTTTGCTATTGATGTGCTTCCAATTAGATGTTGTATATCTCTATAAAGAAGCAAAAGTCCATATGAAATTTATGTTGTTGAAGCCAAGTAGGAGGGGATGGGATGTTTGTATGTCGTTTATCTCTTGCAAGCATAAGATGGTAGCAGCCATAAGTATATCAATTGCCAATATGTCCTTTTTGTATGTATTTAGCAATACATTATGGAGCAACTCAAATATGATGAGTTAGTATTTCTTAATGAAGGCATTCCATCTTGTTGTCATTTGTAGCCATGTTATTTCTTTGAGAACATTGGTATTGTTAGATATCAATGCTCCACTCATGTAATTATGCGGAAACCAGGTAACTCTACTTGTAAGCCCCCCATATGAGGAGAAGGCATTTGAGTAGCTCGGTTATTCGGTAGGTCCTGGTTTGGACACCAGATGGGGGCCATGTGTGGCCTGATGGGTGGACGGTTTCAGATAGAGTTGGCACACCGTAACTAGGCTACATGCAAGTGTAGGAAGGCATCCCTTGACTGACCGCACTGAGGGTAGATGGAGCATTTCCCGAGGCTGCCCACTCTCGAGTTACGGGGCCCGTTTGGAGCCTCAGATGATCCCGGATGGCTCTGGGACGAAGAATAATCATAGGTTAGTTGCTCTGTTTTGCACACCGATTCTATTGTATGGTCAGTGGCCTATTTCGAGACCCACCCCCAGTCGATCATTTTGGGCGGACTGGGTCGGTCACTCAAGTGAGCCTAACCGACTATGACTGGTGGCTATATAAGAGCAAGCCCATGAAGCCCATTTCATCACTGGCTATAACAACCCTAATTCCTTAGCATCCAGCCTCCGTCTTCTACTGTTTCTAGCACGCCATCGAAGCTTCTTTCACAAGAGCGCACGGTTGGGAGGCAGCGCCATCTATTGTATTAGTTCTATAGTAATCAGATTTTTGATTCTTTATACTATCTTGTTTTCTCTCTTGCGTACGAGATCCTGTTATTTGTTAAGCACAGACGTAATTATTTTTTTACATGGTATTAGAGCCTGGACTCTAGCAAGAAGATTTGGTAGTGTTTTTCTATTTGTGAGCAGATTGTGAGAGATGGCCCAGCCTGCAAGACTGCAAATCCCATCGTTCAGTGAAAGCGGAAAGTTGGACGGCTCTAACTATCCACTCTGGAACTTCAAGATGAAGACCATCCTAAGTACATACGAGCTTTGGGACACTGCTACTGGGGTGGATGTGAGGCCCATTGTGAGACCGGATCTAACCAATGCAGGACAATAGATAGTACCAACTGCAGATGAGATTCTCACGTGGACAAGAAGAAATGCAGATGTGCTGTGTTCTATTGTCTGCAGTGTTAGTGATTCCATCATGGCGTTAATTCAACATGTCACCACAGTGGAGGCATGGATGGTCTTGAAAAATCAGTACGAGACCACGAATCAGACGCGAATTTAGAATTTAGAGACTCAACTCGCGAACAGAAGCTGTCTGAGTCTGAAGTGGTAGAGAAGCCTTCATCACCAAGGTGAAGAATCTGTGCGATCAGATGACTGCGATTGGCATCACTAGCAAGAATCTAGCACGAAGGTGCATACGGATTCTCCTACCAAAGTACGATAGTCTTATTACAGCACTGAATATGCAGAACAGAAATCCGTCCCTCAACTTTGAGGATTTTAGCGCGATGCTTTTGGAGGAGGAGATGCATCAAAAGACGAGGACTGGAGAAGATTCGGCTTTCTGGACCGGATCAAAGAAAGGTAAGGGTAAGGACTCTAGTAACCCATCTTCTTCTAATGATAAAAAGAGAAAGAAGAAGATCAAGTGCTTCTATTGCAACAAGGTAAGGCATAAGCAGAATGAGTGCCGAAAGAAGATTACAGATGAGAAGAACGGAGTAAAGAAAGAGTCCAGCAATAGCGCGCAGGCAGTACCAGTAGAGCTGTTCATCTCAATTGAGGAGATTTGCATGGAGGCAGTTCATGTATCTGTGGATGAATCGTGGATCATTGATAGTGGTGCATTGCACCACATGACCAATCGGAAGGATTGGTATACCTCTCTACAGCCGGTAGGGAATGACATCTTGGTAGCAATCGGCAATGATGCAAAATGTCCAGCAAAAGAAAAAGGTACGATTGCTCTCAAGTCAGATGGAGTTGTAAAATAGGTGTCTGATGTTCTTTATGTGCCAGATATCAAGAGGAACTTGTTGTCCGTTTCCGTGATCATGGATCGGGACCTCAAAGTTCAATTCGATAAGAATGGTGCACAGATTCTGGATCTTCAAGGGAAGGTCATTGGTAAAGGTACACGGTGCAATAACATTTATGAACTCTCAGCTTTCAGTGCTCCAGCGGATGTGAAGAACACTAAGCTATGGCATGAGAGGTTTGGTCATCTAAACCTTAGTTCTTTGAAGGAGATGCATAAAAGTGGAATGATTGTAGACCTACCAGAAATTTCGGATCTACCCGATGTATGTGAAGCTTGCATGATGGGCAAGCAGCATCGGCATCCCTTTCCTAAAGAGGCTAGCAGGACAAAGGCTCCTCTAGAACTTCTTCACACGGACCTCTGCAGAAAGATGGAGACGGAAGCTTTGGGTGGTTCCTACTACTTCATGACGCTTCGATGACTACAGTAGAAGGATATGGATATACTTCCTGAAGACTAAAGACGAGGCTTTTAGTAAGTTCAACGAATGGCATGTAATGGTCGAGAAAGGTCAAGAAGTTGAGATCAGATAGAAGTGGAGAGTTCACATCAACTGAATTCAAAAGTTACTGCAAAAGTCACGAAATCAAGAGGCAAAAACCCCCGCCACATACATCACAGCAAAATGGAGTAGCAGAACACAAGATGCGTGTCATCTATGAAATGGGCTGAAGTATGATGAAAGGGAAAGATTTTCCAAAGACTTTCTGGGCTGAAGCATGTAACACTGCAGTTTACATCCTGAATTGTACCTACATAAAGGCTGTGAACAAGATGACTCCACTACAAGCCTTTTCTGGTAAGAAACCTTCAGCTACACATTTAGAGTTTTTGGATGTGACTGTTTTGTGCATGTCCCTGATGCTACTAGGACCAAATGGGAACCGAAGAGCTAGAAGTGTATTTTCTTGGCCTACAGTGAAGAGGCGAAGGGTTACTGTCTCTAGTTGCATCAATTGGAGGAGGATGCTTCCTTCCCAGACAACCAAGTTCAGGATATCCATCTAGTACTGCCACTAGTAGCAGACCAAACTCCCCCAACGGTGCTTGGGAGGATTCAAGACAAAGAAGATGAAGAAGACCCTGCAGAACCACAATGGCAATGGCCATTCCCGAAGTGAGTAAAGTAGCTTTTGGATGGCAGAGAACCTCCAGCCATTGAGGAGGAACCATCTGAACACCGCCAGTCCAAGAGATTAGAGGAGCAAAGAAGGGCGCAGGAACACTTGGTCAACTATGCTTTGATAATAGAAGTGATCCATGCTGATGAACCCATGTCTTAAAGAGGCACAAGGTGATGATAAGTGGATGGAGGCTATGCAGTCGGAGTATGGCTCCATAATGAAGAACAACACTTGGGACCTTGTGGATCGACCACCAAAACGCAAGGTAATCGGAACCAAGTGGGTGTACAAGACCAAGTACAAGTCTGATGGCATGTTGGATAGCTACAAGGGTCGGCTCATGGCAAAAGGATTTGCACAAATACATGGTTTTGATTATTAAGATACTTTTGCTTCCACAACTCGACTAACCACAATTCGCAGTGTTCTGGCTTTAGCTACCCAGGGAAGTTGGCTCGTGTTTCAGATGGATTTGAAAGCCGCCTTTTGAAATGAAGATCTCAAGGAGGAGGTATACATGGAACAACCACCAGGTTTTGAGATCCCCGATTCAAAAGGTAAAGTTTGCAAACTGAAGAAGGCACTTTACGGGCCAAAACAGGCCCTACGAGCATGGTACCAGTGAATTGATGCCTACTTTCTTCAAAATGGGTTCAGGAGGAGCCCATCTGATGCAAATTTGTATATCTTCAGAGAAGGAGGTAGTTGTATGATCGTGGTCCTTTATGTGGACGACCTTGTCATAACAGGGAACCATGAAGAGAAGATCTCACAGACGAAGCATTTGCTAGGAAGAGAGTTTGAAATGACAGACCTCAGACTGCTACATTTCTATTTGGGGATTGAAGTTTGGCAGGAGCCGAAACAGATCTTCATTTCATAGCTGAAGTATTTCTATTTGGGGATTGAAGTTTGGCAGGTGCCGAAACAGATCTTCATTTCATAGCTGAAGTATGCTGGAGAGATACTGAAGGCATTTGGCATGGCTGAGTGCAAGACAATTAGTACCCCTATGGAGGTTGACGCGAAGATCTCAAACGAGGATTCATCACCACTATTGGATGAAGTGAAGTACAGAAGGCTTGTGGGCAGCTTGATTTACCTGTGCAACACACGGCCGGACATCAGTTTTGCAACTGGTGTACTAAGCAGGTTTTCCAATAAGACCCGAGAGAACCATTGGAGGGCAGGGATGTGGGTGCTAAAATACATCAAAGGCACACTTGATTATGGCATCACCTATACCAAGGGCAACATCTTGACCGGATTTTATGACTCAGATTGGATAGCAGGAGATCAGTGACAGGGTATTGTTTCTCACTTGGATCTAGAGTTGTGTCATGGGTCAGCAAGAAGCAACCCACAGTTGCTCTTTCTTCTACCGAGGCCGAGTACAAATGTGCATGCTTTACTTCTTGCGAGGCAGTGTGATTGAGGAGGATTTTCGGGGACATGGGTGCAGTGCAAAACAAGCCTACGCAGTTATCATGTGACAATCAGAGTTGCATGGTGATTGCAAAGAAATCGGTGTTCCACGCTCGCACAAAACACATTGAGATTCAATATCACTTTGTACACAAGCTCATCATGGATGGAGAGGTCGACTTGGTGTACTGTCCGACTACAGAGAATGCTGCGGACATCTTCACCAAGGCTCTTGGAAGAGACTTGCTGGAGAGGCATCTTCATTGACTTGGCATTGGGCTGAAAAAGTAAGTTCACTTGCAGGTGGACATTGAGGGGGGGTGTTAGATATCAATGCTCCACCCTTGTAACTATGCGGGAACCAACTAACTCTACTTGTAAGCCCCCCATATAAGGAGAAGGCATTTGAGTAGCTCGGTTATCTGCTAGGTCCTGGTTTGGACATCAGATGGGGGCCATGTGTGGCCTGATGGCTAGATGGCTTCAGATAGAGTTGGCACACTACCAACTAGGCTACTTGCAAGTGCAGGAAGGCATTCCTTGACTGACCGCACTGAGGGTAGATGGAGCATTTCCCAAGGCAGCCCACTCTCGAGTTGTAAGGCCCATTTGGAGCCTCAGATGATCCCGGATGGCTCTGGGCCGAATGGCAACCATAGGTTAGTTGCTCTATTTTGCGCATCAGTTCTATCGTATGGTCGGTGGCCTATTTTGGGACCGACCACCAGTCGACCATTTTGGGTGGACTAGGTCGGTCACCCAATTGAGCCTAACCGACTACGACTAGTGGCTATATAAAAGCAAGCCCGTGAAGCCCATTTCATCATTGGCTACAGCAACCCTGATCCCTTAGCATCTAGCCTCCGTCTTCTACTATTTCCAGCATGCCATCGAAGCTTCTTTCACAGGAGCGCACGGTTGGGAGGCAGCGCTATCTATTGTATTAGTTCTACAGTAATCAAATCTTTTATTCTCCATACTATCTTATTTTCTCTCTTGCGTACGAGATCCTATTATCTATTGAGCACA